>NC_064816.1:147137701-147483999 GCF_023721935.1 Panthera uncia
CAGGCTCTGAGCCATCAGAGCCTGGAGCCTGCTTCCGATTCTGTGTCTCCCTCTCTCTCTGACCCTCCCCCGTTCATGCTCTGTCTCTCTCTGTCTCAAAAATAAATAAACTTAAAAAAAAAAAAAAAAAGACCAAATTTGGGGATTAGATGAAGGCATCTATATATGATATCTGAACCGTTTCTTGGAAGACGAGTTAACCATTTCTCTGTATGTGGGGAAGAGAACAGTGAAGGCACATGACATACAAAACACAAGACATGCCATGGGGACACTCCATTCTGTTCAGTCTCTGCACCATGAGGCAGGAGTGCTGGGAGATGAAACTGCCCAAGTGAGTTTGTAGATTAAGTTGCTAAGGGGCTTGGGCTTTATTTTATAGGCAAGAAGAGTCACAGAAATGTTTTAGTCCGGGGAACCACTCACACCTTGACTAAGAACGTAGACATCCAGGGGGGCCCTACCCATAGCAAAGGAGGTGGGGCCTTGGGGAAGCATAGCCCTCATGAATGGGATTAGCCCCCTGATAAAAGAGACCCCAAAGAGGTCCCTCATCGCTTCTGCCACATGAAGATACAGCAAGAGGACACAGCGAGAGGATGGCCCTCCCAACCAGGAAGTGGAACTCACCAGCCACAGTATCTGCTGATGCCTTAATCATAGACTTCCCAGCCCCGAGAAACGTTTAAGAAAGGAATTCCTGTTATTTAAGCCACCTAGTCTATGGGATTCAGTTATAGCAGCCTGGGTAGACCAAGACAGCTACCCCCACACTCCCACCAGTACTGTAACTTAGAAAAGGGACTTGCCACAGATTTACTGTTTAGTTGTTTTAATTCCATCTGTTGAGGCTGGCTTGACAAGAAGAACATCTACTGCCTACCCTTCTGCCCACCTCCCAGCCTATTCTAAGCATTAGGAGCCTAAATTTTATCTAGACATCATGGTTCTTGATTTATCCCCAGGTTGAACATCACAGAAAATAATTAAGGTTGTTTGGCCAAGTATTTAGAAAGTTTGGGGACTCAAACATTTGAGGTTATTGCCTTTTTGTCTCCTTCTCCCACCATGGTTGACTTGAGCCTGACCTGGGGGTGGGGATGACCCTGGACTGAGGCGGCCTATCCTGAGATGATGGTGTGTGCTCAGCATGAGCCTGTCCACCAACTGGATACCCCTTTCCTCTTGTCACCTACTGATAAGGTCCCTGGGAATCCAAGTCAGGTATTCAACTCATGCCACCCCTCAACCTGGGATTTCACGCTCAACAGTGTGAGAAGCCAGGGTCCGGATGCCCTTGACCGTCACAGGATTGACTAGGTGGAATCACTCTAGTGGTCAGAATACCTGTTTAACCCTGAACCTGTAACCTAAGTCAATGGAAATGAAGTCCTGAGATGGAGCCTGCAGGAGACACTGTGTGAAATGACATCAGGAGAGGTCAGAAATGTCTGTAAGACTCAGAAAAAAGATGTTAATGAGTCAGGGACACCCAAGACAAACACTAACTTCTAAAGTTACAGCAGAGGTGAGTATAAGGGAGGGCCTATGGCTTGAGTCCTCAAGTTTCCACACAGAGGAGGGGACTTGCCGGGGTAAAACTCTATCTCCCAGGTATTACGTCTGCTCCACAGGAGACACTCAAACATAATGCAGGGGTCCCTGATTCCAGTTCCTGTTTCCCCGAATGATTCAGATCCGACCCACGATAGTGCTGCCGATCTCAAAAACTTTCAAAACACCCAGAATCATCTCTACCCTTAAGTGTTGGAAAAACAATTATTACAAAATATCTGTTTAAAACAAATTATTGTTTCAAAAGGTCATGGAAGCAGTATCAAATGTGTTCATCTCAATATATATGCCTGCAAAGTGTTGGGCGAATTTCTGTACACACAAAAAATACGGAAATTATAAAAGCTGTAGGCATCTTTCTTGCCAGAAGATGGCGATACAGTCTAGTTATTTACTTAAGAGAAACTAAATTTTGCTGCAAATTTAAATAAAGGTTTGAAGCCTAAGCTTCCGAGATGGAGTGCTTTATATCTACAAAATGATAAGCAAAATAAATCAGTTATTAAAAGGCAAAAAACAAAACAAAACAAAACAGGTTTTAACAACAACAATGAACTATCTCTCCATTGATTGCAGTAACCCTGGCTAATCAGAGTGTGGTCTCTGAGTAGCAGTAACACCCGCCTGAGAGCCTCTTAGAAAAGCAGAATCTTAGGGCCACCTGCCTGGGGTCCACATGCCCTGTTTTCACTGCCACCCTCAGTTCTCTTTTGACCTTTTAGTCTCAAATAAGGTGGTGGGTGGGGGAGGGCAAAATGATGGAGGAAACAAGATTCAAGGGAGCCGAGAAATGAGAAACTGCTTCACTATTCACCTGCTGACTCCCCATTACATGGCTGAATCCACCCTCATCGGCGATGTGAAGGCACAGGACAGCCACAGCATAGGAAGAGGCTAGCCCTAACGGGGGAGGTGGATCATCTCCGACCGTGGCCCTTCCCTACTCACTACAACTGAGGATTCAGCTGTGCCTTCCTAAGACTGAAGACGGAGATCAGTTTGAATGATTCCGATTGCCCGTAGGGATTTGGATTTCTTTAAAGCTTTCTCAACATGTCACACTGCACTTAGAAACAATGCTCTTTACAGTGATTAGGCTTAGTACGGAATTCTACTTTATGGAGAAAGTATGTAGAAATGTCAAGTTATTCAACATTCATTCTGATTTGGTTAGCCATACTTCTGAGAATCCTAGATTGTCTAGAAGTAACCTCATAAGCCAAAAAGCACAAAATGAGAGCAAATCACTTCAGTCTTTTGTCTCTAATTAAACTGGGCATTTTTTTATTTGAATATGTCGCTGTCCCTTGTAGCTCCTCAAACACATCATAACTTTTTTTCCAAAGTAATTCTTCCCCTTCCTGAATACTCATCAGTAATAAAGCCACTGTCCTGATAATCTTCTGTAGAACGCTGGTTGCTTGTTATACAACTATTTGTTCACTTCTATATGCCACATACTAGAAATCAGAGGTTGGAAGGTACAGCCCTGGGCAGTAGAGAGCCTGTATCTTAACAGAACACTTATGTTTCAATTCACAAAATACAAGTTTGTTTTGAGGGTTAAGGGAGCACGGTGGACAGGGTGATTAATTTTGAGAAATGGTTCAGAAAAGTGCTACCAACCCTTAAAGGATGAACAGGAATTTGCCACCAAGAGAGAAGGCAAGGGGCATTACTCCAGCTTTCTCTCTCTGCACAACTAAGTAGTCCATCTTTAATTCAGCTACTTCAATGGCACCATTTCCTTACCACTCCCAAGTCACTGTTTGCCTCTGAAATTCCAGAGCACTCTCAGTTTGATCCACTCAATTTAGAACTCATATATTGTTAATGTTGCTTGAATTATTTTTCCCATTTGCCCTTTTGGTGTCATTAACAAGATGTCCTTAGAAAATTTACTTAAGCTCTCTTGAGCTGTTTTCTATTTAGTGAAATAGGTAGCAACATCAGATCATCTCTGAACTCCGTGGCATTACCAATTTATACAGAGATTCCAACAGGAATGGGCTCTATCTTTACTGAACTGTCTGCTCCTGAAAGGCAGGATCACCTGCAAGTTTCTAAATGCCCTAGGAAAAAGACGTATGGTTTAAGGAGTACATCTTCTAGAATGAACCTCATGGAAAAATATATTGGAAATTAGCATGTGGTATTCAAGTGGCCCAAATCACAGAGTCCATTACATTAGCTTTGCTCTGTTCTATGGTCCCCAAACAAACCCCCAACCCTCATGAGGCTATTTTCACTCCTGAAAATCTCCTTCAGTGATTAGATCCAGTCTTAGGGTCATCACCGTATGAAGATCATCACTCACCAACTTAAAAAAGCAGGATGCTGAAATCAGGTATCTGCTTATAACCCATTGCCCTGTTGTCCACAATGTTCAAAGATTTTTAACAGAACAAGTTATCAAGAATTTTAAAGGAAAGAAAGAAAGGGAGAAAAAATATTGTCTTTATATCACAAGCTCTCATAAGAGAAGCTTTATTATAATTAATCCATTCTGGAAAATGCCCAATATCCCTAGTAGTAAGAACATCATTCTGGACTGTTGGGTCAATCCTAATTATATGATTCCCCTCCTTATGTGGGGTAACCAAACAGTTTCAAATCTTTACTTTTTAAGTGTGAAACTTCAAGGGTTCTCACCTCAAAATGTAAAATGTGCACTTAGTGGACAGAGAAAATATTTTACCATCCAATCTCACATGAAAATAGAAAAAAAATCAAAGCCAGTGAAGAGTCTTGATAAGAAGCCTCAGAGGAGGTAGAGAAGTATATGAGGAGACAAAAGCCTAGATTCCAGAACAAATTTTGTCCTCTAAAGATCTGTGTTACTTCAGGTATATCATTACACATAAGTGTTCTTGGGCTACTTATTTATCCTCGAATGAGGTTGTTATTAATTATGCTACAAGATTTGGGCAGAGACCAAATGAAACCTTTAGAAGGTGATATTTTTGATAGTATTGGTGGCATTTGTTGTTAATGATCATTGGGAATGATGAGTGATTCGCTGTTCTCACTCTCCTCTGAGGAGAGGGACAAAAGTGGTCAGGTCTAACCTACAACGAGAAGCAATAAAGAGAAGTTCGTTAAGAGTTTCCTAACTATAAGAGTTAAGAAATTCTGAAACATATTAACTAAGAGATTTGGGGATGACCTTTTTTAAAAATCTGTAAGGGAGATGTGAGCAGTTAGGCTTCTGGTGCATCTCTGGTATAGTGGAAGCTGAGGGATAAATCATAGAACCTCTAGGTTTTGCCTAACCCGGAAACATGGATGGCTGTCCCCTACTGCAGCAACAGTCACCATGTCCCTGAGAAACTGGTTGTCTTCCATTGCTTGTCCTAGGTGGTACTGTTTTAAATTGGTGTTGAGAACTATTTTCTTTTTTTTTAAATATGAAGTTTATTGTCAAATGGGTTTCCATATAACACCCAATGCTCATCCCAACAGGTGCCCTCCTCAGTCCCCCTCACCCACCCTCCTCTCCCTCCCACTCCCCATCAACTCTCAGTTTATTCTCAGTTTTTTTTTTTACTTTTTTTAATGTTTATTTATTTTTGAGACAGAGAGAGACAGAGCATGAAGGGGGGAGGGTCAGAGAGAGGGAGACACAGAATCTGAAACAGGCTCCAGACTCCGAGCTGTCAGCACAGAGCCCGACGCGGGGCTCGAACTCACGGACCGCGAGATCGTGACCTAAGCCGAAGTCGGCCGCTCAACCGACTGAGCCACCCAGGCGCCCCTATTCTCAGTTTTTAAGAGTCTCTTATGGTTTGGCTCCCTCCCTCTCTATTTCCCCCCTTCACCTCCCCCATGGTCTTCTGTTAAGTTTCTCAGGATCCACATAGGAGTGAAAACATCTGGAATCTGTCCTTCTCTGTATGACTTATTTCACTTAGCGTAACACTCTCCAGTTCCATCCATGTTGCTACAAAAGGCCATATTTCATTCTTTCTCATTGCCATGTAGTATTCCATTGTGTATATAAACCACAATTTCTTTATCCATTCATCAGTTGATGGACATTTAAACACTATGGGATGCAGTGAAAGCAGTCCTGAGAGGAAAATACATTGCAATCCAGGCCTATCTCAAGAAACAAGAAAAATCCCAAATACAAAATCTAATGCACACCTAAAGGAAACAGAAGCAGAAATTATGGAGAACTATTTTCAAGAGAACTATTTTCAAGTTAAACTCATGAAAACGACTCACCTGGTTGCCTCCGCTCTTGGGGTTCACAAACACAAGCAAGGGCTTCATGAGAGGAGAAGAGATAGGTTTTATCACAAAAGGTCGACCTTTGTTTTCCTGCTGAAGGAAGAAAGCAACACTATTGAGACATCCATCCATGACTCAGACAAGTGGCCTGGAAGCAATGGAAGGGAGTAATTACCAGAACCCCCACCGGCCCTAACCCTTGCTCCTCCAAAATAAAAAAGCTACATCTTGTTTTACACGGCTTACTCTAAAAAAGACAGTCCATATAAAGCTTAGAAAAAGGATCTCAAGCTATAATTTTCCCTTGGGAAGTAAGCATGCTTCTGATTTGACTCTGTACACTCTGAGCATTCTAGAAATGTTAGCTCTTCATCTTTATCTTCATCATCTTTGGGATGACACTTCCATGGACAAGTGCAAACGCTCTGATTCTGAAGCAGCAGGAGGTTATAGAGAGGGAGACATCTTAAAGAAACAGAGAGGATTCCAATGTGGTCACAGGGTAGAGAAGGAGGGAAGAAGGGTAGAAAACTTATCAGAAAAATAAGCTTGGGCCAGATCACATCGGACAGGGGTGGCTACAGTAAGGAGGATGTAGTTCACCGCGACATAGTCCTGAAACACTTACTTCAGTTCCTCTTTTACTGGCTTTTCTTTTAAAGCTTGTTCTCTTCTTCTTCCGATTTGAAGCCTTCAGCGAGTTCTGTAGGGAAAGAAAGAAACACCTGAGCCCAGAGGCAGATAGCCCAGGAGCTTCCCATGCAGAACCATGTAGAAGGTGAGGGCAGCACATGCTGTTCCACGCATGCTTCTCATGCTTTGACACTTCCAAGCCACTGTTCATGGGTAAGCCACAGACAGAAACCAGTCGAGTGCTTCAGAGTGAGCGACTGACTCCCCACCACACGGAGAGGCAGGGAGTTAGAACCCTGGAGGCTCTCATGGACTCACATAACAACACATGTTATACCTGCCAACCCTCCCAGTAAAAATGGAAGAATCCCAAATTCTCTGAGGGGCTCCAGTCTCCCGCCCAACCAGGTCCGTCTCCCGCCCAACCAAGTTCAAGTTCATCTCCTGGTATGGAGATCACCTATGTGGAAATGTAAAAAAGGAGGCCATTTTTCATGTTTTTCTATTTTCTTTTTTTTTTTTTCTGTTTACTTTTTTTGGTAATGACCTTTCTAGTAATAGTCATACAGTGATTGAACCCTAAGGGAACATTATGATTCAACTATCCTATCAGCATTGATGGCTAAGTTTTAAAATGCAGAGATAAGACTCACCGTAAGTTACTTCTATTACTAGAGTGACAGTCAGTGCTCTCTTTCTCTAAAGACCTATTGGTTTAAAATGTCTTGGGGCGCCTGGGTGGCTCAGTCAGTTGAGCGTCCAGCTTTAGCTCAGGTCATGATCTCACGGTCCGTGAGTTCGAGCACCGCGTCGGGCTCTGTGCTGACAGCTCAGAGCCTGGAACCTGTTTCAGATTCTGTGTCTCCCTCTCTCTCTCTGCTCCTCCCCGCTCATGCTCTGTCTCTCTCTCTCTCAAAAATAAATAAACATTAAAAAATTAAAAAAAAAAAAAATGTCTTCCCTCCCCTGGTAGCCTTGATTTGTCCTTCTCATAGAAGTGCCTCCAACTTGTTGAAATACAGTGACCCCCAAATTTACTTTCCCTGTTTTTCTCTTTCTAGGAATTATACGGACCACAACTTTCTGATTACTTCAACTAACTCTTAATATATGATACAGATGCTTCGCGAAGAACCTCTCTTAGGGGACAGTCACAACTCACTGGTTTAATTAGTGGAGAGTCAGTAATTAACTAGATTGCCATCTTCACAAAGGCAAGATGTTACTATCACATCATAGATGTTTAACAAATGTTGAAAGCCTGAAACACAGAATTCTTAACTTAAAAGTTTATATGAGCATACACACATGCATTGCTTGAGCAGTTAAAGATTCTCAAACAGCTTCAAGAAACTTAGAGACCTACTTTTTTACTTTGCGGGGTATTTCTTTTCTTAGAGCATTCAAAATAAACCTTACTCTAGAGTACACATATTAACACATTTGAATTAGCAAGAATGAAACTATTTAACTTTTATTTTACTTTCATATGGACCATAAAAAAACAAAAACAAAAACACGCTGCTCTGTAGCTGGAGCTCGTCGAGGATGAAGGAAATTTTCTTGAAGCACCATTTGTCCCAAAGTTTTCTTCCCCCATCAGATTAAAAGAGTTTTCAGGCTCTGAGTCTCACCAGAGGAGAGAGATCCAGAAGTTCATGGGTGCTTTAGACCAAAGGTCATTTCTCACCACTCACTGTAGACTATACTTCTCCTGCAAAAAGATCTCCAAGTTTCTGAATTCCTCTTTAAATGGGTCTACTATCACGTTCCACTTTGGAAAAACTTTCGCATTATTAAAGTCTTTCCCATATTTTAACTACTTTGTTTAAAAAGGCAAGAAAAACCATCTGGAAAAAGCCATCTGGAAATTTTAAACACTTAATTGGCCAAATGTCCCAAGAAGAATCCTAGAGACTGTTAGGATGGCAATTAATGATACTGCGTGGTTCTCAACCAATCACACACGTTGGCCTCATCCAGGGTTCTTTTAAAAATGCTGACACGTGGACCTCCAAATACTCTTTTGTTTGGGGTGAAGCCCAGGCAAACATACTTTTCAAAAGCTCCCCAGGCAACTCCAGTGCGTAGCCAGAGCTGAGAACCTCTGAAGTCAAAGGGAAAAGTGAGGAGACATACATACTGCACTAAAGCACAATACCAATGGGATGAGGAGCATGAGCTGTGGAATCTGACCTGCTGGATGTTAGTTCTGGGTCTTCCGGTTACGAGATCTAGGACCTTGGCCAAGGAAGTCAAGCTCTTGAAATGACAGTCTCTTAATTTTTAAAATGAAGATGATAATACCTACCTCATGGGACAGTTGTGAAGTTTAAAGGAAAAAAGGTATGTGAAGCAGTTAGCTTGGTGTCAGCCCATGATAAGCACCTCCATCAATGTGGCCTCATTCACAGCTGTATATCCCCAGCACTGAGCCCAAATGCCTGGCACCGAGTATGCACTCGAATCATTGTTGAAATGAATCAGTATTGTAATTCCCAGCACTTACTGAGTCCTTCCTGATATTGGAAAGGATCCCCTGGAAGTGAATGCTTGCCTCCTAGCTTCTTTGTTGTTTTAGTTAATTTATCGCCCAGAGCAAGGTAGGGAGCCAAGTGCTTTCAGGAACACGCTACAGGCCTTGGTTCCTGGCACGAGTCAGTAACTAAACTCTAAGAGAGAAGTCTAATGGATCAGGCTAAGATTGTTTCCCAAACTTGCCTCATCACAGAAATCACAGTTCTCCAGGTGATTCTGCTGATCAAGCATGTTTGGGAAACAGAGTTAGCAAAACACATCAAAAGACTTGATGTCTGAAAACAGAGCAGGCAAGGAACTCAACTCTAATAGGGAACAGACATACACAATGGCCTTTTTAACACAGATGCAGCAAATACAAATGCTTCTGGGCCTCATGGAGCCAAATGCATGTGAGGTCCTCTTCATCTCACAGAACAAAAAGGGAGCCAAGATGAAGCACAGTGATTGACTTACAGTACCTGGATGCTTCTATGTGAGCTCTGAGTTAAGCTTACAGCCCTATGGATAGTCAAATAGCAAAAGATAAGCAGTATGGAATTTCACAGCACACCTTGAAATTCTTGAGGCTTCCTTCTGTTCATGTGTATATATGTATCTCGGTCCCAACATAGAACTTCTTTTAGAAAGTATCATAACAGATGGATGTGAAAGCAGATTTGGGTTGTGTTTCAGCCATGACAAGATAAGTCACCTCATCTTGCTAATCTAAGACATTGCTCATCCTGCCTGGGTCAGTCTTGTTGTGAGAGTTAAAATAGCAGGCTTTTCAAGAACATAAAAATTATGCCAAGAAGTTATATTTTCGAATTGTTGGTGCTGTTATTCAAGAAACCAGCGGTGCATGTACTGCATTCAAAAACAAAGCATCCCCAGCATCAAGGGCAGCTAACTCAGTGATACAAAGGCTTCATTTAGCAAGTTCAATACCATCCAAACGGTGAAATGCTGTACCCTCATGTGGATTTTTCATTCTTCAGATTGTAACTTCATCTACCACTCTATGTTATGTGCCCACTCTTTTGTTCAAGTCCTAAGAATAAAGGTGTTTTTTTTTTTTTAATAACCAGGTATTGAGGCAGTATTATTTTGCTACAGAAATAATCCTACCAACAAAGTCTCTATCATAGTTAGGACTCCTTCTTGGGCTGTTGAAAAATGCCTGTGGGTAAATCACTCAACTGTGAATAAAACTTAACTACCTGTTATTACTCTTCAGGGATTTTCCCAGGTTATGAGATCACAAAGGACTGGTTATAACAAGAGATCTAAACAGAAGACATCTCACACTTCATCATCCCAAATGAAGCCTTCTCTCATTGTACACCAGACAAAACTCTGATGGATTACAGGAGAGGCATGGACTTGGGTCTATTAGAGAGCGTTCTTACTCTGCCCTGTTCTAGCTGTAACACTGGGACAGGAGTTGTCCTGAGGACAGGCAAGCAGAGAAATAAAGAAAACTAATTCCAAAAGATAAGGACAGGGTCTCAGCCATTTCTCAGACATGTTTGGTTAAATTACAGCAAGTGTTGGCTAACCTTTAGAACTGACCAAAGGAAATGGCCCGAGAAATTCTGATAGATACAGTTGGTCATAGCTGTTACATATCCTGGGTCTCAGTCTCCAGCATTTCAGCATTATCCAATAAGGAACAGGGACATGAAGAAACATGAAGAAAGCCCATACAGGCTAGGAAGGAGTTGACTGCAGCATTTTTTGTAAGTAGGCCATTAGAAACAGTACAAATATCCATCAGTGGGGAGTTGGTTAAATAAACTGTAATATATTCACGGTATGAAATACATACAGCAGTTTAAAAAGAAGTTAAATCTAGATGTATTAATACAGACTTTTGCTCAAGATCATTCTTAAGGAGGAAAGGCCAGTTTTAAAGTATTATATACGAATAATGCCATTTATTAAAAACACATACCTCTGGTCTCCTATAACTTGACCCCAGCAAAAATTCATGTAACCCAGGTCTTTCTCCATCAGCTCCATGTGCTTGCACTAGTAGTTCAACATCTTTAATTTGTTTATCTGATCAAAATATTATCCTCTAACACTTCCTGTCGAGAGGAAAAGCCCTGACATCTGTAACATGAACTGTAACGTTGACTTCATTAAATGCATGAACAGATTTGTGCTTGGTTCTTAAAATTTGGTTTTCTTTTAATTCTTTACTGTCATCTAAAATCTATCATCTTTGGGGCGCCTGGGTGGCTCAGTCGGTTGGGCGGCCAACTTCGGCTCAGGTCATGATCTCGCGGTCCATGAGTTCGAGCCCCGCGTCGGGCTCTGTGCTGACAGCTCGGAGCCTGGAGCCTGTTTCAGATTTTGTGTCTCCCTCTCTCTGACCCTCCCCCGTTCATGCTCTGTCTCTCTCTGTCTCAAAAATAAACGTTAAAAAAAAATTAAAAAAATAAAATAAAATAAAATCTATCATCTTTTATTTTCTAGGTCCCTCCAAATAATTTGGTGATGAAACCCAGCAAACCATCCAGACCAGCCCTCACTCCCCTTACCATCAAGGCTCCACACAGCTGGTCACAGAGTGACGATCTACTCAGAAGCAGCCATCTTTTAACAGATCAGGAAAATACATGGTTTAAATCCACCTCTTTGCAGCCTGCTTTTCCTGACCTTTATACACTCAAAGTTGGTTTCTTCCTCTCTAGAGTCATTTGTTTAGACATAAACATCACAAATAAAGCTGGCTTTATTTGGGGATCCACCTTAACTGTTCTTCTCAGTATGTTCTATAAACCTGTACTGTCCTTCCTCATCCCTCGTCCCAGTGAGGTCCCTCACGTCCTCCAAAACCAAGCACAAACAACATTTTCTGTTTAACCTACAATGATCCCCAGAACCCAAATTGCTCAAGTCTGCTTCATGTTTCCGCCTCGTTCCTACACCTCAGGTCACACTTCCACTCCCTGTGGCCTCTCACAGACCATGGCTAGTTCCACCAACCTGTGGGATCTCTTCTTGCCACCACTCTGTGCGGATCCCTCCTAAAAGATGCGCACCGATGACAAAGGCAAACCTTCCCGTTATGTGAGACCACTCTTTTCATTAAGGATTTACGTGTGGCTGAATTCCTCTTCCAGAATCCACAAATTCTCTGCCTAATGATTTAGTTCACTCTTCTATGTCCACTCTTTGTGGACATCAGGTGAATATCTGAATCATCTCTGGGCCTTCCACTGCACATAGTGGCATCCGTGAATGTACTTAAATATCTACTTCGTTCAGTTCAGAGTATCTTCTTGTTTTTAAGCAGTATCTTCCAATATAGAAATATACAGAAAAAAATATACATGAATTCTATAAGTAGGAAAAACATTTTGTCTGCTGTCCTCCATCTAATTCCCAAATTCTTTTTTAAATTGTTTCTCAAAGTCCCCAGTGAACTCTTTAAACTGCCTGCTTCCACACCATCGCTAACAGCTTGCCACCCGCACCCCTCAAACTATAGTTTCATGGTCATCAATGATCTAGTCCAAAACACAAAGACTTTTCTCAATCCATGATTTTTTAACGTCTTCAGAATTTCACATTGATGACTGCCCTCTTTTTCTTTCTGTTTTTAATAATGAAACTCTGTGTTCTCTCCCTGTTTTGTAGGATTCTCTTCCTCCTTTCACTTTCTTGTTGTAGATGCTCACCCGGTCTGCTTCAGTTCTCCAGTTCAGTAAATGAATAGCTCTTGACTCTCTCCCATGGGATAAGAATCATGCTAGTGAACACACAATCCCACTACAGTATATAATACAACAGTTACAGTGGCATTTCAAGGGCCACTCGAGAGCACAGACAACAGGGTACCAGACAACAGGCTGTGGCCCCTAGGCTGCCTCTCTCCCCATGAGAATCCTTTTCCCATTTCCTCTCATTGTAATACGGACGGGTCAGGGAACAATAACTTCTGTCCTGACCCCCGTGTGACTGTTCAAGGTTCACCTCTGTTGATGTAGAACTTTATTTGATATCCTATACTCAACAAGGAAAATAACAAGAGTTAACATTTATTGAGACTTACAGTGAGCTAGGTGCTGTTCTACATGCTTTATTTTTTTTTACTTTTTAGCTCATTAGACCTCATGAAAACCCTATGAATTAGGTACTAGTATTATTTACATTTTGAAGATGAAAAGTTGAGGAGTTTTAATTCTTTGAGATTGTGTAAGTTATTAAATAGCAGAGCAAGCATATGAATCTAGGCGATCTGACTCATAAGCTAGAGCTCTTAAGCACTACTATATTGCCCCCCAAGCTCATCATACACCAGATTTCAAAGAGAATTTAGTTAATTGATTACTTCTTTTTTGAGGTCCATAGGACGAGGGATACCAAAATTTTTAAAGATAGGTGACTTAGCAAGGATTGTTATAGTAAGACAGTGAGGCAGCAAATGAGCTTGGTTTCCAGTCTCAGAATTCCTGGGTTTAAATATTACCTCAAACTAGTTAATAACTTTATGGCCCTGGATAATTTATTTGCCTCCAATTCCTCACTTCTCAGCTACAACATGGGATTAGGATACCTGCCTCATAGGGTTCTATGATGGTGAAACGAGATACTGAAAGTAAAGTACTTGAAATAGTTCGTAATACATATAAAAGCATTCATAAGTGTTAGCTATCCTTGTTCTCATTATTACACTGTTCTGAATCATAAAAGGACAATAAAAACATGTGTGATGAAAACAGACTGTGAACTGTATCTACCATCCTCCATTAAAAGTAACCAAGATTCCTTAGAGAAATGGCTGCTTGCAGGTATGAACAGGAAATGCTTAAGATGATCCTGGAACATGGTGTGATTCGTGAAACAAAGGAAGGTATCAAAAACATCATGGCTTATGAAAAATGGAGATAAAAGCCATCTGGAAGGGGTTCTAACTGGTAAAAGATAAAACAATATGAATATAAAAAAAATGATGCCAATGGACTGAAACATTATATGCTTGAGATATATATATATATATATATATATATATATCTCACATGAGGTAAGTTAATAATTCATAAAGATACTTTCCACAAACCACCACCACCACCACCATCGTTAGCCAACTAATAAAGTTGCTAAGGTACCAAGCAATTATTCTGAAAATTTACAAATAAAGGTAAATACTCAAGCATTTGTCATGTATTAGCTTTATTTTTTAGTTCCCTTATTACCAGCAGAAAAATAAAGAAGAGTACAAATTAGAAAAACCACCTCTTGGTAACCTCTAATAAAATAATAATAAGTTAGGTAATCATCCTTAACGGATCAAACAGATAAAAGGCTCATGGACAACTTTTTAATAGATGGCTTAAAAGGATAGCTCCAGAACTCATTGATGAGTCTTAGAGCTAAGAGTGAACAATCTCATATTCTGTTCCTTTGAAAGCAACACTACAGAAATACACCACCCCGATGTAGTGCAAACTAGTCTCACAGCCTCACGAGTATAATTTTGGATACAGCACCCTTGCTGGTGCCATTCTCCTGCCTGTTCTTTCCCCTCTTCTCCATCGATCTAAATCCCACCCATCTTTAAAGAGGTAGAATAAAACCCACCTCCTTCATGAGGCTCTCGCCCTGATCTTTCCTTAAGAGAACTACATAGTTCTTCAGAGCAAGGATCACCACATATTACATCACAATGCCTAGTAGCTTTCCCGAAACCATCAAGGTTTTCAGTGAAAACATATTGGTTGAACTGAAAATTTAATATAAAGTTCTTGGAGACACTACTGAATTTCAGGGGTTGGGGAACCAAAGGGTAGTAAAGAAGTAAAAAGGTTAGATTTTTTAAGTTAACACTAAATTGAACATCGGTACACTTGAATTTCAAACACAGTACTATACTTGCTATCACCTTGGGCACCTCCTTTAACAGCTCTTAGCATTTGGCTCTAAAATGTAAAATGAGAAAGCTAAGGCTCCCATTTTTTAATGTACAGATCTTGCACTTGCCTCTGGAAAAGATTTCCCAAGGGCTTTCACGGATTGTAACATGGAAAGATTATTACTAAGTGTTACTCATCAACAGAAGCTGAACTTAAATAAAAACACACAAAGCAAAAGTGTCCATGATCCACCAGTTTTTAAAATAAAACTGAGTCAATGAGAATAAAATGCATGATGATTCTGAAGACCATATAAAGTAGGACTGCCACAGGTTATAAAGATATTACACTCATTAGGACATCCTAAAGCAGCTGCATCCCCAGGGGAGGTACCACCTTTCCCCCATCACATTAAAAGTCTGCCATCCCATACCTTGGAGCGAATGGTCTAAGATGTCTAGTACAAAGGTAGAAATTTTGCTGTCAAAGATTACGACCTTGTTGAGAAACCACTAAGGTTTCCCAGAATATTGCAGAGACGCTCTAGGACAGAATGTACAACAAGAATTGAATACAGAATGAGATTAGGTATTAAGAGGATAAATTCTACTTTGCCTTAAGAAAAGAGTGTTGCTCTCTGAGCAGGCCTTGTGTATTTAGGAAGGTCATGACCCACAGTCTGCCGGTCAGGTTGGAAGTGGTGGTAATCTCAACCAAACACGGAAGCCTGCACAGTTTGCCCTCACATTCACTCCCTGGGGATGCCCAGGCTGGAAGAGAAGAGAGTTGTGTAAGAAATTAGCTGCACCCACCACTTGTATTTAATGAATTCAGGAGAACACCCAAAGAGAATATCATTAGCACATGAATGGGAAGGAAACATTCCTGCTGTGGAACTTTGATTTCTTTGGGAAAGGGAGGCTGGTTCCATGAGAGAGCCCAACTGCAGTAAAGTGATGGGCTAATGGAATGTACCGGGGAAGCTGAGCATGGGGCTGTGGGGATGAGTGAGCAGAGATTTTAGGAACCCCCAAAAAAAGTCAGGGCAAGAAAAGCAAGAAGCAGCAGTTCCTTTTTCTCTGCACAGGCCCAGCAGCACCAGGGTCCCAGAAGTTACCTGAGGTTTCTTCACCTTAATGATCCAGGTGGGCGGGACAATGACAGCAGCATGAGCCCCCAGGGAGCAGGGTTCTTCAATGTGATGCAGCATGAAGCAGGTCACCTTATTGTGAAACTGAGGAGAAAAATAGGCCAGTAAACAAATCCAGGAATCGTACATGGGCACAAGGATAAGTACATGTGCACGTGCACACTCGCCCACAGGCACAGACACTGAGGACACACGCTCCTTATCACTACCCGGAACAGCCCCGGAAGTGAGCAAATTTTGAATTCGGTCCACTTTACAAACAGATAAAGAAATCAATCTTGTAGGTCAAGGCCAGCTAAAACTTTATAAGCTTTTAATAGGATATTTACATAACGAGGTCTCGAATGCTTCTATTAATCCTAACCCTGCATATAATTTTGTTGCACTTGACTTGTACTGGTCACAGACTAGACGGGAAACAATGTTGAGGAGGAAATGAAGGCAAGCAGAAAAGCAGTTCCTCTCTTTTTGCTAATCATAGATGTAAATCCACCCCGGGTAGTCCCTCCAGTTTAGGACACCCAGGAAAGAAGCAAGAGGTCTCTTCTAGAGAGTTCTTAACTCAAGGGGAAACAAAGAGATTGCCTCCGCTGGGTTTGTTTGGGGCTGCTGAAAAATAAAACGAACGTATTACACTTGGCAAATCTAAAATGCTGCCTGTTTTTGATAGGAAGGAAGTAAATGTAGACTGATGATCGTAGCAATACTTCAGGATTAGTGGTTAAACTCTGTACCAATAGACTAAGTGACCATAGGCCAATCACATTTTCAATCCTCTTTTGTGTGTAAAGTGATAGTGATGTGTGGTAATAATATTTTCCTAATAAACAAAATCCACATGCTACAATAATTATGGGCTTTAAAGTTTTAATCAGGGATTTTTTAAAAACCTTAACATCAGTTTCTACCACATTATACTTAATGGAACCGTAATTTGTCATCATAACTGGAACAATTTTAAGAATGGAAGGGAGCACTAATAATAATTACGTTGCAACAAAAGACATAAATTAGGTCGGTCTCTGAAAAACTGGCCAATATGGCCACCCCAATCCTGTCATAGAGAGAATCTGCCTTCATTTCTGCCTATCGTCAAGGTCTGATGTGGTCCAGTAGAAAATTACTAATTAAGTATAAATACAAAATAAATTATTAATTTCCCCTACCATCAGTTATTTGTGACCTCCAAACTATGACGCACTAGAGAAATATTATTTGAATACCTTCTTTAAAAACTGATTTTCTTTCAGCAATTCAGATAAACCCATAAATGCCCATTTTCATTGCATTTCTAAAATGGCCAGGATCTCCGAGACAGCCTGTTTCTACTCCTAATTTGTACTTGTGTCGTCTCCAATCTAGACAGAGAGCTACGTCCAAAAGTGCATAACTTTTACAAGGTGGAGTCAGAGCCTAAACCCAAAAGCCCAGCTCTCAAATCCAGTTTGTTTGTTTGTTTGTTTGTTTTTTCCTGCTGCCGGAAGTGCCTACAGAGGGCACTTATTTGACATCAGATATTCTAGAAGGAATTACCTGTAGGGCTGAAATATATCACCAATGTAATTTGTCTTAAATTTTTATATTTCTAGTTCTTGCAAAATCACCTACAATGGGATTCAACTGGATTATGAATTAATGTAAAGACAACACGTGCTCCGGGTGAAGTGGGATTGAGTTCCCAAATTAATGGACTCTGGATAAACCATCTCACCACAGCCTGGAAGCTCCAGCATCGGAACAGATGCAGCCTATAGAAGCCCACGCTGCCAATACTCTCCCACAGGTGGCGTCTCAACAGATCAGGGAAATCAGCAGCACATATACTGTTAGGGACACCTGAAACCTGAATCAGCTTCTTTGTCTCTAGGTGGAGATAGTACCTTGATGGAATAGGATAGTTTCATTCAAGACCTAGGATGACCTTATATTTGTGAGCAGATTCTTGAACAAAGATTATTTGTGTAAAAATTAACTGAAAGGAGATGGAAATGCCTAGAACATGTGGCAGGATAGGGACACAGCAAGCACTGAGCTTTCCAGACTAGTGCAACCCTATCTACTGACAATAGGTTCTCCTGATATGTGGGGGCCTAGGGAAATTATGCTACAGAGACTGGGTCAAACTTTATAAAATTCCCAAAGTTCAAAAGCAGCTGACCTACAAACATGTCACTTTTATGTGTGTCACCTAAATTCATCTGCTCTGGCCCTGTGGGCTAGGTTGGCTCATTAAATCTCATGTGTGTAGGGGGCCAAAGTCTTCCTGCAAACCTTTAGCTGAAATACTGCAGCCCTGTCTTTTCAGGTTGTCTGTGCAATGAACAGACTCTGTCCCAATTACACTGTCATTCAACAAAGTAGGTGAACTGAGAGATTAGAGCAGGGGTCTGGAAACTTTTTCTATAAAAGGCCCGGATAGTAAATAGTTGAGCTTTATGGGGCCATACTGTCTCTGTGGCAACTATCAACTTTGCTATTGTAGCATGAAAGTAGCCATGGACAATACATCAATGGATGGGCATGGCTGTGTTCCAGTAAAATGTTATTTATAAGAACAGGCAACAGTCAGATTTAGCCTATGGGCCACAGCTGGCCAATCCACAAGTTAGCATTGTCTGGTTAAAAAAAGAACAGGTATGTAGGCAAATAAGAAAATGAACCCTCTGGTTGAAAAGGGGTATTTAAAAAAAATGTCAAAAGGATAGACAAAAGAGGAAAATAGGGAAAACATCACTGGATCCTAACGAACATATATATGTTCAAATGTAAGGAACAGCTATACAAAGAGCTATAACAATATCCAAGCCTAAAGAAGGGTACAAGACCACTCCTTACCCCAGTACAGCCCCATAAAAAAGGCACCCACATCAAAAACAGAAGAACCAAGATGGCTTGATTCCGGTGTTAGAAGGATTATCCAATGGTGCGACTTCCAACCATAGAGGAGTTGTCAACAATCTAGTGCAATGGAAGAAATACATGCTAGGGGGTGAGAAGTCCTCGAGTCTAGACCCAGGGTAGGAACAGGGAAGGATTTCCCAGGCTCTGATCCTAGGCTTCAGTGTGTATAAATTAAAGGGTTACTTGAATCTCTAGTTTCTCCCATTTCATAGAGGCATTAGTCCTATGGTTTAATCTAATCCTTCAAGGATCCTATGTGAGAGAAATAATACATAAATTAGGATGACCTTCCGTTTACAGACAGCAACTCAAGTAATGACATAGGTTCATTTTGATAAAACAAGAGCCCACTTTGTTTCATTTCATTCCCAAACTTACCGCCTGTTTGCACCAGGAACAGCTGATAGCCACAATCTCTTTACTGTGGAAGGAGAACTTTTGCTGGAAGCCCTGGGAGGTTAGGACAAGAGATAGAGAATTTAAAACCACTTCAATCACGGCACGCATTTGCCCTCCTGAAGTCCAATGAAGTGAGGAAGGCCAGATGTGTCCCCACCACTCAAGGTGACTGGGACTGCCAATGCCACATTCAGCACTTACGTCCCACCCTCTGCCATGTAAGAGTTTCCACCCCTGAATCATCTGGAGTGTGAGAGGAGGCACCAATATTTGCTGTGCCACTAAGTACTCAAGCCAGCCACAAAGAGAGTTGTTTCTTTTCCCCCAAATAAATGTGGTTTGGATAGGGTTTTATTACAAGCAAAAGAAAAGCCACTACTGGGCCACATAGTTCTTTTCAATGATGGGCATCCATCTCAGAGCTGCTGTGCAACCTTAACATCTGAGAATGCACAGAGAGAGAAATTAAGTATCAGAGTTAGGACCTAGAAGCAGGGGTGTGGAAGAGTCCGAGGGTGTAGGAGGATTTTCAAACACTTTCACCATCCCCCTTGGGGCTCCAAACAAGCAGCTTTCAATGTTTATTCTTCACCAGCAAGCAGGAAAGAGATTAATGGAATGGCAAACACAATCCTTTTAAATGAACAAACAATTACTTTTCAATCAAGAATGGAAGAGGCGCTTTTTGGCTGTTGCTATCCTTAAAGAATTATCAGAGAGAAGTAAGTACTCAGTAATGCTCAAAGAATTTCGTTTAGCCTTCCCAAAGCTCTTCCATTTCTATCTTCCTTGACATCTATACTCGAATAAAGTAATGCAAAGCAATGACAAAAAAAAAATTGTAAAGGGATTTTGTAAAGTGATCAAAAGAAAACACAAAGATGTGATAGGCAGGGAAGCTATTAAGACATTGGCTGAAAAGTTTTGCTTTAATATGTACAGATAATCTTAAGAAAAAAAAATCAATTTACACATTATTAAAAGAATTCTCAATGGCATTTTGTGCAGTCCCCAGAATTCCTACCAATCTGTAGCATTTTAAATACCATGGAGCGTTTTCTCCATTTTGAGCCTCTCCCTCTTCTTGGGCTCCTAAAACACAGTCACGTTCTCCACCTGCTTCTCTGGTCCCCTGCACACGACATAAGACCAGGACCGCTTTCAGTCCTCTGTACTCTGTGATTCCTCCTTTAATCCCTTTCTTTTGCCCCAAACTCAAATCTCAATTCCAGAAACATGACTTAACATCAGACTCTCCTGGATTTTGAAAAATCTCTCCTTCAATATCCCTTTCTCATCAATTTAAGTGATAACAATCATTCCAAGTGCAGAGAAGTGAACACAGCAGGAGGGGTGACCACTCTCCTTACACAGCTGCTTGCAAGCCTGGCCCTTGGCTGGCATCTAGAAACTTGGACTTCCAGAGGGGTTCCCCATTCCCCCAACAGTTAAGAGTGGCTCGCTGCACCTAAAATGTTGGTACAAATGATGTGGTTTATTCTAAACACCTGCTTTCCTTTTGAGACTCTGGGATGTGGATATGTGCCACGCAGAAGGTGCTTATGTAACCAGCCCCCGGTAAAAACTCTGTGCACTGTGCCTCTAATGAGACTGGAGGACAACATTTCACAAGTGTGGTCACAACTCACATGGGAGGAATTAAGCACACCCTGTGTGACTCTGTTAGGAGAGGACTTTCAGAAGCCTGCACCCAGTTTCCTCCAGGTTTTGCCCCATGTGCCTTTTCTTTTGCTGATTTTGCTTTGGATCCTTTCATTGTGATAAATCAGAGCTGTAATACATACTGAGTCCTAGGAGTAATCCTAATGAATCTTCGACACAGGTGGTCTTACAGACCATAACACACTCACCTCTCCCCAAATAATGCCTCTTTCTGCCAATGATACTATCATTTTCCCCCAGGAAATGACACACTGTTTGTAAAACACACGTGGACTGAATTATGAGGACAGGTGTGGTGTTCAGTGCTGTGTGGCCACCAACAACCCACACAGCCCCCAACACGGAGACTTAGAAGGGCCAGACAGAAACAGCTTACAGAGAGGACAGCAAGTCCGGGGGCCAAAGGGTTAGGTATGCAGGTCTTTTCAACTCAGTGGGATAGAATTCCATTCAATAGGAGTCAATGTGGTATATGATGGCACCAAATCTGAAGGAATGAATTCACATGGGAGGTGTCTGCCAAGTTCCTCCTCATCTCTCAAGGCACTCTTGATGGACTGGGCCAAAGAGAGATGAATAAAACTTCTCTTTAGAGCCAGTGAAACAACCTGTGACTGCGGGAGGAAGTAAAGCTAGCAGCCAAGAGCAAGGCTACTGATGCTGGTGCAGTGCCTGTGCAGGAGCTCCTGAGGCCAGTCTTGGCCATGAAGCTAGGCCCTTCTAGCCTGCACCCCGTGTCCAGCAGCCATCAGGCTCCACAGATTGGTCACTCCACATCTGGATGTCTGCTCCATTTTCTAATTTGTTTCTCCTGGGATGGTCTGTTTTCCCCTATATTCTTCACCCTATCCTGGGCATGGCCTCCAGGGAAAATACTGCTTCTTACATAGCAGTGGCTATCTCAAAATACTCAAATAGCGACTTCTTTCCTCAAAATTATAGGATCAACTATTCACACTGGCATCTAGAGCCACCCATAATCTTCCCAATTTTTCGACACCAATCTCCCATGCCTATTATAAGTTCCTGTGTTTAGTAGGATGGATTTCGTTATATTTTCAACATGCTTTGTTCATTTCCATGTTTTTGCCCATTTTTTTCTCTGTTCTCTTCAAGCCACCATCTAGAATGCCTACCAATATTTCACATACAGCATCTGAACTTTACTTGCACTACAAAATTCCAAGTCTTCTAAGATCACCTGAATTCACTGTGATGGCTCCTCCTGGATTATAAGCCTTTCCACCTGGCCCTCACCTGGCATTGATGAAGTGCCCTAAGTTGCTGCTTATTTTATATGCACATGAATTATCTCTCCAATGGAATTATGAGCTCTTTGAGAGAAGCGCTTATAATATTTCTTGACAGATCTCTACAATCCAGCATAGTGCTTTGAAAATCATAGGCAGGGTATATTTTCTAATGGAAGAAGAAAGTCACTGCTACCACATCATGATCCAATTATGAATTTTGTGCTACCCAGACCTTAAAAACCTAACCCAAACCACCTGAAAATATGCCCCTTACATAATTTTCCTCAACTCCTATAGGCATGGGAAGCATACTGGGATTCTAATTTTCACTTCTTAAATCTGTGACATTGACATATTGCACGGCTGAAAACCAGTATGGTAGAATTGGAGACAGAAGAGCAGTAGCCCCAACCAGAAGTCGGACTGTTCTGTGCCAAATGTATAAGTGGACAGAGTCTTAAACACTATTACCCAGCCACTATTCTATCAATTCACACAACAGATGATGGTATATCAAATAGAAGCCTATGGAGAGTCGGCAAAGCTAAGAATAGTTCTTGGCTCTTCTAATTATTGGCCTGGTGATCTCAGGCAAATCACTTAACACTTCCAGTTTCTCCCTTCACCTGAAAATGAGAATAAAAATACAAACTTCTCCTATACCACAAAATAGTTTTATTTATCAAATAAGGCGACTTACCTGAAAGATCTTTATAACACAGTAAGTATAAATGAAAGAATATTTTTATTGCGAAGATCCATCAACAGGAACCTCTCCCACCACCTTGCTGATGAAGTCCCCCAGTGACTAAAAGGACTAGTAATACTCTATTTGATGGTACAGAGTATGCGTATTAGCCCAGCCCTCTACTGCATATTGGCCTTCTGGCTTCAGAGAGAAACAGACACAATCCACTGTAGTCCCAACAGCCAGGACGATACCAGAAACAAACAACTAGGGCTCTGGGCACTCTGCTCATATAGAATTATAGTGGGTCCCTTGGAAACGAGGTCTGTTCTTTGTTTTGAATGCTAGTCTGACACAGTCACAGCAGCTTCGGCTTCAGGGTTATTGTCTAACATAGAGACATAAATAGAACCACATCAGAGCCTTCATGCACCAAGTTCCCACAGACCACCTGTGATGGGGAGGTTTTGGCCGGGATCTCAGCACAGCAAAAAGAGCCAGATTCCTAATTACCCATTTTAAAATGCTGGCCCAAATCTAATATTATGGTACTGACAGATGCCCCTACTGAATTTCAACTGACTAGGATTTTTAAGGACTATTTTGTTCATCACTATCACAAAGGAAAATGGGGATGGGAGGGCCAGATGCTTTAGATCTAACGGGCTTCAGAATTATAAATGCCATGAACCTCTTTTTGGTTGATTTTTTTAATGGAATTAAACCTTTGGAATACAATTTAAACAACATTTATTCTGAGCAGCTAAAACTTTGCTATCTATTTTTCTTCTGCAATCTAAGGGATATACCCAATGGCAGTCAGTTCCACAGCCTTGGCTTAAACCAGGGGAAAAAAAGGGCTTTATTTGAAATGAACTGAAATTATTTTACTGTTTATGTATTTAACTGAGGTTTGGGTAAGGGAAACTCCCGACCACCATCTGAGTCCCTGTTTGACTTCATTTTATCCAACAGAATTGTTGATACTTCCCTTGCCTCCAAACTTTTAAACAAAAACAAACCAAACCTCCCTGTATCGTTCCCATGTCCAAGATTCACAAAGTATTGCAAAAGGCAAACCCAAGGGAATGATAAGAGTAAGTCAATATTTATCTCAAAACAGAACTTGAAGCATTTTTGCTCAAGTACTTTCTAGAATTTTTGAAAAATAGATATACTTTTACACTTTCTAGATTTAACATCTAAAACGTTCGGAAGTTAGATGCAAGTTCATTATTTCTAGAAAAATAAAATAAAATAAAACTGTTGTAAAGCTGTAAGTTGTAAATTTATCCAACAAGATATGAATACCATGGCGATTTAATACAATAAAAAAGGGAACATTTCTGATCAGGGCAGTACCTCGCTGAAGATCTCAAACTGGTGGTGTGGGTTCAGTGCAACTGCTTTTAACCAGCTTAGGCTCACAAACAACTGTGACAGTTGAGCACCACCAGCTGAAGCTGATAAATAACTAAGACCTTTGAGTGACTCCAGAGTAGACCCACACCAACCTAACTGAAAACATCTTTTTAGCCACTAAAAAAAATGGTACTTCTTTGACCTTAGACTGACCCCAGCACGGACCCACAGCAACCTAATCTAACCGATCTAAAAACTTCTTTCTGACTAATAAAAAATGACACTTGTTTTAACCAACTATCTACAGACTCACAGAGTAATACTGCCCTCTCCAGAGTGCAACCTTTAATTTTTTTTTTTAATATAATTTATTGTCAAGTTAGCTAACATATAGTGTATACAGTGTGCTCTTGGTTTCGGGGGTAGATTCCTGTGATTCATCACTTACATACAACAACCTTTAATTTTCAGTTAACAAAACCACCATAAACCAATCCCTTTCCTAGTGCACAGATGTTGTTGACATTTTCCCCCTCAAGGAACTATTCATTCCAGTCTTTCACTGAAGTGTGCACCCTTGCCTGACAATGTGAATCAGCAGATGTTAGGCTACTTCTACAATGTGCCTTTTTCCTTGCTCTTCTCAGTGAGAATTTGGTAGCATTGATATGTGCACCCTTATGGTTAGTGCAGCTTTATAATAGCCAAGACATGGAAGTAACCTAGGTGTCCATCAATGGATGAATGGATAGAGAACACGTGTGCACGTGCACTATGGAATATTACTCAGCCATAAAAAAGAATGAGAAGTTGCCATTGAGATAACATGGATAGACTACAGGGTATTATGCTAAGCAAGCTACGTCAAACAGAGAATTTCACTTACGTGAGGAATCTAAAAAACAAAACAAATGAAAAACAGAAACAGACCTGTAAACAGAGAAGTGGTGGTTGCAAAAGGACAGAGGTGTGGGTGGATGTGCAAAATAGGCCAAGGGGAGTGAAGGTACAGGCTTCTAGTTAGGAAATAAGTCAGTCACAGGAATAAAAGGTACAGCATAGGGAATATAGGCAATGGTTTGTAATAGTGTTGTATGGTGACAGATGGTAGCCACACTTGATGAGCACAGCAGATAGACTTGTCCAATCACTATGTTATACGTGAAACTAATACAACCCTGTGTCAACTGTACTCTAATAAGAAAACAAAAAATATAGAAAAAAGGGCAACGCTAATATTCTAGCTTATGCAACGATAGTTTATTTACTCATAGAAAATCTAATCTACCTGAACTTCCTAAATCTCCCATGCCGATTTTACTAGTCTTAAGCTAAAATTTTTATGAATATTCAATATTTTCATAATGTAAACCCATGTGGTCATCTAAATTGAATTATAATAAGTGAAGTCTTTATAAATGGAATTAAAGCAAGCGATGTCTTTATAACTTCTGACAGTGCTGCAGATTAAGAATCTACAGTGACTTTATTACAATTATCTTTGAAGAATCTTAAATTCTTGTCTATCGGGCTTATTATAACAGCATTATTTAAAGGTTCTGAACATTTATCAATGACCTTATTGTCCATAATATGCTCTCACTCCAGGGTAATCGCTGACTTACACACAGATTGACACTGTATTATTTTTCAATAAAACATTCTGTGTCCTTCCATTCTACTATTGCTAGAATTACAACACATGAATCAGAGTCAGTCTCATTACTCTCATAGTTTCAGCTTTTTCCATCAATTTAACTGAAGGCCCCTGCTATAAACTACAAATCAGGGGTGCCTGGGTGGTTCAGTCGACTAAGCGTTTGACTCTTGATTTCACCTCAGGTCATGATCTCTCAGTCATGAGATCAAACCCTGTGTTGGGCTCTGCGCTGAGTGCCAAGCTTGCTTGGGTTCTCTCTACCATCCCTCTCTGTCCCTCTGCTGCTCGTGCACATGTGCGCTCTCTTTCTCTCTCTCTCTCAAATTAAATAAATAAACATTAAAACAAATGAACTACAGATCATAAATTAAATATCCTGAGCAGGCGGGAAGCAAAATTTGGGGCAGTCTTCTTAGTAAAGTTAACAGTTACTATGAACTTGTCAGACTGTCCGAAGAGCTTAAGACTTGATTTCCAGAACTTAGTCATTTCAGAGACAGATGACTTTATGGAAGCAGACCTCAGAATATTGTAATTAAGGAATAATTAGAATAATTCTACAAGAATGGGAATTGATTTACATGGTAACTATTTTTAACTGTGATATTTATAGTTCATATTTTTATGACTATCCTGATTCTAGGACAAAAATACTTTATACAAGTACTTAGTGTTATACTCAGTATGTCCAAAACTGCATATAAAATGTTAACCATTGTTTTTATGTTAGTCCTAGAATACGAGGCAAGTTCCTTACATGAAAGTACTTTCCTAATGATACAAGCAGCTAATCATGGTAATGATCATCCATGAAAATTAATTTCATCTGATTGTCCCATAATTGATACACTTACCAATAAAATTATAACACTGATAATATTCACCACACAGGTTGTTTTATTTGAAAACAACTTTTCCTAAAGATGGGACTGATGTTACTACAGTTACCAATACAAATCACTGCAGCTTTTCAGAGAAGCCATATAATCTACAATCCTGCTGACAGTATGACATTCCAGGAAATAAGTGGTTATACTTTTACCCTTAACTAAAAGAGGAAAATGGTCTTCTGCCGGCAGAACTAACTACACTTTGTTTTTGTGTAAACTTGGGCTATTTTGCTATAATGGCTCTCAGACAGTTGAGAAAGACACTTATAAAAGTTGCCAAAATTACTCAAATTGCGCCCTCCCCCACCCCGGTTTCATGAATGTATGTCAAAGTACTATTACCATATGCTGTATGCTTAGAGAAAGAAAGGATTCTGCTGCCTAGAAAGAGTCTTGACTTCATTTTAAGGGTTTAACAGTCAATTGATGGATTTTCCAGCTATGCCTCATATATCAACTATTTCTGTAACATTTTTATTGTTTTTTCTTCTATTACAGCAATTCTGGCATTTCTACCCCACTTAACAGGGACTGATATTGTTTTTGTTGTTGTTGTGGTTAAGTTTTCAAACACCATAGAGTGTTACATTACTCTTCCTGGTAGTACTACAAATGGCCTAATTATTTTTCACCCCAGCATGCCCAGCCAGGGAGGTGTATAGGCACAAAGGAAGAACAGATTTCATCTCAAAAGGTCTAGCTGCAGGACCTCACCAGTATGTACCAGCTGGAATGGGAACATGTATATGGGACTGCATTCTGAAGGTTCAGAATAAAAGGGGCAGGACTTCAAGCTGGATAAAGGAGTCTCTCAATGTGGGAGTGTTCCTCTACAATAGAGCATTTAACACATTATCAGGAACCTCAGAAGATCATGCTACTAACACTTGACAGCATTCTGAAAACTTGAATAAAGAAAGATTCGTGTTAAGTGAAATGGAAATGCCAGAATCACCGTGATAGAGGAAGTGATGAAAATCTCACAG
Organism: Panthera uncia; assembly: GCF_023721935.1. Taxonomy (NCBI): domain Eukaryota; kingdom Metazoa; phylum Chordata; class Mammalia; order Carnivora; family Felidae; genus Panthera; species Panthera uncia. The sequence continues at coordinate 147,165,499 of NC_064816.1, forward strand.
AAGTAGGCACAATAGAGTTGCTATATTAGGTACAGCTAGAAAATCCATTAGTTGACTCTGTTCTGCGAGAGGATGCAAAGGATACTCCTCTCAAAAAAGCAATGAAAAACTGGCAAGAAGGACACCATCATTGGTGAGCAGCTCTTCTCTGGAGGTTACGTCTAAGGGTAGGAAATGGCTAACAGAATGAGTACTCTGACAGCAAGTGGAATTACGGAATCTCAAGATGATAGAGACCGTGTGGCAGCACTTAACCACTGAAGCAATGTGGGTACAATTACTGCAACACTGAAGTTGCAGCCAAGGGGCTTGACCTACAGAGAGCTATCAAATGGTTAATATAGCATGACCTCTCTAGAGACAAGATGGATTATCAGATAAAATGGGTATGACTCAACCAATACAATCCAAAGAAATCAAGAATGGAGGATCAAGAGATGGGAGGACAAACGCTCCCATAATGAGTCATAATCTTTTGCCTCATTTCTGGACTCACACCAGTTTTCAAAGGGAAAACTCACTGATTAGAGAGAGCAAGTCCGCAGGAGAAAAATCCTGCAACATCCTAGCAATGGTCTATGGCAACATTTCCCCAGCTTCTAACTAAAAGGATCTATACACATTTATTTGGGAAGATGTACACTGGGCAGAACTGTCCAAATATTCTAAAGACTACTGGACTAGAGTCCAAGTTGGTATGTGTACCCAACGACCTAGGTATGAAGCAACATCTTGGTGCCCTGTTAGAGTATGGATGTACAAGGCCAATTAAAAAAAAAATGAAGTCCTGGACCAAGACTGGCTCACAGAGAGTCTACTGGTCCACAAATCCACCAGAGTTAATTTCCCTGGTCCCTAATTGTGTAATTGGAGTGAACATATCTTGTATATTTGGAGGAACTCCGTTTATTGGCTTCCTAGTCTGTTGTGTAAGAGCTAGCACAGAGAGGAAACCCACATGAAACCCCACACCATCCTCTCAGTCATAGCTAAATCAAAACCAATGCCACATTCTCAAAAGTAATAGGTATTAGGTGATATTAAATGATTAATTTTTAAGTTATAATAATGGTATCGTATTTACATTTTTTAAAGTTATTATCTCTTTACATGCCACCCTGAAAGACTAAAAGAAGCAGTGGTGGTGTTCCCCAAAATATCTCCATTTAGTTCACGTGTGGAGCTCCTACAAAACCAGACATTACATTGGACAATAATGCTGGACTACCGGAAATTCAACCCGGTGTATCTAAATGCAGCTACTGTACCAAATTGGGCATCTTCTGGCCTTGAGTGTATGACATGCAGTCACTAATGTGACAAATGAATTCTTTTCCATCCCTTCTGGAACGGGAATCAAAAATTGTTTACATTCACTTGGTAGAGTTAACAGGGCTTTTAACCCTCTGAATCCTATCCAAATGTAGTACAAAGGGACCTGAACCATTTGAACATTCTGAAGAACACCACTTGATTCACTATATCGATCACATTATGTCAAAATGGATGAGCAAGAAATGGCAAGTACACCAGAGGGTACTTAATAAGACAGTGGGTGGGGCTCCTGGGTGACTTAGTCGGTTAAGCATCCAACTTCAGCTCAGGTCATGATCTCATGGTTCATGAGGTTGAGCCCCATGTCGGGTTCTCTGTGCTGACATCTTGGAGCCTGGAACCTGCTTTCGATTCTGTGTCTCCCTCTCTGCCTTTCTGCCCTTCCCCTGCTCACACTGTGTGTGTGTGTGTGTGTGTGTGTGTGTGTGTCTCAAAAATAAACATTAAATTTTTTAAAATAAGACAGAAGGTGGGGAGATAACCACTATGAGAAATCAGAGATCCCACACATCAGTGAAGCATCTAGGGTTAGTGGTTAAGAGCATGCTAGAATATCCTATCCAATTTAAAGGAAAGACGATTGCATTTCACAAGCTTGACTACTAGCAGTGAACCACAGCAGTCAGTAGGCCTCTTTGGGTTCTGGAGGCAGCATACTCTACACTGAGGAATACTGTCCTGATCCATTTACTGGATGACATTAAATGCTTCTAGCTTAGAATGGAGCCTAGAGCAGAAAACAACTCTGGACCAGGTGCAGTCTGCAAAGAAAGTAGGCCCTGTCAGTTGGGCCATACAACCAAGAAGACCCCATGCTACTAGAGATATTAGGCAGGAGAGGAGATGCCCTCTGGAGTTTATGGCAAACACCAACAGGAGAATCGCAATACAGATTGGATTATGAAACAAGGTTGTGCAGAAGAGAACCGTATGTCTCTCAAAAAACTGCTCTTCTACTCCTATGCTGTGCTGGAAGAATGCCTGACTACAAATCACCAGGAGGTCGTGACTCGGGCCCTGTCAGATCACTAAGCCATAAGGTTGGGTGGACCCAGCTGCCATCCATCATCACATTTAACTGGGACCATCTGGATCCAGCATGAGCGGTTTGAAAGAGCACAAGTACAACATATGGGTGGGTAACTCAGACTCTCTACATCATCTCTTATACATCGTACCAGGCCTCTTTTTTTTTTAAGTTTATTTATTTATTTTGAGAGAGAGAGAGTGAGTGAGAAGGGGAGGGGCAGGGAGACAGAGAGAGAGAGAATCCCAAGCAGGCTCCGGGCTGCCAGCGCAGTGCCCAAAGCAGGTCTCGAACTCATGAACCATGAGATCATGACCTAAGCCAAAACCAAGAGTACGACGCTCAACCGAGCCATCCGGGCACCCCCCACCCCCCCACCCCCCCTCCCACCCCACTGCCAAGCCTCTCATCTGACTCACACCTATGGAAATAAGGAAGTCTCTAATGATCATCTGAAAGAGAAAGGAAAAAGCTGGAATTGGTTTGCAGATGGGTCAACTTGGCATATGAGTCCAGGGCAAACATGTACTACTGCTTCCCTAAAGCCTACTCAGCCCACTCCGGAATGGCCCAGAGAAATGTAAGTAGGAAGAAATCCTCCCAATCAACATTACTTCAGGTAGAGCATCTGGTGACCCACTTTGTGTGAAAAGATAGGTAGCCTGATATACGAATACATAATGACTTACAGGCAATGGTGAATGGCTTGGCTAGTTGATCAAAGACTCAGAGGCAAACAGGGAGGTGTGGGGAAGAGGCATATGGATGCACATATGAAAGTAAGTATAAGGAGTGAGGATCCCTATATTACATATTAATGCCCACCAGAGAGCACTCAGTTTGTAAGAACTAAAAACTCAGACACAGTAACTCAGACTGCACACTGTCATGAGCCATCCATGGACTTCTGTCCATGTAGCACCATGATACCAGTGATGAATGTTGTTTGGATCCAACATTAAAGGATTCTAAAACTGAGCTGGCTACTGCCCCTGCTGAATGTCTAACCTTCCAGCAAAAGATTCCAAGGCTGAGCATCCAATGTGGCACCATCCCTCAAAGGGGATGGGCTTCAGTCAGCCCAGAAGAAGGGAAAGGTAAGCCCATACCCAGAACATATGTTGATTCTAGTCAAGATAAGTTGCTGCCCCTTCCTTCCACAGTGGAAAGGATTCAGTGGGATCAATTTGCCATCAAGCAGCTGTTGACTGGGCTTCGGCTGACACCACCATATAAAGGCTTACAGAGTGTGTGACCCACCAACACTGGATCCTGCATAACACTGTGTCAGACTGGAGAAACTATTTTCCAACAGTGGAGGTGCATGAGTGAGCATACAGCCATGAAATACACTGGTGCCATCACATCCCACAGCATCCAGAAGCTGCAGGCCTAAAAGAGAGATGGAACGGCTTTTGAAGGTGTTAACAGACACTAGCTTTCAGAGGACACCCTATGAGCACCATCCTCCAGTCTCATTGTACTCACTAAATCCAGGATCATTTCGTGGTGTTTTTGTTTCCAGGGTAAAATATATGGATGCAGAACCCAAGGAGTAAGACTAGGAGCAGCCATGCCTACCATCATCCCATTGGCCTGCTTGGGGAATTTGTGTTTCCCATCCCTAGAACTCTGGGCTCTGAGGGTCTGAATCCCATCAGGGGAACATCCCCACCACAGGACATAATAGGAGGCCCTTAAACCTTAAACTACCACTGCAGCTACTGACGCTGAGATCTTTGTGTCAAGAGAGTAGCAGGCACAGGAAGGAGTCACAATTTTGGCAGGAGTAATTGATCCCTATCGTTAAGTGGAGGTACAGTTGTCATTTAACAATACAGGCAAGAAGAATATATCTGGCACCCAGATTACCCACTGGGGCATCCTTTCTGCAGTTCAACTCGTCCCTCTGCACAATCCTAGGGCCTTCATAGTGAAGGCATTTCTGAAGATAGAGCAACAGGGACCAGACTGACCAAGCACTGCATTAGCTACGACTACCAGGACACTGACCATGCCAAAGACTAGGGAACAGTGGCAGTAGCAAAGTGGCCCTACAGATGAGACGCTGAGAGACTTAACCACTGGGGCCTGCAGTGCACTACTTCTGAGCCCTCACCCCCATGTCCCCTTTCTTTTTTTTTTTTAAACCACTTTATTGAGGTATGATTGACATACAAAAAGCTGTACATATTTAATGTGTACAACTTGATGAGTTTGGAGATAAGTATACACTTATGAAACCATCACCACAATCTATGCCATAAACATGTCCATCACCTTCAAAAGTTTCCTCCTGCCCTCATTAGTAGGTATTATTTTGTGATAAGAACTTAACATAATATCTAACCCTTTAGCAAAATTTTAAGTCTACAATACTGTGCTGTTCCCGACGGGGACTCTGTGGTACAGATCTCAAGGATTCATTTTGTCCTGCATAACTAAAACTTTGTTCCTTTTGACTAATACTTCCCCATTTCCCTTCCTAGATGAATCTGGAGGACATTAATGCTCAGTGAAATAAGCCAGACACAGAAAGACAAATACTATATGATACCACTTATATGAGAAACTAAAAACAGTCAAACACATAGAAGAAGAGAGCAGAATGCTGACTGCCCTTGTCTCTTTTCTTGATACTCAGCCAAGGACAAAAAGAAAAGCCAGGCTTCCAGCAGCTCCATTGTCAAGGGCTCCATGGAGAGGCTTGATTTCTTTGCCCTGGTTGTATTACCCACTCTACACCTCCTCATTGATCCTCCTGAAGCTAAGGGCAGAAGATTCCACTGTTATAGCAAACACAAACTGCCTAACCAGTGCATATATCCTTACTCTTGAACTTCCATTCCTTGTTCCTAACCTTGCAGGGTCTCTTGATAGCTGACCCCAGGGCACACACATTTTCAGATTAGTGGAGAATGGTGCTTTAAGGTGGTAAGGGAACATCTCCCATAATCCCAAGTCAGTTTTCTCCATTATTTTGATTTTATCTCCATTATTTTTCTCTAATCCCTTTCACTATTCATATAATATCTCAACCATACCCCCATGGGATGGTTTTAAACATTTTCTCCTTTTTGCAATAAAAAAAAAATTCTATTAAATATACTTCCTTTAGTTGTATATGTCTCAAATATCGTACCACAAGTTCATTTTAAATTCATTTTTAACAATATTCATTAAAGAGTAGTTTTTGGGGCACCTGGGTGGCTCAGTCAGTTGGGCGTCTGACGTCAGCTCAGGTCATGATCTCACAGTCCGTGAGTTCGAGCCCCGCGTCGGGCTCTGTGCTGACAGCTCAGAGCCTGGAGCCTGCTTCGGATTCTGTGTCTCCCTCTCTCTCTGCCCCTCCCTTGCTCATGCTCTGTCTTTCTGTGTCTCAAAAATAAATAAAAACATTAAAAAAGAAAGTCGTTTTGACATTTTCCCATTTAATTAATGTTATGCTCTTTAATTTACTTAAATTATAGATAATAGTATATATGATTTACAGACAAATAATCTGTAATGATGTGGCATGTTGGTTAGCAAACTGGAAGGTATCAAAAACACAGACCAAAATTTAAGTAGATATCGTTGTATTAACAATTGCTTTCAATATTTGATGTTTGAAAGTTGAGAATTCCGAGTTTCAAAAAGTTAGCTCATTTATTTTTATAACTTTTATATGTTTCTAAATGAAGAAACAAAAGATAAGGTCTCAAATTATGATTTACAAGCAGATTTTCACAATTACCACACTGCTCAGTTTGGATGCTTGGTTCCTTCAAAAATGAAAGGTCCAATTAGCCAAAATCATGAGGATATTTTTTTCTTTGCCTGTCAATTTTTTCAAGTACTAAGTGAACTTTGGTTGAATAAAATGTATAGATGCGGTAAAGATCACAGTAAGAGATAGGTTTGCAGAGTAAGTATGCATCTTTCTTTTCATCATTGAATGAATATAGTTTTACATTGAACAGTATGTGCTAGATCAATCCCACTGCCTCTCCAGACCCAATATCTTTCTTTATCCCATGTCTCATTGTAAAGAGTTCATTTTTATGGATTGCTTCAACAGTTACTACTGGTTTCTATTGGATTTGGCCATTGGAGATATATTGAAGGTGACTGGAGTTGGGGTATTTATTCCCCCCAGCTGGTAGGTCACCTGAGCTGGCTAAGTCTTGTGACTAAAGGTTACAGCTCGAGTGAAGGGGTTCTCTCCATCTCCTCACCTCTTCAGACGTGACTTGACCATGGCTCCCTGCTGAGCTCTTCACTATTCCTTGTGGTTTCTCTATACTCTGCTCACACTTTTGAAATATTCTCTCTGTTAAATACTCATCAAATTACATGATTTAAGGTTCAGTGTGCCATCTCTTTCCTGACTGAACCCTAACTCTTATGTAATACGAGACTATGAATGAAAACAATGTGAAATGATATAATGTTCATAAACATGGCGGCCAGTCAGCAAATGTTAAAGCACGGAGCAACTGAACCATGAGCTCTCTCATCTGATATCCATTAAGTGCCACACACGCTCAGCCAAACACATATTCAAGGCTCAAGAGAAAGGCAGCCCAAATATTTACTTTATTCTGATTTTTTAAACTAGAAACTAAAACCACAAACACTCTTTAACTATAAACACTCCCTAACAACCCCAAACTTTTACAAACTACCAGATGAAACAAAAAGTTTTGCTAATTGAAGTGATTATCTTTCACCCCGTCCCAATGGATAAATTATGAATAATGTATAAGGGACATGTGTGTATTGGGGATGTGTGTGTTGGTTTAGAATCCCTGGATATGTAAGACTGTACATCCCTACTGATGAAAATTAGGCATAGCACCAGAGTTTGAAATTGATTTCTAGTCACCTAATCTGTAAATGGAAATACAGCCACTAACTTTCCTCTAAACCTGACTACAAGCCAGTATCCAAAGGATTATTTACTGTCCAGCAAGAGACACACAGGTCGAAGACCATCCCGTCCCATCCCATCAGTGCTTGAGTCTCTGAGAATTTGTGAGTAGCTGGATTATACACAGGGACTGGATATAGTAGTTCATTATTATGGGAACATTATGTGAAGAGTTGGGATCACTGACTTCTCAGCTAATAGCTATCATGTGCAGAGAGCTTCGAGCACTCCAAGACTGCCGCCTGAGAACGGAAGCGGAGAAGGAGACATGGCCACAGCAATTCAGGGTACGGGGAGTCCAGTCTTCCCCATTTGGTTGATCATGCCAACAGAACATAAGACCAGAAAATGGAGCATAATGTGACACCAGGGAATACCTGTCACAAAATATAACGTTTATTGATTTTCTTTTAATGTAATTCTTCCAACTCTACTATGGCCTGAAAGTTATTGGGATAGTACCAGCTACTAGAATGTCCAGTGAAGATATGCTTCCAAGGCAAAAAGCTTGATCGTCCAGATCCTTCCTACCTTTCACATCTCTAACCTCAAAGTTGGCTGTGCCTGTCTACCAGTTTCTTGCACATCCCTCTCTCTCTCTCTCTCTCTCTCTCATGGGAAAGTTGTTGATAGTCTACAATCCACTAAGCAAGAGAAAGTCCACAAGCCCCAAGACACCATCATAAAGGGTAGGGTAGATGGAGCCAATGAAGGAAGGTCATGAAAGAACAGAGGACCAACCTGCTTCTTCCCAACCACTTAAAATGGCTAAGAATAAGAATTGTTTTACTTCCTCCTCCTCCTCTTCCTTTCACCTCCTTCCCTTTTCAACCTATTTCATCTCGCCTCTTTACAGGCTAGAAAGGAACCAGCTACAAGTCACCGTGAACTGAGTAGATAATCCAATTACAATGGAAGGCCATACCCTGGAAGCAAAGGTATGTAGCCTTCCAAAGAAAAACTTGGTAACTGAGGCTACAGGATGATATTCTCTTTCAGCACCAGGCAAAACAGCAAAATTAATCTTTTTCCAGGCCTCACTCATCGTCAATATCCCTACCTCAGATAGCCAATATTTCCTTGTATCCCTCTATGGTGAAAAGTGCTATACGGGTCAGTTCATCCCAGCATGTGATCCAAAAAAGTCACATGAATAAATCAACAAATTAGGAATTAATTGATGAGTAAAATATTCCCCCCAATTATCTTACTTTACCAAAGCAGAACTTCCCTTTACTGAGTTCAGCTTACTATTGATTAATCTGTGGGGCGCCTAGGTGGCTCAGTCTGTTAAGTGTCCGACTTTTGATTTTGGCTCAGGTTATGATCTCATGATTCTTGAGTTCCAGCCCCGTGATGGGCTCTCTGCTGACAGTGTGGAGCTTTCTTGGGATTCTCTCTCTCTCCCTCTTCCCCTCCCCACCACTCACATTCTCACTCCGTCTCAAAACAAATAGAGAAACATCTAAAAAAAATCTTTGTAGTGTGATTCACCACCAGTTTAACCTTCCCAGAGGGTCCTTTTATTCCTAAAGTAGATCTCTGTACAATGAAAAGAGCCATAACCCAAATCTGCTGGGGTCACTAACATGTGGCATCGAGAGAGTTTCACAGCATGTGGTCTTAGGACCCACTCCCACCTTCCTTTTCCCAGCGGCCCTGCACCCCAAGAGGCCTTTCACAGGTCACACCAAGAGACAGAGTAGACATAAATAGCCACAGATGAGGAAGCCATCTCTTTCCAGGAACCAGAATACATTTCTTGCCTCTGTGTCGTCCTTCCTGTGTTGAGTTCTGTTCAACACAATAATGTGTCAACAAAAATAGTGCTACTCAACAACCCACTGATTTTCTGCTGCTGAGCAAGGAGTGTGATGGGCCAGCAGTCCTCAGAAGGGGGTCACAAAATAGGAAATTTTTTTTTTTTTTTTTTAGCCATCAACAAGGAAATTCACTGTAAAAGTGTATCCATCTGTCTTAAAAAGTGCTACTACCGGTATTAAGACCCCTGACTCTTGCAGTGAGTTCCACAACAACTAAAACCCCTCCTAAGGAAAGGGACCTGGAGATATAAAGCCTTTCAGAAATGAAGACAGGTACTGAGCACTGGATTCGGGTGACAGGATGTATCTACCTGGGGCGTTTGTAAAGGCCTGGGGAGCCTCCTACGGTGGCCATGGGGTGCCGGGCCCCTTACCTTACCACACTGCTTACATTTTCCCTCCTGCCGACGCCTGTGCACCCAGTGATGACGCACAAAGTTCTGTGGGAAAACAAAAGTAAAAGAGTACGTTTAAATTTGCAAAGCCCATTATTAGTTTTTTAAATGTTTAAGCATATAGAGTTCCTTAAACTATAACCTAAGCCCGTATTAGCACAATACCAAACACGTGTATGTATGACTTGTTTGATAATAAATATGAATCCACTTGGAAAACCCAAAGCTACCCCCATGCCCAGGGATCTTCCATATTTGTAGAAATCATGAATCGTGTCCTCCCTCCACGTCTTCCTCGTGGCCACATTGTGAAGCTCTTCCTCTGCTTTCTTCCTAGTAAAATGCTGTGCAGATGTGGGAGGTGACTGAAATGCCATCAGAGAAGTGAAAGGTGAAGGGAAGATGAAACCCCATCTATTTTTAAAAACAAATATGTACTGAATGCTTTATATATGCCAGGGAGGCACTGTATTAAACATCCACGCTAGGAAGAACTTTAAGAAATTAAATTCTCAGAAAAAAAAAAAAACAAACAAACAGATCTCCTCATTCAGGACACAGAGGATGAGAATCTTTCACTCGCAAAAGTGAAGGCAAAGAAAAGATGAAGGAGAAAGATGACGAAGACGGCAAGAGATGTGGGCCCATTGTGACGTTTTTGCAATGACATTGTGTTTCAACTGTCCTTGGGTTCTCTAAACAAGATCAGCTTTCAAGGTCTATTCTTATCTTGGGCCCTAGGAAACAATGAAAGCCCTTTTCCTCCCAAATAGACAGTCACTCCTCGGGCAGGGAGTCAAGGAGACCCATTACCACTGCTGTTAGGATATATCATAGGAGAGAAAGTTGTCTTCAGGCCCAATGGTATGGATAAACTTACATACAACTCATCCCTCTTATACCAATACACCTAAAATACTTCTTTTTTCCTCCTGTCCTTTTCTGAGAAAACACCCTTGAGCCTATATTAACATGTCCATCATCAGGCCACAACCCGTATTTTCCCTTTGAAAGGCCCTCTAATATATATCCAGTCATTCAGCAAATACTTAACTAGATGTCTACTATCTGGCAGGCACTGTTTTAAGTATACAGGTATACAGGAAATAGATCCGTGTTAGGAAAAACAAACGTTATATCAACACATGAAATCCAGAGTGACAAAACTACCTCTGACAAACATTAGCATTATCAGTTCTAAAACGCCACCTCTGTTTCTCTTCATAATGTCAAATCAATTCAAGCTAAAGCTTAAACAAAGAGCCTGGAGGAATAATGGTGTTTTAAATGTAATAAGATATAAAGAAGCATAACGGTCCCACTAATTAGTCTAATTTTTGTCTTGCTTTCCCCACCGAGGCAATTTAATTAACACAAGGACACAATTCTCATATTGTTCTCAGAAAGAAGCTAGTAATAATATTCTTGAGTACTAACTGTGTGCCTGGCACTTTTAAGATACTTTAAATGCAATAATTATTTTAATTTTCATGAAAATTTCTATCAGTAGAGATGCCAGTCAGTATGTACCAGAAAAATCCCATTTGTTGTGAAAATACTGAAATATTCCTATATTTGTTGATAAATTAGTTTAGTTCCCCCACCATCCTCCTGGCTCCTCCCCGAATGCCACAGCACCTCACCCTACCCCCTCAACACTGGAAGCCATTTCTACCCCCTCTTACTATTAATCAACTAGAATGTTCGTTTTTGACATAAAAGGTCTCCAGGATCCTCCTCCAATGAGCGCTCTTTTGAAAACAAATCACGTTGCCTGAGCAAACCCAGAATCCTGGGCTGTGCTCAACTGGTGGTGGTTGTCTGTATGAACTTCAATATCATACAAACGATGCTGGGTCCCATGGCTGGCTGTGGCTTCCAGGAGAGCGGCAGCAAGTCAGAAATCTGCCCAGTTATCAGTGCCCAAAGTACCCACTGGGGCTGAAGTTGCTGGACCCTGCTGGCCCTCCAGCCCACTGCCTAAGAATAGGGCTGGGGAGGACTGGGCCAGTTGCCAACTACACCCTATCTCAATTCACAACACCATAGAGCACATTATCGGAGGTTTTTACCTGAATTATCATGATCACCCTCCTTTCACAAATTACAAAGCTAAGGAATTGAGCAGATACTTCAGATGTAAGGGTGAGAACAAGGATTCCAACCCAGGCAGGCTGGCAAAGGAGCCTATGCTCTTAACCACCATGTTGCTGTGCCTTTCCTCTGCTCCGAAAGCTCGGGATCAAGCTCCTTCAGTAAATGATTTCAATGACAGTAGTCGAAACACTGAATATACAAAAACATCAGTACTATAAGAGAGAAAAATTTACTGTAAATTGCTGTTAGTTTAGCAAAAGCTGTGGGAAAATGAACAATATCATTGATGGTAGAGAAATTTTCCACTTACGGAGATTATACATCACCTAATGACTATCAATTTAAGGAGGGAAATGTTGGAAGAATTTGATGCAATTGCCTATGAAATCATGGCTGACTCATGGGGTTATTTAGCTAGTGACAGCTCTAATCAAAAGATTAAACCAACAATTTCCAGGAATCAACAATTATTTAGAAATTATAAGACTGACTTAATGAATCATTTATGGTTGCAACATGTGTCATTTGGTACACAGATTTATAATACCATGTAGTTTAACCTACTTAGGGAATAGAAAGGAACATTTTTAAATTGTTTATTTAAATATTAACATATGACTCAGAAAGTTGTGAAATATTTTTAATATCATTTTTCTAGAAAATAGGCTGCAAATTAAGACACAGATAAAGTAACTTAAACAAAAGCACTACTTTAGAAGAAACTGAATAACTGTCTCCCATCCATAGCTCTGATTTGAGAGGTCAAGCATCCTTTTATTAAGAGGTCTTCACAGGCCTAAAAGAAACTTCTTGTGCTGCTGCTTTAATATAGTTTGAACAAATATCCAAAAACATGTGTTGAGTGGAATGGAATTATCAACCTAATTTTTGATGATTCAATCATGTAGTTGCCACTTGGGAGGGTTATCAATCACGATATCAATCAGAGGGCGAAGAAAAAACAATTTCTACAGAAACACTTCTCTTTTCTAACCTTCATTACCAACCACCTTCATTTTTCACACTATTTCCTTTTGGCTATTTTTCACATCTCCTAAATTATGGAACTGAAATTAGACTCAGGATCCTTCTACTACAAATACGAGTGTTGACATACTGCTGTTAATATAGCAAAGTAAGGCTTCTAACACCATGACATCTTTGTATTATTCGTCGATAATCTCTGAATTATTCATATACTATCTTCAAGTACTGGGGAAGGAAAGGACTATTACTTATGGGTATTCAAAATCTGTGATACATCACTTTAGGGTTTATAATTCAGTATCATTAGCAGACATACATAACACAATTGCTCACTTATTTTTCAAACGACAAGTTTAATTCCTAACATTATTCATAGACTGCTTGAAAGAATCTTAGAAATTATAACCTAATCCAGATAGCTTATATCTTAGAAAACTGAGGTCCAGAAAGATTCATCTTAGAGATGTTCGACCAACATTCATTTAAAAACTTCCATAGGTCAGACATTCCACAAAGCATAAGGTACTGTGGTCAACAATCCCTGCCCTAGATCCCTGAACTAGAGATACCCAGAGTGGAAAGAAGCAGAAATATCATTTGAACCCAAGCCAAACTATTTCTAAAGTGACTGTTCTTTCATTTACATTCAGTAAACTACCTAAGGTCTCTTAATTAAGAATTTCAAATGAGTCATGCCTACCATAAGTTTTATCTTCAAACTGTCCTCTTACAACAAGAGTTCTTAGGCATTTGGGGAGAAATTAACTCATTTATAAATGCTTTTAGTCAACAGACAGTCAACAAATCACACCCTTTGTGTCCTGGTACAATGAGTTTGGGACGAATTCCCTGAGTGACCTCCCCAGGCTTACACTTCGGGGGGGGGGGGAGGGGGACGGTGACAAACAAGCAAATGAGTAATATCCATAAACAATTATGACATGCAAAGTACTCTGAGGGGGCAGAACAAGGTACTTTGATAAAGAACTATGTGCAATCTATTTAGAGGAGATCATTAAGGAAAACCTCAGAGGGGATGATATTGGAGCTGAGGCCTGACTCTAAGAAATGGTTAGCCATAAAGAGACTTCTAGTACAACAGTGAAATACTGTTGTACAATATTGTACTGTTGTACAATAAATATCTGTGGGGAATACCTTGGTCCATGCCTCAAGAACTAAAAGAAAGTCCACATGGCAGCTGGATGGGTTTGAAGAGGTGTGCTTGAGCAAGACTACACAGGCCTTTTCATAAAGAATTGGGCTTTATTCTAACTGCTGTGAAAACCAGTGGAAAAATTACAGGATCTGATTTCCATTTTAAAAATCACTCTCTCAAATTCAGATGGACTGAAGGGGAAAATCAAGGAATCATGAAGAAGCTAATGTAGTAGTCAAGAGAGATCATGGTGTCCTAGTCTAGGGTGCTAAAAACAGAAACAAAGATAAGTAGATGGTTTGAAATCTGTTTTATAAATAAAATTGATAGGGCTGGCAAAAGAACTAGATGTGTGGAATATATGAGAGAAGGAATCAATGATCCCCCAGTCTTTTTGACCGAGGAGCTGGATCAATAGCCATCTCATTTTCTGAGGTGTAAAAAAAATTGAAAAAAAAAAAGTTTTTATGGTGATGTTAATAAATAGTTTGGTTTTAATGTGTTATAGTTGATGTGACTGTGATACATTCAATGGACATGCCAAACAGAACTCCAAGAAGTGTGGACTGGAACTGCTACATTAGGAGTTGTCAGCTCAGACATCATTTTCAAAGCCTTGAAATTGGATGAGTTCTCTCAACAAGAGTGGGCTGAGAGAATACATGACCAAATACCAAGCCCCGAGAAATACACAGACATCAGGAGGATTGAATAATGAAAGAGAGTGGGGAGGACTATCCAATGAAATGAGAAGAAATTAGGAAAGAGGTCAAGGCAGGAGAGAATTTTAAGAAGGGGATTTGAAAATATTTGAAATATATTTGAACGTGAATAATTTGAATATATCTGAAAGATTAAATAAGAAGAGAATGGAAACATATCTAATGGATTTGGTACGTAAGAGATGTTGAAAAAAGCAATTTCAGTGAATAGATAGAGTGGAAACCAGATCAGAACAGGTTAAAATGACTAGGAGGTGATATAATCAAAACAATTATATAGACAACACTTTCTGGAAGTCTAGCAGTGAATGCAAAAATGAGAATCGAACAGCAGCTAAGACACAGTTGGTGGTTAAGGAATATTTTCATTCATTTATTTTAAGATGGGAGATGTCAGAGCATGTTCGCGGTGATGGAAATAATCTAGAGGAGGGGTGAAAGAGGTAAAAATTTAGGAATGAAAAATATATCAAGCCCTTGCTACAAAGACAAAAAGGTGTTCAAAGCACTTATGGAGGAGTGTCTGGCTTCACAGAAGAGAAATGATACCACTATTAAAAACTAAAACAATATATAACCCCTTGCAGTAGAAAATGGTGCACAACAATTACCACTATCTATTTAGAGAAAGAGAGAAATTAAAGGATGGGGAAGCTAAGACTGGACATATGGATCCCCTGATTGGAAATTCACTAAGTTCTTGTTAAAAACACAAAACTATTCCATCTACTGTCCTAAAGGAATCTTCTCCTTCATTAGAGTACTTACTGAGTTATCTTCTGGCCAATGCTATAGTGCACTTGGGTGGCATTAAGGGTACCCACAAGCCTATCGTTTTTCTTGCACTCTCCTCACCTTATGTATGACCCATACCCTTCCTATTGCTGATATAATGGCCAGACACAGTGGGAGAGGACAAGGGACAGGGACAATTATTCTTCCTCTCTCCACAACCTCCACTCCCAACGTACTCCGTTTCATGTTTTCTCCTAATCTTCCTGTATTACTAACAATGAGATGTCTTTTTTCACACTGTCGTTTTCATTATTTGTCAATAAGATGTCAGCGACTCTCTCCGTATTCACAGTCTGTACTCACACGGCTTCTTTTCCTTTTCTACACATTCATCTATTCTCACAATTTTACTTACTGCATGCTGACGATTCACCAATGTCTTACCTCTAACCCAATCTCCTTCTTAAGCTCCAAACACACATACCCACTCAGCTGTCTACTGGACATCTCCAGCTGGGGCCTCAAGGACACCACACACTTGAAAATCCTACAACTAAACTCATCAACTCCCCAACCCATTCTCAGGTCAACTCATTTTCCAACATTTCATCGGTTTTCTAGGACAGAAGGCTGGTTTACTCTGGACTCCTCTTTGTGTCCTTAATCCAACCAATTATTACATCCTGTCAACTTTATTTCCTTCAAGTTCCTATCCACTAATTTTCTTCACCCTCAGGATTACTCATAGTTCAGATCACCACCAGAACAGCTCCTTAAATTCTCTCCATGACTTCAATATGGCTGCTCTTGAACTATATGGTATTCCTTCCACACTGCAGCCAAAATAATATATTCTGCTTAAAATAGTTTAATGTCCCGCCCTCCCGCAAATTACCATGATGATAAAACACTCAACTTGTAATGTGGCTTACAAGGACCTTCATGGCCTACCTCCTGCTTATCTCTTGAATTTCACATCTTACTTGTTATGCTTTCTCACTTTTGTGCTTGTGAGCATGTGCTCTTTCTGTCTAGGAGGCTGTCACTCACCTCCTACTTACCCTCCCTCTAACCACACCTTCACTTAAGATAACTCCTCTGGGTCTCAGTTTACTTGCTACCTCTTCCAGGAAGTCCTTTCTCTGGTGTCTTAACCTCTCTCACCCATTCATCAGTGCACAGAGCTAGTTTGAGGAGTACACCAGCTGGGAAGGTTTCCAAGAGGACAAACCTATATTTAGAACTGAAAATAATCTCACCAGGAAGCTAAGTGAAATGGAGCAAGTATATTTTACAAAAATGGCATTTCCTCCACTTTCTCTTATTGAAAGCACCATATACAATGGTAACACCTGGGAAGTTCAACTCTGTTCCAGGGAGGATGGGCTCACTGCAGCCTTTTGTTTTGCCAATTGGAGAGTGCAGTTTGGGGCCAGGAGATAAACTATCCAGGATAACACAGGAGGGCTGAGAACCTCTACTAACTGTCTTCCTTCTCTAACTTTTCAACATGTACTCAGTCTCTTCGAAGAAGAACTAAACAGACAAATTAGGTCTAAACGCAGCTCTTCTCCTATCCTCCCCTCTGCTTACAACTAACAGGGCAATTGCTCTTCCTTATGATTTCCCATTTACCTCTTTGTCTTCACTACTGGGCCGTGAAGTCAAGGACTGAGCACTGAATGTAGTCCTTCCATGGATCTCTCTACCTATCTACCTACCCACTTACTCACTTATCAGATGAAAACATTGCAATTCAGAAAGATTAGGTGAGATACCTCAAATCATACAGCATCAAGACTGGTATGGAAACCAGTTTGGCTTCAGTGTTCATGGGAATACTCAGTAACTATGCTGCCCCCCTGAATAGCTTCTACCCACTCAAAATTGAAAAAAAATGAAATGAAAATGGACCACAGCACAATAAAATGCCATGTATTTCTTACCTCTTCAGTTCTACCACTGCCTCCTACCTGATCATTAAAACCTTCATCCCCAGTGCATTTCGTGAAAATACTAAAGGGCAATGTACACGTGCTGAGGACACTGGGAGATTTTACTGGTGGTATTTACGGATGTGTTAATAAGAAACCGATGTGGAATGGACAGAGCTAGACTTTGGTTCTGAATCCAGGCGAATATCTGTTAATCCAGTGAATCAATGGGAAACAAAAGGTGGCATATGAAGTCGAGTTCTGAAACACTCACTTCTCTTGGCGATCTTGAGCCCCCTTCTCGAAATGTTGGTTTACATCTGAAATTAATCTGTCATTTAAAAAGAAAAGTGCATTATATTAGGGATAAGCATCAGACTAGACTGACTTACTTGAACAAATCAACAATGATACACATAGTAAGACTACAAAACAAAAGCCCCACGGTTTAACACTTGAAATCATCACCCCAGATAATCTATAGGGGTCCCAAGTGATCCTATATCTCCAGTCCACATCTCTTCATTCTCATTGATGAAAGCAACAGATCTTTAAACAATAGTGCTCTTACACTGTAAACTTGAGGAAAAGAGATAGAGTAAGAAAAAAACATACAAGGCAGCTGAAATCACGCAGCTATGCTGCAGATTTTAAAAGTAGGGCAACATAAACTTGAGAAATTTTTAATATGATGATGATGATTTCACATGCACAAATTTTCTTTAAGTCTGCAGTCCTGCCTTTCTTTTAGGTGGGCAGGCCTTCTGGAAACATGGACATCTTCTTTAGCTACTTGATAAAGTGAAGGGAATACAGAAATGAAGGAGGAGATAAGTAAATGGGGTTGGGACAGCAACAAACAACAACAACAACAACAACAACAACAACAACAAAAACCCCAACAAACTATAGATAGATAAAGAGACAGAGAGAAAAAAAATGTTAGTACTCGTCCCCACAAAATACCAGTTGGCAACAACTGGTAATACGTTTGTGAAATAATGCATGTCTCAGGGGATTACAATATTTCAACATATTTACACATGGCAGTTCAAGAACATAGATAACCCAGAGACCCACACATGGCAATAAAGGAGAGGCACGAAAGAGGACAGCGTTTGGCTCATGACTAGAGCCTTCCCGTTCCCACAAACGACCGCTAAATGGACTCTACAGAATCTACTTCTTCTGGAGGCAGCACACCATGGGGATGTCACCTCCGGCCCACCCACACATTCATGCTGTGCAAGCAGAACACCACCCCAAGAAAGGAAGGAGAGCTGGCTTCTGGCCTGGTTGTCTTCCTTGCAGCCACTTTAGGAAAAAGAAACTCACAAACATCAGGCGAATCTAAATGATCATTTTAAAGAGCTTATGGATTTTTTTCTTAAAAAAAAATCTTGTGAAATATCCAATGGGTGAGTAACGATGTCTGTCATTGTAAAGAAAATTAGTGCATACTAGTCTTTTCTCTCTAACCTTACCATTCCTCCTCCCAAGAGGCAACATAGAATGATACCAAGTTTTCCTTTGGGAGGCAATCGAACAAATTAACCTTAAGCACTGCTTTTCTATTACTAATCCAGTAATAATGTTGGTCTTCCAGTTTTTTTAAAGGGCACTCTCTTGAAAAAGGTGGAAATAAGAAAGGACACCTGGTCTTTGAAGTCCAAATATTTGCAGTGTGGCCAACACTACAGCAGGTGGCGGTGTCTCACCTTTTCTAGCTGTTCAATGCAGGCGGTGTGGACGACGATTTTACAGACCGCACACTTCCTCCTGAGGGCCGATTTCTACAACATTCAATTCAAAATACAAGAAGAAATATTAACAGTCTGTTCTGAAGAGTTCCCTGGTAGTAAAGAGAGTATACATAAACAAAGCAAACGTAAGCAAATTTAAAACGTCATCTTAAGCATTCGATAATAGGGCAAACTTCAACAGTCCTTCTTGACCTACCTACTACCTCCATATCTCCATGACTCAGGGCATCCTAGATTTCCTCTCCAGAATATAATAAAGATAATAGCTGCTATATAGAACTAGTAGAACATATAATATGAACGAGGCTCTTTATTCTGTCATTTCTAAGTTTTATAACCTAACAACCGCAGGCATTAGTATCCTCTGGTTTTTGTTTTTTTACATTTTTACATTTTTACTCTAGTAGTTAAGCAGGAGGACCAACATCCAGAATGAGGTCTAAGTTCAAAACAGGCACTCTTTCCCAACTGCCAAGAGTTGACATTTCAAGAGGCCAGTAGCTTCAGGCTTCTATCCCAGCCACAAATCTACACTAAGCTACTTGGGTCTTCACCCACATCTTGGGGAAACTAAGAGGAAAACCTAACTCTCACGCCTGATAATAACAATAAGTAGTAACAATACCAGCAGTGGCAGCTAACATGAATGTAGTACTCATTATGAGTCAGGCACTCTTAGAAGCACTTTACAAATTGTAACTCATTCAATCTCCACAACCCTAAGAAATAGGTAGCAGTTTTACACCCATTTTACAGATGACAAAGCTGTGGCGCGGTAAGTGATGTGCCCAAGGTCTCGTAATTAGGACACAGCACAGCCGGGGAGTCTAGCTCTGAGCTCACAAGATTGTGAGCATCACACAATTTGGCCTGACAGGCACTGCCAGTTTCAACGACCAATAAATATACTTTCTGAGGTGTATCTTTTCTCTAACAATACAAAACGAGCAGCAGGGTCAAAGAGGAACAGGTGGAATCTTAACACTGCCAGCTCCACGGAAATCCTAGCTGGGAATGCTCAGGCCTCCCTGCAAAGCACAGGCTAGAAGGTAGGTCTGCAGGAATAGCTGTGGGCTTTGAGCACTGAAAGCAGCTTATTATAACAAAGCTAATCTGTAAAATAGTGAATCAAAGCATTCGAGCGTGAAAGGCCTTGCCTTTCTTGGGAAAGGTGCTAGTATAGATTGTTGGCAAACTGCCCTCTTCTGATGTGTGGCTTCCCTTGCTGAGATAATCACTTTTGAGCCAAAACTTGAAGTATTACGATTACCAAAGAAGACTAGAAGGGACTGCAATCCGCCCCCCCCCCCCCCCCCCCCCCGAAAGGGACAGTTATCAGGAATGCAACTCGAGCCTCCTGCCTCCTGGATGCTTCCACTCGCTCCACGCGGGGTATGCACGCTGGTGTCTGACTCCCACAAAGTGCCTAGAACCGTGCGGGACTGGGGCAACCCAACCTGATGTCTCACCCTGCCGGCGAGGGGTTAGGGACCCTGCCTGCAGACGGCTCTCCTCTGCCTGGGGAGAGAACACGTTCTGGAACATGAAGTAAGTTGGACAATCCACTGAATTTTCAAAGAGCAAAAGATAAGGGAGATCCAGGCATCTAGTTACACTACTGCAAAGTGTCTCCGCTCGACTACTAAAAAGAGAGGAGGGAGAGGGGGGAGGGGGGAGGGTGTGTGGGAGCGGGGTGAGGAAGTAACAGTAGCGGAAGCAGCAGCAGCACTCAAGGCAACAATAAGAAAATTCTAGTTTGCAAATTTTCACGAGCAGATTTCCCGCAAGCAAATTTGTGCTGCTCTCCTGTTTCCTTCAGATCTGATGCAGCACCACCTGCAGAAAGTGCATGGGGCACCTGAGTCCTGCCGCTCCTCAGGATTGCAGTGATGCTAAGGAAACTGGAGTGAATTCCAGGCTACACACTATCCACCAACCCCGTGGGAGATCACGCTGCAGGCAAACACAGCAATTCCGCTCATGGTAGGTGATCACTGATGGGTATGATTGAAGGATGCCTGGAAAGCCTCCTTCCTTACCAATAACCCCTGCTCCGATCTGGCTTTGCGCCTGTAGGGCTCCAGGGACTCTAAGAGGCTCCTCAGAGGTCAATGAGGATTGTAGCAAGAGCATCAAGCAGGCGGAGGGGCCCGTGCATACTCTGTGAAACCAGAATACCTCTTCCTTTCCTTGTTTTCCGTATCAGGATTCTAAATCATAATCTCTTTTGAAAAAGGGATGTGGGCTAATAGTAAGAGTTTGACAACCACAAGGTTAAGACATGTCCTCTCTCAGCTTTCTGGGATAACATGTAAATATACCAACATCATTCATATGAACAATTCAGTATGGCATGTTCTCCAGATGATAACGTATGAAGTCGAGTGCTTCAGTTATAAAGCCAACTTTATTTAAATGATATTGAATTTTAAAAGACCATCAGAAAATACATACTCTCATGCCTTTAGAGCCAGAATATACAGACCATAATCTGAATTTTTCTTCATAAACACTACAACACGATGCATTTTTTTAAATTACTTATTTTTTTTAATTTATATTCAAGTTAGTTAGCATATATATAGTGCAATAATAATGTTCTCTGTGTTTTGAGTCTCTTATGTTTTGTCCCCCTCCTTGTTTTTATAGCATTTTTGCTTCCCTTCCCTTATGTTCATCTGTTTTGTATCTTAAATTCCACATGAGTGAAGTCATATGACATTTGTCTTTCTCTGACTAATTTCGCTTAGCGTTAACACCCTCTAGTTCCATCCATGTTGTTGCAAACGGCAAGATTTTGTTCTTTTTCGTTGCCGAGTAATACTCCACTGTATATATAAACCATATCTTCTTTATCCATCCATCTGTCAATGGACATTTGGGCTCTTTCCATACTTTGGCTATTGTTGATAGTGCTGCTATAAACATGGGGGTGCATGTGTCCCTTCGAAACAGCACACTTGTATCCCTTGGATAAATGCCTAGTAGTGCAATTGCTGGGTCGTAGGGTAGTTCTATTTTTAGTTTTTTGAGGAACCTCCATACGGTCTTCCAGAGTGGCTGCACCAGCTTGCATTCCCACCAACAGTGCAAAAGAGATCCTCTCTCTCTGCATCCTCACCAACATCTGTTGTTCCTTGAATCAACATGATGCATTTTACTACAAAAAACGGTTATTTTTCTAACAAACTAGAGATCCCTTCAGTGTCATCGTGCTTATCTTTTGTTGTCCTTAATTTCTTAAATGACAGTTTCTAAATAGTTTATAATCTGAGGAATCAGGTAATTAAGGTTTATAATCATATGTAAAATTAAGTAAATTCTGGGTGAAGGCCTAAGGTCTTTTCCCATAGTAATAAAATATACATGGATTTTAGTCCCTCAACTAATAAAAATTGTTTCAGTGAATCAGATTTTAACTGCTGACTTCTTGGTTTATGTGTTTCAATTGGTCAAAGTTATTCAAAGTAGGTGGATAATAAGCTTCTGGGCAGAAATTGCTCAGAAAAGAAATAATTTTTGTGCTTGGTTATGTTAGTTTTTATTTGAGGATGTAAACTAAATACAAAGTCAAAATGTCAGAATCTAGACTGTAAGTATTTACTTTTCCTTTAAAAAAAAAAAAAAAGCCCAAAATCTCTTAATCAGTTATTTAAACCAATGTTTCATTCACTATGAAAAGTGGTAAGTAAAAAAAAAAAAAAAAAAAAAGTTGGGGCGCCTGGGTGGCTCAGTCGGTTAAGCGCCTGACTTTGGCTCAGGTCATGATCTCGCGGTCCGTGAGTTCGAGCCCCGCGTCGAGCTCTGTGCTGACAGCTCAGAGCCTGGAGCCTGTTTCAGATTCTGTCTCCCTCTCTCTCTGACCTTCCCCCATTCATGCTCTGTCTCTCTCTGTCTCAAAAATGAATAAACGTTAAAAAAAAAAATTAAAAAAAAAAAGTCATTAAGGGGCACCTAGGGGGCTTGGCTGGCTGAGTGTCTGACTCTTAATTTCCACTCAGGCCATGATGTCACAGATGGTGGGATCGAGCCCCCTGTCAGGCTCTGTGCTGCCACGGTGGAGCCTGCTTGGGATTCTCTCTCTCTCCCTCTGTCTTTTCCCCTGCCTCACTCTTGCACATGCATGCACGCTCTCTCCCTCTCTCTCTTTCTGGTCTCAAAATAAATAAACTTTCAAAAAGTCATTAAGTCATTCCACACATGTTTGCAAATTGAAATTTAAAAATTTTAAAAATTCATTCTCTTCAATGAATTTAAAGGCCAATGTTTTAAATATCACGTAGAGTTACTTCAATGTTAGCATCCAAAGGAAATCCATTAGGTTGTAAATTGTGTGTGTGTGTGTGTGTGTATGTACACGCACATAACATCTATGAAAATTAAGACAATAGAGGATATAATGCAGATGGTATCTTATCACATCATGACCAACATCTTTCAAATAACACTAACGCAAAGATAGGCTGTACTTCCCGACAGTGGACACAATCCAACGAGCAGACTAATAGTGACTGTAAAACAACACTCTAAGTTCTGACTTGGCCCTCCATGTTTCCCCATGCTGCAAGCACTCTGGCATTCAAAGCAGTGACAGCCCTTTCCCCAACTTCAGCTCCTATCAAGCACAGAAGTGACGTTATCTCAGCCTGAGACCACGGGAGCTGGGCCTGGGACAGAAGGATCCGAGGCAAGCAGTGGTGGAGGAGTTCAAGATCTAACACCATCCCACCCACCTACCACCTTTGGTCCTAAGTCCCTGATTCATATGCACCACCAAGAAAGCTATAGTTTCTTCCTCTGAGCCAGAGATGTGATTTTCTCTAAGTAGCAATGAATATCTGGTGATAGTGAACGAGGTTTGATAGAAAGAAAAGAGAGATGAGGGAGGAGGGAAGGGGAGGGAAGGGAAAGGAGACCCAGCTGTACAGGCCTCTGGTTTGTAAAAGGGCTGGGGCTTCTTAGTGCCCAAGGCAATTGAATTATTACCCCTAACAGCCTGAACTTTGACCCCAAGAAGGATGTACAAGGCCGGCTGTGCCCCTTCCCAACAAGACATACACCAAACCTGTTTGTCCCTGAAGATGGACCAAATTTACCTGCCGGCTGACCTTATCTCTCCTGCTGTGTTCTTAAAGATACACCCCCTGCTGTCACCCCCACGCAAATCCACAGGTCCGGACCAGATCAGGAGCGGAGAAGTGGGAGGAAATACCCAAGAGTCCTCAAAGCTGGCATGGCAGCCCTGTCTTGGTCTCCCTGTTTCAGGAGAGCTTAGAGACCAGAACCGCTGAGGGCCAAAGTTCGGGCTCGGAGCACCTCTCTCCAGACAGGGTTCCCAGACAGACCCAACGCAAGGAATCACTGCTCTCTGGAGCTCCACCTCTAACAATGAGGCCACAGTGATAAAAGGATGAATGGACAGCGAAGGGTTCCTCCAGGCAGAGACCCAATCATGCTGGGAGCAGGGAAAGGGGCAGAGAAGGCACTCTGGGGAAAGGACCCGGATGGGGCACAGAGCCAGAAAAAGATGGGGGGCTGGGGCTGGGGGAATGGGCTTAGCGTCAGGCTCTGGCCAGCTCTCTTCTTCTCCGTGATTACTTAGCTCCTTTGCTTATCCCAGATCCAAAGAATCATGCCAAAAGGAATAGATACTTGGAAGGGCTGGAGATCAGGAAAAGGGGAAAGAGCAAGTAAGGCAAGAAGAATTGTATCCTTCCTTCTTGCTCCCTTTCAGCCACAGAGCTCAGTCTATGGGGCACTTTGGTGGGAGGGGGAAACAGGAGAGGCAACAGGGCTTGGGTAAGGCCATTTCCTCTCCAGGGGTGGGAGAACGGAGTGCTCAGGAGAGAGGAGGGAAGGGGCTCCTCAGCTTCTGGAGTGTCAGGAATTCGGTGTCCTTTCAGTGGGGAATGCCTCTATGGGCACAGGAACAAGAACACTGTCGCTGTATAATCCAAGGTAAATGAAAACAAGATTCTTTGATTTATTTAAAAACCTAATTAGAAGAAATGACAAGCATACTTGGCAGGTTCTGCTTCTCTGGGGAGCCTGGGATGCAATCTGTAAATTGGTATTAGGAAAAAATGAAGAATGACATTATCTGGAAGTTCCATTAATACGATTTCAGAGCCAAGCACAGCCTCCATGGTCACTCACGCTGGCTCCTCTTTTCCTCCAACAGAACACAGGACATTTCGGACCAATCAGGAGGGTGGCTCAGCTGAAGTCCCAGTGCACCCCTATTGTGGTTCCTCATTACATCAAGTAAGTCTAGGACAACAAGATTTCAAAAATCCCGGGCCAAGGAGCAAAAACGCTGGACATCTCGAGGAGCTTGAGGCTCAAAGGTGATCTCAAAGCTGCCGCATAGGATCTACTGCAAAGAGACCTCGCTTTGTGTTAAAGGGGCCAGCCCTCAGCATGAGGACTGTTGGCCCATGTTGGAAGGTCAAGACCTTCATTTGCCAAGGTCCTGTGTGTCTGTGCCCTGTGTCCTCTGGGCAGACAACGTCTTGGTGAGGGCTGAATCCCTCTGAGATAGCTGCTTTTCACCGTTGACACCCTAGATTCTAAATGCCAGATGTACCCCAGAATATCTGAAAGAAAAGGTGCAGGAACAACAGGAGGCTGGGTCGAGGACTCATGTAAATGGGTGCACAAAAATACTCGTGCTATGCTCAAGTACACCTAAACCTGCATATGCTTGTCCTCTGGAGTCACAGTGGTCTGAGATGCCCTACACAAATGAGTTTTCCGTGCGGCCGAAACAATGCTAACCCCTGACTTTTCTAAGGGATATGTATGAACGTGTTTAGTCAATAAACAATTTTAACCATGCCTACAAAGGTTAAGACAATGCTACATGCAGTACAGGAAGTAAAGAGGGAGGAGCTTCTATCTTTCCTAGGAAAAGCTGGCAAGCCACTTGAGGAGATAGGAAGGATTCAGAAAAAAAAGAAAACCAAAAAAAACAGTCATTAACGGAGAAGGCCACACATAGCTAAATGCTAAATGAGCAGCTCAGACAGTGAAAGTCATCACTTAGAGGAGGATAAGCTCTCAGAGGCTGAGTCAGTAAAAAGGACCTGACAGAAAAGCAAATTCTTGAATTGGGCCTTAAAAGATAAACGTTTCAAAAATCAAGGACACCCCAAAAGAGAGCAAGCCAAAATCTCATTATGTAGCGCACACTGACGTCTCCCAAAGGAACGGAGACTGGCTTGGGCACGTCTGTTGGGGTACAGAGTCACTGGGCTCACAGGTGTCTACTGGCATGAGTTCTTGGGTGCCAGGTCGGAAGCTGGAGTGTGGAGGCTTCTGTGTGTGCCCAGGTGGAGATCAGGTGAGTAGGGCATGCACAGAGGTGAGCAGTGGGGCCGCTGGCTGTGTGAACAGGCCAGAGGAGCTGTGTCATGAGGGACTGTCAGAAAAATGGCAAAGAACTATCCCCAAGAGGCCCTGGTTAAACACTGTAGGAGCCCAGTAGACATTCCAGAAGGAAGGGAGGGAGGAAAGAGGAAGGATTTGCAGTGAAGGGCGTTCTCCCTTTCAAGCCCCTGCCCCAGCCCCAGTCTGGAGAACTGGTGGCCTTGGGATTATGAGACAAAATGTCCACCAGGACGCAGGCATTCTCACAGCAGGCAACCCCAAAAGAAAAAATGAGCTACCTTACAGGTGTTTGAGGAACAGGAGACCTCTGCACAGAGAGGGAAAACAGCACAGAGGCTTCATGGTGATTACAGCTGCACTACTTTTTGGGTCGCAAATGAGACGCCTTCTGGGAGCCTTGGGGACCCTGGATGGGAAGGTTACCGTACAGAAGACTGAGGTCTTAGTGGGTAGAGAACAGAAAGTCTGTGTTACTGCTGCTCACGTTACTCTACCTGTATCTACAGGCTAGTTAAACTGGAATCTGTACTTGGGTAATGGTTGTGGGGGTGGGGAGGAAACATGCCAGACAAAATTGGGGCCAGCAAGTAGGCCAGTCTTCCCAAATAGAAGTCCCGGTTAGGTGATGCAGATCAGGCTAGAAGGGTGAGCCAGGAAAAGACTGCTGAAGTTCTTAAATCTAGGCTGAGAAACACGAATTTTAATCTAATGGGCAATGGAATACGGACAGAGTTGTTGAGACTAAAGTGGCCAAAAATCATCACTTAATCTGGTCGCATTAGGTAGCACTACCCGAAAGCAGAAGGAAGGCAAAAGGAAATGAAAGAAGTAATTTATTAACAGGGTCAATCAGTAAATGCCAAGCACCTAGTAGGTGCCAAGCACTGGGGATACAGCAGTGAACAAAATACTAACAAAAATTGTTTTAATCTCATGGAGATTACTGAGTCCTAGTAGAGACAGACAATAAAATGATACATAAATATATATATATATATATATATATGATATACGATATATATGATACATAAATATATATTTTTTTCCTAATACCTATATATATGTGTATATATATATATATATATATATATATTATGTTGATGGAAATAAGTGCTAAAGAGAAAAATTAAAGAGAGAATAAGGAATAGGAGAGATACCAAGAGTACAGGGAATTTGGCCAGGAAAGGTCTCAACAAGCAGATACATTCTGCGAAATGCCAGAAGGAAGTGTACGGGTTTGTCACACAGATATCTGGGGAGGAAAGCATTCTGGGCAAAGGGGTCAACAGCAAGTGCAAAGCCCAGAGGCATGAGGGCCCTGGGGTGTTTAAAAAGTGACAAAGGGGCCAGTGTGGTTGGAGAAAACTAGGTAGAGATGAGGCCAGACAATACCAGAAGGCCAGATCATACGGGATCTTGCAAATCATGGTTAAGACACATGCTTTCTCTGAAAGAGAAGAAATAATCAGAGTCTGCAGCGGTAACTCACGTATTAGGCAATTAGAGCCTGAATGAGAGTGACACCCTAATACGGAAGGCTGAGGCACACGAGTGATCAAGTGATAAAGGAGACCCCTCTCCGGTCACACGCAGACTTCCATTAAGCTTAACACGCTTGTCTTCTACGTGGGCCTTAGGCATCCGAATAGCGTAATTGACAGCCCAGGATGGCTTCACACCCACATGTTGGCCAGCCTGCTGCTTGTGAGTACCGGCTGACTACACATCCTACAATCTCATACTCTGTTACGGTGGAGATGCCTCTAACGTCCTGCAATAAAACTCAATATGCTTTTCGAACAGCATATTTTGTTGTGTTCTAAAGAACACGTTTATGTGAAGCAATGTGTACGTGAAGTGTCCATGTTTCTAGAGACACCGTCCCCCGAGGAAGCTTGGATATGCCTGTAAATCTAGAGGGTAAACAGTAGCCACCTGAGCTAAGGCACAGACGTGTTGATTCCACAGCTTCCCTGGAGACACATAAAGGAGAAAAGTGCCTTCTCAGGACTATTTCTACACAAATAAAGGTTCTCTATTTCCTCAACTGTTGGTGTCCATTTTTCATTTGAAGAGAAAGCAAGCCCAAATCTTAGAGCAGAAAACTAAAGGGGACAGACTTTGCAAGCCTGAAGAGGAGAACAGAAACATCTTACAAAAACCTCTCCTCCTCCTGTGAAACAGGCAATCGGGGCTCACCGGAGAAACCATTTGGTAAAAACCAAATTGCCAGAACTCGTGTTAATTCAAAGCTCAAGTTGATGGTTGGTTATAAAGAGTGGTACCTCATCATTTTTTGAACATTATCTTAAGACTGGTAAAAACTATGGTCAGAATGGCACAAGATTCATTTTAAATGTGGGAGTAGAGGGGAAGATACTTGGCTGAATCTCAGTAGTTCACACTTACAATAAAATCTGTACCAAGTTCTTCTACGAGTGGCTTATGTTCGTGATTTCAAGGCATTGTTCTCTAATGAAAAAAAAAGAGTTATAGGTACTGATTGGTTGCAATAGAAAGCTACATGAAAATCTTAGGTGGAGTCTACATGTTGGAACTCAATTGAGTTTAACTGGTGCACACCACTACTATCTTTTATAAGTCTGTGTAAAATTCAGGTGTAGTTATTGAGAGATGACACAAATATATGTTGCAGCTGTCACTTATGGAAACCATAATGTGCGGTCTGAGAAATGTGCACACGTCTGATGGAAAGATGCCAATACTGCACGGCTCTGGGAGACCACCAGACTATGGGATACTGAGTGTGTGCGTCCGGTGACGGGCATGAGACGGCTACGCTGCTTAGGCATTCTTTCTGCCACCTCTTTCATGATCCTGATGCATTAAAAAGGGATTTCAGGGGTGCCTGGGTGGCTCCGTCCGTTGAGCACCAACTCTTGATTTTGGGTCAGGTCATGATCTCACAGTTGGTGGGAATGAGCCCTGCATTGGGCTCTGCACTGTCAGCATGAAGCCTGATTGGGATTCATTCTCTCTCTTCTCTCTCTCCCACTCCCTCTCTCTACCCCTCCCTTGTGTACATGCTCACCCTCTCTCTAAATAAACATTAAAAAAACAAAAGGATTTCAGCCTAATGAACTGGAAGAACTCTTTGAAAATCCTAATTCTATTTCTTACTCTTGGTTGTTATTTTACTTTCTCTGTGCTTTGTTGCCCTCAGCTCTTGTTTTTCCTTCTTTTTTTCCCCTTCTGCCTGCTTGTCTTCTCTCTTGTATCTTTCTGTCCCATTCATTTTCTCTATGCTTCTCAGCTTAGATGCAAGAAGGTCCTGCTTATATGACCACGGCCAGTCAATGGCTTTAACTTTATTGTGTGCTATCTTCCTATCTTTGGTTCTTTCCAGACGATTTTGTGACCTGTTGAATTTTTATACTCTTTTCAAGTGATCTCAGGTCAAAGTTTCCATGTATCTTATAGATTACCCGAAGTGCTAACTATATGTGCAAAAAAATGTACATAAATAGGATTATAAGTACACAGACACTAATAAGTATTCGTGCAACTAGAGGCCTACATAGCCAAAGAGATGTATATTTATGAATTTCAAGCAGACAGATATAAAAATGGGCTGGATATACTACGAAAGTCATAATGAAGACAAATTAACAGGAAACGGTGTACCTATGTTATCTTAATGGCTCTAATGCTAAGGTAGTATATCAAGTGTGTAGAGAACTGAGGCTCAGTATAAACTAGAAAACACCAAGGCTTGCCTTTCGGTCCTTGCTGGTGTGATGGCACCATATACACTCCCTAACCCGCAGCATGCACCCTAACATGTCCTCATTATCAGTTTACTTTGTAGAAATCAAGGAATTTGTTGTTTATAGTTCACAGCTTGATATGGCTTCTTAAGTGAGTAGAGTATTCCATATTAAAGCAAATGTATCTAAATTATTTTTTAGAAACCTCAAGCTGTGGTAAATGAGCCATTCTTTCATTGCCATTTCCTACATCCCAAGCTCTTGGTGACATAATTAAGAGAAAGTCTTCCCAAGTCCAGCCAAGAAGACCATCGTTTCAGTCGCGGTACACTCAATGCTACATCCCCAGTTTGCAGTGTGATTTCCATTCACATACACACACCTACCCATACCATTTTTCAGTGAGGACATCACTACCACAGACAGTATTTACCAGTATGGCTGCTAGTATGATATCCATATTATGTATACTGTAAATACAGCTCATTTCAGCCATACAACGCAGGTACTTCACCCATTTTATAGCCAAGGAGCGGAGACCCTATGAGATTGAGCAACTCGCCCAAGATAAATTAGCTAGGAGTGAAACCCAAGTCTTTCTGACTCAAAGCTATCTCTTTCTATTACAACTTACTACTTCCCCCTCACTTTACTTACTAGTGAAAAGTTAGGGGGACAAGACTATGAAAATAGACATAATTGACATGATTGCTTCAGGTGATCCATTCTCGGAAGAGCCCATAAGCGACGGACTACAGACAATTCCATGACCCCCTGTGCCAAGAATGGTAAACAGCAGTCTCTATCCTCCATGAGAATCAAATAAGATGGGCCACAATAGGCATGACACTGGCTAGGCCAGGGCTTAAAACCCCACAAGAGCCTACTAGCAGTGAGTGTTGAACCTCCCTGCGAAGAGCCTGAAAAGTAAGGCAGGAATTCAAACAGCCTGGATGCTAAGTATAATGATACTTAAATAAATGGCAGAGTTTGATCTAGTGACAGGTGTCCATGTGTGTATGTGTGTCTCTCTCAACAATCACATCCCTGAACTCATTCATTCATTCCATGAAAAATGGCAGGATAACTCCTCACTGCATTCACTGTGCTCAATGCTGAGGATCTAGGACAGTACAACACAGGCACAGTCCCTGAACTAAATGGAACTTATGTTCTAGCGGTGGAGACACAGGTAAGCAGGCGAGCAATTTTTTTTTAATAATAGAAAGTGATGTGTGCTATAGAAGATCAAGAGAATGGAGAAGGGCCAGAGTTGAGGGACAGCCTGCGAGCTGGGCTAGTTGTTTCACTCTGTGAGACCCATCCTCTCTTTTATTCACTGAGCGAGGGGTGCTGGTTATAAGGTGCTCCAAGGTCTGTACTCTGGCATTGCCTTTTGGGGATCAGTTTCTGACAATCCATTGCAGTCACTTCTCCCTGAAGGAGAAACATCCATTGCAGGGGCTGATTTTTGGTATGTGTCTGTGACTTGCCAAGCTGTTAATTGCTGTCTATACATTATCTCATTTAAGTTTCACAGCAACAGTAAGATGCAGGAATTGCCCACACTTTGAAGATGTGAAACTGAAGCTACAAGAAGTTAAAACAATGATCAACATCACACAATTAGAAAATCCCAGAGCCTGGATTCAAAGCCAAGCCACCTTTTGATCCCAAAGCCCACACACCTCCTCAAATGAAGGCATCAAAGCAGGTTTTTCCATTTCCTCATGTTCTTAGGGCATTACCCTCTAAAATCTCTATCTGCCTCATGTGTGAGGGAGGAACCAGAAACAACATTAAAATTCTAACAAACAGAGACAATGTCCACGTAGGGGTCAGCAGTAGTTCTGGGTAACTGCTAATGCAAATAATGCTTCAGCCAAGACTGGGGCCTTGGAGCAGTGAGAATGTTGGTTAAATTCTATTGTTCTAGATCTCTACACTAGGGAACACTAGAAAAAGGGAAAACATTTCTATATACCTGGGCATTGCCTAGGTGAGATGTAAACCCTATGTTCAATCAGATGCAAATTATTTTCATTAAGTAACAGGACTGTACCAATATTTAGTAACAACAAAACCTCTCCACACAAACATATACCCACATACAAACATAGCCTCAATCTAAAATTATCATTGCAGAAGAGAAGACAATTATTCTCAGAGGCTCAAACTCTAAGAATAAAATACACGTGTGCACACACACACACACACACACAAAGCTTGGCTCAATGAAAGTTTAGTATAAAGGCAACATAATTGCACAAAGACAAAGAAAAGGTATGAAACTCTGGGTGGTGATTAAGCCTCTCTGACATTCCTTTACCTTTAGGTGGGAGGAAACTGCCTCTTCCTGTTATTGACTTGACAAGGCCTAGGAAAATGACATTATGTGAGCATTTCTCAAACAGTTTTCCACTGAATACTGAGATCCCCCAAGATGCCAATAAATGTTCTGTGGGACTAATAATAGATTCAACAAGTATCCCTTCCCCGAGGAAAAAACTAGGAAATCCTGCATACCTTATGTCTTTCTTACAGCTTCATTACACATATTTGTACACTAAAGGTGTTCAGTGTTTTCTAAACTTATTTGGTCATAACACCGCTTTAATGAACAATACCTCATATTGTTAGTGGTCTCCAGAACACGACTTTTTTTTTAAAGTAGACTGTGCAAAAAGCCAACGATACTGTTGATCCAAGGTCACCTAGGAGTACAGAATCCTCAAGATCCCTGGGCTCCGTGACCCATCGCCAGCTCTGCGACATGAAGTGGGCAGGATCGGTATTAAATTCCCTACAAGTGTATGGGCAGCACTCTGCACCAAATAAGGACCCTCACAACGACAACAATAGCTGTAATAGTAGCAATGGCTAACATTTACCGAGGCCCTGCCACACGTGAGACACAGTTCTAAGTGTGCCCTTGGATGATCTCACGCAAATGCCCAACCGTCTGGCCAGACACATACGGAGCACCATCATTTGCACCCACGGGAACACCCCAGCCCTTTCCTCCACTCACATCCGCTGACAAGGAGGTCAGGAGCAGAGAATCTGTCTACGCCAATTTCCGTTGATGGCTCTGTTCTCCCTGAGTCATCTTGGTTCGTTAGCTCCTCAATATCCTAACAGTGGGAGAGACCTCTGGCAGAGCACAGCTTTGGCAGCTCCCTGGAGATGGCGTCTTCAAGGCTGGCACCCAAACAACAGCAAGCTGGCTTAGCCTCTGGGGCTTTACTGCCACACTCATCGTTCCCTCTGACAGCCCACACCCCACTCAGCCAAGTCGCCATCTGGGGTGCGGGGTGCGGCCCATCAGTCTGCCATGCTGGACAACTGGCATGCGAGGGATCAGCAAGCAGCCAGTCCTGATGCAATCTGAGGCTCGAGTCCAGTGTTGGTGCTCTGTGGTACACACCTGCCAGACCCGCACGCACCGATGGGCACAAAGTCCCCAGCAATGTGTGCGGGGCACTGACTTGCCTGTCCGCCCACAGCACAGAGATACACATGAAGCAGCATCCGTGCAGGCTGCTGTCCAGGGCGTCCATACTCCAGAGATGAAACAAACAACGTGTGACCAGGTTCTGCATCTTGTTTTTTCTTTTAAACAACAGAAAGCTAAAAGTTTTCTTCAAATAGGGCAGAGAGCGCTACTGTCCTTGTACTCTTACAAGTCTCTCCCAAGGATCCAGCGATGATGCGGCCAGCCTCCTTGTGAGCAGAGGCTGCGATAGAGCAATGAGGCTTCTGACCCACCAGTAAAAAGATACAGCCTACAAGATGCTTTCCAGAATGGGTTACTTCAATTTGCCGCATTCACTTGGTCCCACCCATGACCTAGTAGACGATGGATATTACACACAGCAGTAAAATGATGGATAAAAGTTTAAGTGTCAGCAGTGGGGTTAGCAGAAGAATCCCAAACATAAGGTCTTGTTGAAAGTAAAGTCCAACCAAAGTACTAATTAGCTCATTCGGCTTAATGACACTGAAATGGAAGTTAGGAACAGGATAAAAGAAGAAAGGACATTAATGCTTGTCAACTAATTTAATCCTTCTACCAATTCCAAGAGGCAGGCATAATCATCACTATTTTATGGAAGGACCTGAGGCTCAGAGAAGCCAGGCAGAGCCAGGATTTTTATCCAGATCTCTTGGCCTCTGGATCTGCATGGTTTCTCACTCTCCAGACTGCCCACCCCCATATCACATGGCCTCCCTCATGCAATTCATTCATTTACTCAATAAAACTAGATTTGTTAAGCTGCAAGCAGTATTGGAAGACATCATAGAAGTAAGAGGTCAGGTGGGGTTGGCCAGTTTTGCCAAACCTTACCCGCAAGTTAAAGATAAAAGCAAAACACATGAACAAAACAATAACAAAAGGAAAACAGTATCCACCAGCCTACCCACACAAACAAGGTGACATGAGCATGTTTAGAAATAGAAAAGATATCTGGTAACAGCACTCTGAAGTCTGACGGTTCCTTTTTTCTCTCACCCAACCTACACATTCTCACTCACCTAACCATCTAGCTACTCCTCTCCTCACACTTCTCAGCTGCGGGCGCCTCCCTGCCTGTCTGCTCACTTATACAGAAAGCCACAAATGTCTCAACGAAATCCTCAATCAAGGCATTTTCAAAGATACCTCTGGGTGTTTGTGCATCTGTGAGCCTCGTGGAGGTAGCCATGTGGCCAAGATGACATCACTGACCTAACAGGACGCGACTGCACTGGTCTCACGGGGCTACCCTAACAAAGTACCACAAAGTGGGTAGCTTAAAACAACAGAAATGTATTTGCTCACGGTTCTGGGGACTCGACGTCTGATATCAAGGTATCCACAGGGTTGATACTGTTCCCAGGGCTCTGAGGGAGAATCTATCCCGTGCCTCTCTCCCAGCTTCTGATGACAGCCTGTGGTCCTTGGCGGTCCCTGGGTTACAGCTCCATCGCTCCAGTCTCTGCCTCCTTCCCTGTGTACATGTGTGTCTTCCTCTTCCTAGAAGTCCACTTGTCATATTCGAGTAAGGCCCACCCCCACTCCAGTGTGACCTCATCTTAACTGATCATATCTGAAACAACCCTATTTCCCAATAATGTCATATCCTGAGGGACTGGGGTTTAGGGCCTCAGCATCTTTCTGGGGTACACAATTCAACCCATAACAGACACTATGCTCCAGGCCCTGAGACCAGTCCATTTGGTTGGGTCCTGACACTCTTTGTGAAGTAGAACAGTGTCCTTCTGTACCTATGTGTGACAGCAGAGAGTCCATCTGTAGAGTTCTGGGTCTTTTTATTTATTTTTTTCACATATTCATACCTGGTGCCACTCAACAGAGACCCAGATGTGGCAGATCTGGGCTGGGACCAACCACTCTAAAAAATAAAATGGAAAAGTAAAGTGTTCTAAGTTCACTATGCTCATCCAGAAATAAGAATCACTGAGGCTGATCTTAATGACAATACTTTAAATGAGGAAGTGGGTGCAATTTGTCCAAAGTTCACTCAGTACACAAACAGCAGGCTTTCAAACCCAGGTCAGTCTCACAAAACCCACTTCCTTCCCACTTTCCAGGTGGCCTATCTCAGTCTACACGTCTCAAGGCAGGTTGCGGACAATGGCCATGGTTGTTGTGTGCATCAATACAGCGACATAGACAAGTGTCATTTCAGTGTAAAGATACGTGTGCACTGGTATGTGCCCGACTGATTATTAATGGAGCCAAGAATTTCTTTAGGAGCAAACATGTGGCTCAACATCTTTGCATATACTATCAAGAAAGGCTGAGAAGGATTTCCACAGAGTGCACCTACCAAACTGAGACTGTCACTTACAATTCACCGTCATTCTCAACACTGTCTGCACTTTGTGGCACAGGGCACTCAGCCTGTGAACACTTACAGAATAAATGAATGAAGTAATCTCCACCCCAATAAACAGCACCAAATGAGAGTGGTCCTAGTTGGAATTTTATTTCAGTTTCCCCCCCCATAATCACGTTGGGAAACGGTGACCCTTCTGCTCCGATGTCATTACTGGTGCATCCCATTCTCCTCTCTAGACCAGAAAAAGAAACAGGTACTAATCTGGGGACTGTCTCTGATTTAGGAACAACTTTAATCCCATTACATTTCTGCTCATAGACATTCTACCGTATTAAATGTTGCCACCAGAGAAATGCAGAAGAGGAAGGATTTTAAAGGTCATCTGGTTCAGCCCCAAGACTTTGGAGCAAACTCTCCTACAAATATCTTCGTGTCCTGTGATGTCACAGCCTTGCTTTCAATCCCCTTCAGTAGGGGCCCCAAGTATCAGTCCACATGGCAGCAGGAAGTCCTGGATGTGCAGGTTCACCTTGGTTTTCAATAGACTTTTGTAACGTCCCTCTAAGTTAGGGTGACTGTCTCAGTGTCCCCGATGCAGCTCTGGTTTGTGCTTAATGTCACAGCACTATACCTACCAGCAGCCTCTCCCTCAGAAAACTGTCTTGCTTGAGATGATATATTATATGGCCATGCTTCGTAAGCACACAGACATTTATAACATGCACTCTGAGTTTCCGTTCAGAGCACATGGACACACACAGCCCCCATCTGTCCTTATTTCCATTCTTACCTAACACATGCCCTTTGGTGTGCTCATGCGTGCCTGACGATTGCCTCCTCCCTCGTTCAAAGCTTGCTCCTGACTCTGAGTTTGCTAATGTTCCTCTCCCTTGCTGAAATGTTCTCCTGCCCCACTCCCTTTATGTAAATCTTAGCCATCTTTCAAACTGTGCTCAAGCCCCACTGCCATGAAGCCGCCTCTGTCTACCTCAACCCACACTGATTTCTCCCTTCTCTTAACTTATACCCATGACATTTGCTTTGCTAAAATAAGGTAAGAAGTGAAAGGCATATCTTTGGTGATGGATTCACTCCTCCTCCAAATGCCTTGCCTGCCCATTGTTT
Source organism: Panthera uncia (assembly GCF_023721935.1). Taxonomy (NCBI): domain Eukaryota; kingdom Metazoa; phylum Chordata; class Mammalia; order Carnivora; family Felidae; genus Panthera; species Panthera uncia. The sequence continues at coordinate 147,202,476 of NC_064816.1, forward strand.
AGAAGCCTGCAGGTAGTACCTGGTAATGGTAATTTGGTCCTTATCTCAACAGGTTGGCTATCTTCAAAGGTGCTTCATTAAAAGAAAGGAGAATATAATGCATAATCCATTTGCACATGCTTTTTTCTTACAAAACTGTTGTTCGATTCTAAGAAAGCTGCAAAAAGAACATTTAAACTGGAGGTTCTCGGGGTGCCTGGGTGGCTCAGTCGGTTGAGCGTCCGACTTTGGCTCAGGTCATGATCTCACGGTTCGTGGGTTCCAGCCCCGCGTCGGGCTCTGTGCTGACAGCTCAGAGCCTGGATCCTGCTTCGGATTCTGTGTCTCCTTGTCTCTCTGCCCCTCCCAACTTGTGCTCTGTCACTCTATGTCTCTCAAAAAATAAATCAATGTAAGATAAAAATTAAAAAAAAACTAAAAAAAATAAATAAATAAATAAATAAACTGGAGGTTCTCCTGGAGATTAACTTGCCTGACCTGTTACCCAAAGCAGGTGTGCATCCTCCCCCCACCCCACCCCCGCCACAGCATCCTTGAAAGATGGCCATCCAACTTGTTGGCAAACACATCTTTTATGCCCATCTCTCCAGATACCTTGATCTCTTGCTGGACAGCTCTAGTTGTTAAGGTTCTTCCTTATAATAGAGCCTTTCTCAAAGTTAAGTCTGTGGACCATCTGCACCATAGTTATTTGAGGTGCATGCTAAAATCACAGATTCCCAAGTCCAGCTTTGGCATATTGAATCAGCATTTGGAGCAAGGAGAGAAATAGTAATCTACATTGTTAACAGGCTTTCCAGGTGATGTTTATTATACATGTAAGGTTCGATGCTAGAGGCAGTGGATTCTATACCTAGAACTTAATTCTACCTTCCTAACTATGGAGAGCAAGACCCTTCCTTTTCTTCAAGGCAGTTCTTTAAACACTGGAAGACGTCAGTTCTCTCTACTTCCCCTTGTTAATATTCTTTTTCAACCCAGGTTACTTCACTCTTCCTCCTACTACCCTGAATCAAGTTGAGCACACTTCTCCCCGTTCTCTCCTGCTTGCCAATGTTCCCACCCCACCCAAATGTGATGCATAAATTAGAGACAGCTAGATTTGTAACGCTTTACTACATACTGACAATTGACCCTTGGACAATGTGGATGTTAGGGGACACTGACCCTCGTGCAGTTGAAAATTCAGATATAAGTGTTGACTCCCCAAAATTAACCGGAAATTGACTACTCCCAAAATTGACCGGAAGCCTTACTGATAACATAAACAGTTAATTAACACATATTTTGTATTCTCTATTATATACTGTATGCTTATAATACAGTAAGCTATAGAAAATATTAAGAAAGTCATAAAACAAAATACATTTATAGTAGTTTTTACCAGAAAAATTCCACATATAAGTGGACCTACACAGTTCAAACCCATGTTGTTCAAGGGTCAACCGTGCACACATCAATTTACACTCCTACCAGGTGGCAGCGAGAATACCACTTAGGCTTCACTAACAAGCAGGTGGTATCATTTTGTAAATCTTTGCTATTTCAAATAGGCACCTGATGCTGACTCCTCGTAGTTGTTTTATTTTGGGTGCCTTTAAAAAAATTGTTTTTAATGTTTTTACTTATTTTTGACATAGAGAGAGAGACAGAACACGAGTGAGGGAGGGGCAGAGAGAGAGGGAGACAGAATCCAAAGCAGGCTCCAGGCTCTGACCTGTCAGCACAGAGCCTGATGCGAGGCTAGAACTCATGAACCACTAGATCATGACCTGAGCTACAGTCTGACGCTTCACCGACTGAGCCACCCAGGCGCGCCCCGGGTGCCTTTTTAAAATATTTTTAAGATCTACATTGGCCAATGGTGGTTCTTTCATGAATGGTCTGCTTCCACCTTTTCTATGTTGGTTTGTTTTTTCCCTTTTAATTCATTGTGCCAGTTGCTCTGGCAAGTAAATTCTTTCAATGCATTATCTCATCTAATGCTCCCAACATTTGCCCCACTTCATGGGTGAACACACTGAGCCTTCGGGAGCCTATAATGAGCCAACAGGTCTTCTGCTTCCTCGCTGATTCATTCCTTCTTTCACCGACCTTTCTTTGGAGGAGAGCTCTTCATCTTCCAGACACTTTGTGAAGGGAGTTAATAGAGCCAAGTATTGGGGATAAAATTAGCAGAAAGATTCAGAAGAGCACCAGGGGTTGTCACAACTCTGTTGCATCCTACTTATAAATTTCCCTTATTCTTTGTTGTTTTTCCCTGTCTAGAGGTAATAGTGACCCAGGTATAATCAGTCAGTAAATAGTGATGCCATTTGCCGATACAAGGTTGAGAAAGAGTGGATGTATCTGTATATATATTTGCCAAGAGAGGTAGCATGTGACTGACAGTAAAAGATACCAGAAAAGGATCAAAGGGAGTAATTTGGAAATAATGCAGAACTCTGTAGCAAATTACAGTCCATCAGATGACAGCAGTATCAGCAGAAATAGTTCAAAAGCATGTATGCAAGTAAACTTGGCTTTCATTTTTTCCATTTCATATTATCTGATAGTCCACGACCAGTGTTTATGCAATTAACTAAGATCCTAATGTTAATTCATTATTTATAGCATTTTAGTCCAAACAGCTGAGCATTTCTTGGTCGTTGGTTAATTTAATCAAATTTTATGCAATTATACTTTAATTAAAAATACACATGCATAAAGTGGAAATCCTGATATTTAGATCAAATGAATTTACAAGATTAAGAGAAATGCAAACAGCTAAGTACAGACCTGGGTTGGAAGCATAATTTAAAATAATTTCATCCTATTCTCTTTTTCGAAGAAGGTAGCCAGCACCCAAGAGACAGGAGTTCTCAATATCAGTGAGTGGTAACAGTGAGATTCAAACCGAGACCTTGTACAGCTGGGCCTTTCACTGATCTTTACTCCTAACTTCACTCAAGTACACCCTGGTCTTCTAAACTCTCATGAAGTTTTCCCAACAAAACCTATAAACCAGTCGTCAAAACAGCTAACGCAATTTTTAAAGTTTTGTTCCATGAGCTTTGCAATTCTGGCAGCCAGATAAAAGTCCCTGAGGGCTATATTCTTCTGTAAGCTTTAGTGGAAATTCAATTTCTTTCTTATTAGTTATTAATAGAAAAATATTCACTTGTAATTCCAAAGTCCTGCATTCTACCACAAACCTTTCTTTCACATAATAAACAAATATAATGAAAAAGGAAAAAAAATGCATTATGTCTTTACAGGGCTCATTTCCCCAAGTAAGAAAGAACACTTCTTTCTTCTTTACTATTCTGTTTCCCATTACTCTTTTCAAACCAACAATTTTCAATTACACAAAAATTTTAAGTTCACTTTCTCAACAATAAAATTTTAGTTCCTTACGACTCAACGCCTGGCAACGGTGTTCTTTTCACAGAACATAAAGACAATTTTGACATTTAAACTGGTGGTTCTAAATAGCCATACAAAGCAAATTTTAAAAAGCAAGAAAGAGGTGCCTGGGTGGCTCTGTTGGTTCAACGTCTGACTCTTGGTTTTGGCTCAGGCCACGATCTCATGGTTCATGGGTTTGAGCCTGCTTTGGATTCTCTCCCCCTCTCTCTCTCTGCCCTGCCCCGCTCACAAACACACACTCTCTCTCAAAATAAATAAAATAAACATTAAAATAAATAAAAAGCAAGGAATATTCCAATGTGTTTATTAATTGTCTAGTTTCTAGAATTTTATCCTCCACAACTTGATCTGAATTGCAGGCACACCCCAGAGATATCGTGGGTTCGGTTCCAGACCACTGCAATAAAGTGAGTATCACAATAAAGCGAGTCAAATGAATTTTTTTGCTTCGCAGTGCATATAAAAGTTACCATTTATACCATACCGCAGTCTAGTAAGTGTGCAATATACCATTATGTCTAAAAAAAGTGCATACCTCAATTAAAAATTACTTCATTGCTACAAATGCTTACCATTATGTCCACTTTCAGCCAGTCATGTTCACTGATCACAGATGACCATAACAAATATAACAACGAAGTAGTCAGAAATATTGTGAGAATTACCACAAAGTAAGCAAATGTTGTTGGAAAAATGGTGCCTGGGTAGGGTTACCACAGACCTTTAATTTGTATATAAAAAAAAACACCAAAAACACAGGGTCTGTGACGCCCCATAAAGCAAAGCATCAGAAAACAAGGCATGCCTGTATTTGCTAGCCTACGCCAGCACCAGACAGGTGTTTCACCATCCCCATTCTCACGCAGCAGCAATCCCCTCCACCATACGCGCTCTTCTACAAGACCAACTTGTCGGACCGACTGGTCTCTCCCACAGACGCACCTCCCCCACACTCAGACCTCCCCCCACACAGACACCCCCTCTGGAAGCACTCATGCACATTTACCCTTTCCCTTCCCTCCAACACACAAATAAAAACCAACGCTGGGAATCATCATAAAGTGGCACATTATACCAAAGTTCAACCTGCATAGCCAAGCCCTCAAGCCATTAAAACCAACCCCCTTGAAAGCCATGTTAACTGTCAACTGTCTCACAAGGGACAGGCTCTTTCAAACCTCTCCTTGTAAATTCAGGCACGGTGGCCTCTTTGGAAATTCGGGCCTCCTCAGGCTGTCAGACTCAACTTGGAAGCCTTCCCCAGGGAAGGGCAGAACCCAGAGATCTGAGGAGCACACTCACTGCAAATCTGACTTGGCAGTTCTCCTCTCCCAGGTAACACAGGTCTCCTGAGACGTTGGTCTCCAGCCACAGGTGCTCTCCATTCACGGCATTCTCCTGGAAGGGAAAGACCCACCTGATTTCAGTTTTCTTTTCAGGTATGAAAGGGGGAGATCTCAAATTTAGATTCTGGAGGCAAGAAAGTAAGTGAACCCGCACAGTTTAAACACCTCTCATTTTACCCCTGAAAATACTGTTGGCATTGATCCTACCAAAGTTCTAGAAACAGAATAAGGTGTTTGGGAAAACTTTGTCTGAGCCATAACTAAAATGGACATTAGGTCTATAAATGCTTTATCCAGAGATGTGGTAATCTGTGAAACATATATTAAACAAATGAGGAAAAAACTCCCTCAGATTGTTCACTGTAAGGCCATATTTATCTAGGCCCAACACTGTAGATTCCATGACAATTGAGACTAAAATCCTATTAAGAGTTGCCTTTAGGGGCCCCTGGGTGGCTCAGTCGGTTGCGCTTCCGACTTCGGCCCAGGTCACGATCTCACCGTCTGTGAGTTCGAGCCCCGCGTCGGGCTCTGTGCTGACAGCTCAGAGCCTGGAGCCTGCTTCGGATTCTGTGTCTCCCTCTCTCTCTAACCCTCCCCCACTCATGCTCTGTCTCTCTCTGTCTCAAAAATAAAATAAAACATAAAAAAAAAATTTTTTTTTTAAAGTTGCCTTTGCTTAGCAAATTAGCTAAGAAGAAGGATAGTAGTATTAAAGCACTTTAAAGACTGAAGACATATTTACATTTATATCAGTAATGGGTAAATTATATTCTAAGACAGAGACTTCTTAAAACTTAATTCAAGTCACTATGTACTCAAAGCATAATAAATTCCTACTAATTCACACTTGTCCTGCTTCAGTAGGGCCTTCGCCCATAGAATTCTAGATTTCTCTAACTGAATGATTTCCCTGCTTCCAAAAATAGCCACGTACTTCTGATGGCAAACAGACATGCTGTGCCAGGCGACACCAGCGCAACAATCTGATGTTCAGGAACGCACAATGTTTCGTTGGGGTCGGGGGAGGAGTGGAATATTGCTTAAACAGGATGATGAATAGGATTCCATATTCCTTCTTCTGGCACACTACCTTGGAAACATAATGGATTTATGTATTAATTGTGTATTTTGTTCATTGGCTTGAAAAAGACCCTGAGCTCGTAAGGAAAGCACTGTATTGGCTTAACCATAAAGAGATGACGTCTACTGATCTTACAGGAAAATTGCTCTTGTATTTATCTGTTTCATCAGCGGGGCATGTAATCGGCTTCCGTGGGAGATGCTACAGACTGAATTGTGATTCCCCTCAAATTCATATGTTGAAGCCCTACTCCACGGTGTGATGGTATTTGAAGATGAGGCCTTTGGGAGGTAATTGGGTCACGGGGACAGAGCCCTCATGATTGGGATGAGAGTGCCCTTATAAGAAGAGACATGAGAGGGATCTTTCTCTTCACGCATACACTGGGGAAAGGTCATGTGGAACACAGCAAGAAGGCAGCCGTCTACAAGCCAGGAAGTGGGTTCTTATCAGGCACTAAATCTACCAGTGCCTCGATCTTGGACTTCCCAGCCTCCAGAACTGTGAGAAATAAATTCCTGTTTAAGCCACCCAGGCTATGGTGTTTTGTTAAATGACTTTAATAAGGAGCTTTATAGAAAAACCAAGCAATTTAGAACTCTATCTTGTATGTGAGTCATCTTTATAGTAACCGACTCCAGAAATGTCCACATGACAGCCCTCTGAATCCCAAAGCTGAATGCGAAGTAGCAGAAATGTACACCAAGGAGAAAAAAAAATAACAAAGTTTCATCTATTTCTTAAATTTATTTCTTCAGATTCCAATACAATACTTTTCCTTTCAGATCCTATAGGCTCAAATGATTTTCAGGTAAGAATAACCAATGGTTATAGGTGCTTCACAATCCAGGAAAGGTGACACCAACTCTCAGAACACTCAAGGAAAGTGAGGGGCAGGAAAAATTCACAAGTTATACAGATATTGAGGGATCACGAACAATGGACAAGGAAACTCTCGGGGCGGGGGGGGGGCAGGGGTGCCCTGCATATCTCAGAGTGCCTCAAAACCATTTTAAAAAAGAAAGCAATGTTAATGAGAATCATCACCCTCCATGTCAAAGGGTGACTAATCTTTTCACCAAAACTTTTTCTTCTCTATATTAGTCATTTTTTCCTGTAGAAAGTCATGTTCATCATTTTTTATGGAAGTCAATGGGAAAATGGGATTCCCCTCATAGTCAATCTTGTAGAAAAACAACAGAAGGAAGAAAAGAACACCTATAGGTTTAGACCCTAAAAATTTTCAGATAGGAATGGATGAGGACAGTATATATACATTTATCTTATACATACATATATACATGAATACATACACACATATATATATATATACACACACACACACATATATACATGCAAACTAAACATGTAATTATAGCATGAAATGTTAGGGAAACCAAAAATGCTAAAATCCTGCCAAAAGTTTTAGAAAGTGACGAATAATATGTTACAGCGGGTCATATGGTCAAAAGTCATTGATAACAAACACCAAAAACTAGGCTGGCCAGAAATTAATTTCTGGTAGGTCAACAACAGCAGGCAGGAACAGTCAAGACCCAGGGACTCAGATTTGCAAGCACCCCACTAACTCACTGGGCTGGCAGGTAGGCTTCCTCTGGGCTAGGGGCTATTTGCCCCCTGAATACATACCCAGCAAGCGCTCAGAGCCTTGCTGATAAACCTTGACTCAGAGTCAGGCACAGCAGGGCTGCTAGGATTAGCTCACCTCACTCTGCAGTGGAGATGTGATTAGAAAGACTGTCCTTTGTAAGGGAAGAGGGAAAAAAAAGACTAGAGGCTTCCTGCCACCGTGGTTCTGACCTGCTGGTTCTCAAGTTTAACTGCTCATTAAAATCACCTGGTGAGTTTTTAAGACTACCTGGGTACCACCCCCAGAGAGTCTATTTTAACTAACATGAAGTGAAACCTAGACATCATGAGTTTTCAACGTTCTGAAGTGACTCATGTGCATAGAGTCTGAGGCCCCGTAATCCAGTGGACCCTATCCTACCCCATCAACTTATCAAATAATAGATTCTAGAACATGTCTATGACTGATCTATCAGACTTGATACTTTTCTACCCTTGTACAGTCACCAGAGAAAAAAGGTAAGAGAAGAAGGGAGATGAGGCATAAGGTGGTCCAGAGAGATTTTAAGCAAATAGACATGAAACTATGGATACATAGTGAGAAGGCTCAAGGTCAACAAGATAGATCCTGGGGATAAGGGGAAAGTTGTCAACACATAAGCCTTTAAAGAAGCAACAGAATAAATTAAAATTTCATACACTTATCTAATAATCACACTTTAGGAATGTACCCTAAGGAAATAATCCTAACGGCAATCCTAACTTCTTATTTACATTAAGAAGTTTACTTCTACCTTGCAATAATCAAAAATTGGAAATATCACAAATGCCCAGTGGAGAAGAATGTTTAGTAGAATAATACATGATATGGAATATTATAAAGTCATCAAGAAGTACAATTATGAAGATTGGCCACATGGAAAACTATATGATGTAAAGTCAAATAAAAATAAAATTCAAAACTACCTGTATATTATGATCACAACTCTATATACAAGTAAGAGCTGAAAAAATTATAATATATCCGTAGTTTGACTTCTGGACCCACACATTGCTTTTCGTTATTTCTACTTGTTCTTTTCCTTTACTGGCAAAGTTCAAAAAAGAGTTTTATTTGCTGCCTCTACTTCCTTTCTACTCATTACTTCTTGAACCCAATTCCATCAGGCTTTCTTTCTTCTCATTCCACTGTAACTACTTTTGTCAAGATCATCAGTGACTTCACATGGCTAAATCCAGTGGCTGATTCTCAGTCTTTATCTTAATCAACACCTTTTGACACAGAAGATCACTCCTTTCCTTTAGGGACACTTGCTTCCTGGAAACCCTATATACTCCTTTCGTGTTTTTGTTGTACCTCAATGGCCACTCCATCAGTCTTCATCCTTGGACCTTTCCCAAATTCCCAAACTCTAAATATTAAGAGTGTTCCACAGCTCGTTCTCAGATCTTTACTCTTCTCCATACACCCAGTCCCAAGGTTATTGCATTTAGTTCTCATGGTTTTAGATTCCATCAATTAATTGTTATCCCCCAAATTATTCATACACTACAAACCCCTTCTTTGAACTTCAGATCCATAAAAAAAAAACCTGCCCTCTCATTATCTCCACTTAAAACCAATAAGCATCTCAAAATTTTAGTCTCAAACTCAGTTTGTGATATACTCCTTAAATCTGTTCTTACCCTAATCTTCTCCCTAAATTTTCAGCAAATGGTATTTCCATTCCTACAGCTGCAAATATTTGCTAAAAACATTGGAGTCATTCTAGATCTCTCTTTCTCATTCCTATCCATCAGCTAATGTTACTGACTCCAGTTTCAAAGGGGGTATGAAACTCAGTTACTTACCATTTCTACTTTACCACCTGATCCTCCATAATCTCTGGCTTCGAATGTCCCAATAGCCCATCATCAAAGGCCATTCACTGTATATGATGTTTATTATATCTGAATTGTTTATTCCTCTCCATTCTGATTCTGTGTGGTTCATTTCTATTCACTTTCTGGTCACCAGATCAAGTGTTACTTCCTCCAAGAAGCCATCAGTGACCCCAAAGTCTAAGTCAAGTTATTTTGTTAGTTTCTCTCATAAAACCATATTCCCTTTCCCTCTGTTGGCAACTATCCATTAATTGGCATAATTATTTGATTAATGTTTCCTCATCTACTAGATTCTAAGCTCTATGTGAACATTGACTGTCCAGCACTTGACTAAGAGTCTGGAAAATAGATGACAAATAAATTTTAGGAATTGGAAAGATTAAGAATCAATGAATAAATGAATGAATGCACATTTTTGTTATATGCAATTCCAAAAGGTAGAAAGGGATAATTATATTTATCTGTCCATTAGTCTGGAATAATAAACTGTGATAAGTCAACATGGGTGCTTAATAGAAACATGACAGTCTTGTAAAATCACAAACAGAAGAGAAGCCTTTAAAAAAAAGTCATATGAAACAATGATGAAGCATACCTTTTGCTACACTACATTTTTCCCGTGTCTCATCCTTTTCTTGCACATCTATCTTGTCTGATGCTTAATAAAGTACATAATAAAGAAGTAAACTTACCCAAAGGGAAGTCTGGACTTGGCCCTCAACTCTAGGAAGGTCATCTCTCTAAGTGCTTGGAATGTCCTGCCTGATAAGAGTATCCGTTTACCTTGGGGCCTTGGGACATGCCAGATGGTCTAAGAGAACAATGACTTATGGTGGGGCGGAGAGCCGTATATCAGCTCAACCTCCAGAGAAGCTTGAGATTAAGGTCAACCATGTAGGAATCGGCCATGTCTACATGACCCCCTGTTAATACTCTGGACGCTAAGGTTCAGATCCGTTGGCAACATGCTATATGTATTGTCACTTATAGTTGCTAGGAGAGGTTAGCACTGTCCACAAATACACTTGAAAGCCCCATCTGTGAAACACTCCTGGGTGCTGCACCATGTACCTCTTCTGTACGTAGGGCCTCTCTAACTCTCCTTAACCTCAGTTTACTCACCATTAAAATTATAATAATAATTGTACTTCACTCACAAGATCATAGTGATATTTAAATGTGAAAATGCATAAATTTCAATGTCTTGCACACAATAAGAAGTTAATAGGTATTCAATACAGTTTGTATTATTATTGTTGTGATTACTTTTATGAAACTGAATAAAGGAAACCTCATTTAAAATGGAATCAGGAGGCCTGATGGTCACACTCTACCACTTGCATTAATTGCAGACCCCCAAAAGGAAGAGACTTACCTTGCATTCTCAACAGGAAGAAGCCTACATTACCACTCCAGTGGGAGAAAAGAATTTCTTCTTGCCCAGCAACAAGCTCAGCCAATATGAAAATACCACAACTCAGCTAACAAGAAGTCATCATCTCCCCGAACTCTCACTTTCCTCCAATGGACTTCCATTCAAAGCAGCCCCTCCCAACTTCCTCCTTTCCTCTATAAAGTAACGTTCCTTTCCTTTGATCTCCAGACTCACCTATGGTTAGCCATAGTTTACATGTCCCAAGTTGCAATTCTTCTGCTAGTCACAAATAAACCCACTTTGCTGGTAAAATAACTGGCAGTTTTAAGGTGGACACTTTCCAGTTTTCCTTCCCTTCTAACCCACAGATGTTAGCATTATCCGAGTTTCTCTCCTTGGTCTTTGTAGCCAAGACTGCTAGCCATTCATCAAAATTATTATTTTCTTCTTCCTGGACATACAGCTAGAACATATAACCCAGCCTCCTGTGTACTTAGATGTGGCCATGTGACCAAGATCTAACCAATGGAACATAAGCATAAGTGACATGTACTGTTTTCAGACTTGGCCAATTGAAACCTCCCACATGCACTCCTCCATTCTCTTTTCCCGTACTGGATACTTGAGAAGTGAACCTTTGGGATGATTTCAGAAGCCATCTGGTGAAGATGTAAGAGCAACTATCTGGGGCATGGAATAACTGTGGAACAGGACCCACCTCCCACTCAACCTACCCGGAAGAGTCCTGGTCTGTTACGTGAGGGAGAAATATACTTCTATAGAGCAATTATAGGTCTATTTTATTTACTGCAGCCTAGTCTACCTCAACTAATACAGGCCTCATATTTTTGTCTGGATTTCCTTTCATTATCTACCTGTACCCCCGCCCCCCAGCTACTTATCATGTACTGAAGAGCATGTCTAATCTGAGTCCTAGTTTCTTCTGCTCTGAACTCGTAATTCTGACATTCTCCCTGATATTTTACACTGCTGCAAAATTAATTCCTCTAGAACATAACTATGATTACGCCTCTCTCTCTTGCTCAGGAGGCTTAAATATGCCCTGTTATTTATAAAATGAAATCCGAATTTAATCTCACATACTAGACCTTCCATTGATGACCCCAATCTACCCTTAACCTTCCATGTATTCATCTTTGTACACTTTCTTTATTCTTCTTTTTTCTCTAAATATAGCCATATCTTCCTTCTTTTGTGCCATGTTTTTTGTTTAGTCCATTCTCCTCACCCAGGAGCCTCTTTCCTTCTCCTCTAGACGACCACCTTGAAATACCATCTCAAACAATATACAACTCAGAGAATCCATCTGTGCCAGACAGAAAAAAATAAATAGCTCTCGACCATTTCTAAATGAACATAATATTTCTTCTGTATTTGTGAGTGCTGAGACAAATTTCATGATATACATACATACAGATTGATCTGTATATAAAGACAGATCTAACTACCTAAGAGTAGAGATTCATCTAGGTAGATACAGAAATAGATTTATACATACATATATGATTCCTTGGTCTCAAGTTCTACTGAAGTCCTAGTAATGGTTATAGGTAAAAAGATAAAAATGTATGTATTGATATGGAGGAGTTTACAGACTATGAATAATACAGATAGAGTATAGTGACACTAGAAGAAAATAATCTACACAAAAGGAAAGCATTTGCTTATAAAAATATTTTGAAATAATAAGAAAGTTATAAATACATATCTCATGTAAATGTCCTTACAAATTCAGAAAGGAAAAGAAATCTGGACTATCTCTCCCTGAAAATCTCCAAGATAATAATAGGTAGAAGTTGTCTAAGATGGTTTAGATCCGTGATGCCCAATAAGCATATGGCTATTGAAAACTTGAAATGTGGTTAACACTAACTGAGATGTGCTGTCAGTGTAAAATTCACAGCAGACTTTACTCACTGTGAAAAAAAAAGAATGCAAACCATCTCGCTGATAATTTTTGTACTGATTACATATTGAGATGGTAATATTTTTGATTTATTTGCTTAAACAAAATATGGTACTAACATTTTTGATTTTTAAAAAATTTAAAAAAATTTCTTTAAATGTGGCTACTAGAAAATTTAGAATTACTTTATGACTCACATATGTTTCTTTTGGGCAGTGTTAGTTTAGATAAGCACTTACTTAGAGGCAGAAATTTAGACTTGGATGTTTCTCAGTGTCCTGTGAGATTATAGGATTCTATGATATCCCCCAGGAGCCAGCGTGACTGAATTTAAAATTCTCACAATTTGGGGAAATAAAGGACTAGTGCAGGTGCATGAAATCATAGCATGAAGCTATGTCTGTCCCACTACTAACAGGGTTGACCAGGGGCAAGACCTCCACTGATTTATAGGAAAAATTTATAGGTCGTTAGCTCCTCATGACCTCTCAGCCATCTGACACCTTGATTAACCTGACTTAACAGTGTTTGAAATGGGGCTAGGAGTGGGAAAAACACTGAGGTGAGAGTCCCTCTCAGGGACAACACCCAAACCTGAAGGTACAAGAGCTGAAGCCTGACGGCACAGGACTGTTAGGACGTGCCACCTGAAATAAGACTGAAATGAGAACACACGCACGCACACATACTCACCTGGCTCCTCCTGGCTCTTCATTCAAGGTTTCTAAAGATAAGATGACCTAGTTTCATAACCCAGTTTAAACCAATCTCGCACAAAGACTCTGTTTCCCTAATCTTGTCCCTGAACCAAATGGTGAGGTGGTGTATAACTATGTTATGTTTCTACCTGCCTAGGAGAAAGCACTTCTTTTCTTAGCATCATCAACTAGAGGAAAGAAAATGTGGTCTGGATTTAGAACCTGGCTTTGTTTGTGTTGAAGCTATTTTCCATAGCCCTCAGAACTGGAGGAAATTTTCAAAAGAGGAAGGAAAAAAAAAAAAACGAACTGAAATTAAAATCGATGTTAAAACCAACATGCCCTTTAAGAAAGATCTGGGTGGCTTTTCCACCATTGCTTTGAAAGTTGTTTTAGGCAGTGTAATGGGCAAAAGCAAATTATACAACAGCAGAGACAGAGTAAGGCCGATCTCCTATGCTCCCTGCTATAACACTGAAAACAAGGAAGAAATCTCTTAAATCCAAATTAAGTCTCCATTGTGGAAAAGGCATGTGACATTTAAGAGAAGATACACATTATCTATGCAACAGACACACTTCTACAGGGGCTCACTCGGGGCGCCTGGGTGGCTCCGTCGGTTAAGTGTCCGACTTCAGCTCAGGTCACGATCTCGCGGTCTGTGAGTTCGAGCCCCGCGTCAGGCTCTGGGCTGATGGCTCAGAGCCTGGAGCCTGCTTCCGATTCTGTGTCTCCCTCTCTCTCTGCCCCTCCCCCGTTCATGCTCTGTCTCTCTCTGTCCCAAAAATAAATAAACGTTAAAAAAATTTAAAAAAAAATAAATAAATAAAAATAAATAAATAAAGGGGCTCACTCACTCTAAACCAGAAACTTGGATTCCAGCCATGGAGATGAGATTTTTTTTTTTTTTTTTTTTTTTTTTTTGCCTTTTTGAACATTACTCCCTTTCTGGCAATTTAGCTTATTTTCCCCCAAAAGTGGCTTCGCTGACACACATGGCATGGTGTCCATGGGAGCAGCCCCCGCAGGTTGTCACCGTGAAGGTGAAAGAGGGTAACTTGGGAGGAATGAGATCGGACCACTGCTGTGCTTTAAGACTTAACACAATGCACCGTACTAGGAAGGAAATTTTAAAAGATTCAAATAGCATAAATGTATTTGTTTTTCAAGCAGGCTATGGACTCTTGCCTACCAAGCCTTTCAAGGAACTGGAGATTATCTGAGTGCCGGTCAACTCCCGGTGAAATATCCCCTTCTCACTGACTGAACGGAAAAGCTACAATCAATTTGTCCCCTAGCATCAGTAGCCAGACAGCGGGTAGGCCCACGAGGCCATCCTCTCCACTGTGAAGAAGAAAATCTAAGCAGAAAACATTGCCCCTCCCTTCATTGCCCCTCCTGAAATCAAACTGAGGACCTAGAATTTAAAAAGCGACTAAATACCACCAATTTGGTTCTAAGATTTATAAGACAATGCACCGCATGTAGAGATATTGTGAGGAAACAAAGCAAAAAGTGAATAAAATAAACAGAATTAGTTCAGCTGAAAAGATGAGCATGACCTGGCAGAGAGCCAGAGGAAATCTCTACAGGAAACAGCAATTTCCACGTGTCTACTGTTGTCAACCGGAGGCTGGGGCGCCATTCTGAAGACACGACTACTCCCCGCACATCAACGTTCAGGCTTCTATCCCAGACACACGTGGAGGGGCAGGCTCGTGCTCAGGCGGCAGGAGTGAATGTTGATGAAGGGTCACCGAGAAAATGAGATCATGTGAGACAGGGAATCCTAGACGTCATAATAACTATTTGAGCAAATCACAGCAAGAGAGAAGTTTTAGGACCTTGAGGAACAGCTAAAAATAAGAGAGAGATAGCATGTATCACTGAGCAGGGAAATGAGAACATGAATACTTGACAGAAACTATTAAGTTTGTGCACCTAACACTTAAAACTGACTCCTGCAACAGTATACACCGGGCCGAAGTGCACAGGTGCCTATGGTCTGGGCTCACCAAGCCAGTGCCCTCCTGCGTCTCAGGCACCACCACAAGCAGGTTGCTCTTCAAAGCCCTTTGCACAAAAAATCTTTAGGAAAGAGCTGTGCCTCTTTGAAAGACTTTGGCACATATATCAGAGTCAAAACAAGGGCCCCTTTGGGATTCTAGAACAGGTAGGAAACATAGGGACTAAACTTTTAATTCCAGCTTTAATTCAGCCTGATTTGTCTTGCATCTTCCGATGCTCCACGAACAACTTCTGTATCTGTTTTCTGACTGGTGACACGCAGAGAGGGGAGTTGACCTAAGTCAGGGGGTCATGGTCCTACAGGACTTTGAGATGACCCTGGTCCCCCTAAACCTGCCTCCTCATTTGGGAGACTCGTACAAGGCTCCAAGTCAAAAGCAGAGTTCAGTGAATAGTAAGAGTGAATAAGTGAAAATTGATCCTTTCAATGACTTTAGTCCAGAAAAGGGGGCTGGTAGAGGGAACAGACAGTCATGCCGCTTTTCCACAGGGAGCCAGGCAGGGCTTGGGACGGGGGAATGGCAGGACTGGTCAAGCCAGTGGCCCGGGCTTCCACTTTCAGCAGAACAAAGAAAATCCTGGCTCAGCAACTTGAACAGAACAGCAAACTACGGTGACCTAAATGAAACTGGTGAAAAGCATATTTGTTAGGAAAAGCCAAAAACTGTGAAGCAAGGGCAAGTCTTAGCACAAAAAAAAATTAAAAAAAAAATAAAGGTGTCTAAAATGTTTTTAACAACCTGCTTCTTCCTCCCTTCTGAGAAAAATGTTCTTCATGATCATAACAAGGAATTGTAGTGTTGGTCACTGTTTGGCTTCTGTTCACTAATAGCAATAACAGCCCATAGTTCATTAATTTTTTTCAGAGTCAACATCTTTCCAGCTCCTTACATGTCAGATCTTCAAATATGCCCTCAGATGGAGTGTCTAAAGAGGAGGATTTCAGTGCTCTCTCCGTTGTTAAACATCCCCAAAGTGTTTCCTGCCATGCCATGATTTCACCAGGGCGCCATGACAGGGCACCCACAATCAAAGGGGACAGAGGAAGAAAGAACTTAGTTCCTACTCTCTCTTCCCCCGCTGTGTAGTACAGCCTCCTACCACTAGCCCAAAATACCATTTTGATGAAATATTAGAGTGCATACATCTCTACAGGAATCAGAAAATAATACCTTCTTGCCAAGCTTCGGCTCAAGCAGGACACTTCTTTTTAAAAGCCTTTTCTGGTAACTATTTCCACCATCAAATAAGGATGGAGCATCCTTCCTGACACTCCCTGATGCTGGGCTCCTCTATTCTAGGTATTTTTGCTGTTGCTTTCTTCTCTGCTGACTGCATCCTAAGCTTCTGGAAGGCAGAAACCCCATTTTCCTCACCTCAGAATCCCCAGGAAGCAACAGAGGCCCTGGCACAAAGCAGGGGCTCAACTGGGTGATGAATTAATGAATTCGTTGATTATTTTCTTTTCTGATTAAATAAATCTGCAGGCTGCACAGTTTACAAAGAACTTGCACACTTACTTCCACATCTGATCCTAATAACACCAGGAAGTCCCCCTTGGGGAGGGGCCACAATTGTCCCTATCTGTAGATGAGGATGCTGAGGCCAAAAGAGATCAGTGACTTCAGTGATGTCACACAAGGGGCAAAAGGATTTAATGACTTTTGCCATCTAAATGATTTAAACTCTCCCTCATTAGAATCTTGCCCCCCATAGGGTCCTGCTACTTTAGGTCAGAAGACTGGGTATCATGAATGTGAAACTAACTGACTTGGGTCCCTGATTCATAACATTCTCATCATTAGTCCAGGAAATGTTCTTTGATCTTCTTCACCTGCTTGTTTACACATTTAATTCTTTTTAATTATGTAAACACTGGTACCAATAAATTCTATACTCTCTCATGGTTTAAGAGTTTATTAAGTAATTTTCCTAGAATAAAGGGAAATTCCAGGAAAGGAGCATTCTTCCTGAGTGCCCATTCAGCACGCACAGGTGATACTGGAGCATTCTCAGGGCTGTATCAAGGAAGAAGCTGCATCTCAATTAAGTCCAGTCTTCTGCCTAGTACTTCATGAACGCAGGCAGCCTACATTGGCATGTGCCCAGAATGTAAAATAAGAATGTCAGTAAGTGTGTTCTTGGGAGAGACAAAGAATTGTTTTAATATAAAAGGACGTTAAATCATGACATATGGGCTAAAAATAAAAAATTAAATGAATGAAAAACAACTCTTCTCCTTTCCCCCATCCTGCCATGCGCTTTCATATGGGAGAACGTGAATTATCTCCACTGTTCAACTCAACTGAAAAATGCTAAACAAAAATCACCATCAAGACCAGACTGGAAGAATTTCAGGGCAGCCCTCCTCCACCTTCACGCTGTTCCCTATACTCATTCCTTCAGGAAGAGACAAAGCCTTTCAGGCCACAGTTATAGATGTTTTCACCAAGAACTTGAGTCACTGAACACCCTCAATAAATGTATTCTAACTAGCTTAAGAATTTCAGAATGCAATCTTCAGCTCAAGGTAATAGTTTCTGTGGATGCGTTTTTGGTTAAAATTGGCTACTATACCCAAACCACTTTTACAAGACCAATCTACCTTTGTGTTAGGGGAAGAAGCATATCAGACAGGAGGGCATGAAGTGCCTAAAACATAAAGTGAAGTCGTCTTTTGTCAGGGGGGAAAAAAAGCACCAAAAAAGAAAAGAAGGTAGCTTGATCTGAGGAAATCAAGCTTAGATTCCAGGATGTTGCTAAGGGGACGCTCTATTCATCATCAACTTGGCAAGAACCAATAAAGCATGTGCACAGAGGTACTTTTCATCGCACAGCTGCAAACCCAGGCAGTAACGCTTCAAATGATTCATGAAGTTTTTATTTTAGTCTGAAACACATCTGATTTCATATAAAGGAACTATGTTGCCGGGAGTTTGAGAATGGAGCTCTGGCCTAGGTATCTGAAGATTGATCAGTGAGCAATACTGAAAATTATTAAGTCTTGCTTTGTAGCCATAGGGATCCTAAGAATGAGAAAGACACACATGCAATTGAATTATGTTTAGATGAAAAAGCCAACACCTACACTCCAGTCCAGAGTCGCTCTGGGCTCCTTCGCTGGACCATTTGCCACAGGAAGGCTGAGGGGATGTGCAGGAGCCAGGTGCTGCAGGCCTGCCCGGGAGATTGCTTTCCTGCAGCCAGAAGAAAAAACACAAAGAAAAACCAACATCAGAAGGTAAACAGAGCTAAAAATTTCCCCTGGAGTAAAAACAACGTCTGAGTTAGTCTTCTGCATGCAAAAGCCTTTGCAAATGTATTGGAGTCTATGTCTCTAAAGTGTATGGTGAAGACACTGGGTGGCAAGTCTCAAAAGACAGGGAGATTAAGGGGACCATTTGGGGGGCAATGTTGCTTCAGGACCAGAAATGGAATTTCTAGATGCCCCTATTCAGGGTAGAAGGCAGAATGCAGGTCTCTCCGTTTACAGAAAAAGACCTAGGGCTTGGATGGTCACAATACTTGGACAATTTTAAAGCTGCCAGAGACTAACGGCAACAAAAGCAGACTCGGGGGTCTTCTATTGAAATTCCTCCATTTCCCAACAAAGTGCTCTCCAAGTTGGTCACAGCTCCAAATTCAGCCTTGCTCCTCTTAAGAACATCCTCCCTCATCCTTGCAGAGGACTTCTGCAGATAGCTTGAGATTCAGAATGGGAAAAGACTGATTTGTATCTGGCAGGAAATGGCACACGCTGAAAGACCAGTGTCTCACCAAGGCCCACGGAACAATAAAATCAAAATATGTTGCTTAGATTAGGTTTGTTGAATGGAACATAACAGAGTGCAGGTCAGAAAGGAGGGAATAAATCAGGAGAGGTTGAGAAAGTCAGCCCTGACCTTGGTCTTCAAAGATAAGAAATAAGAGGAGTTGTTTTAGCGTTAGGGTGAAGGGAAGGGAGGGTAGATTAGAGCCTGGTGGAGAGAATGCAAACAGCAAGAGAAAGGAAGAAAGTGGCAAGATCTTGTGGTATCATCATTAACAATGTAGGTTAAGTTTCTGAACAGCTCCATGAAAAACGCCAGACAAGGGTCTCAAGCTGAAATATAAGTGCTGATTCACGAATCAACTAAGTGGCTTCCTGGAAAGGAGAGTTTTCCCTTTACTGGAGTGTCTACATGTGCTTTAAGAATTACCTGAACTAGAATCAGGTGGGTCTTGTGACCCTGCAGCTGAGCCTTGAATAGGTCTACGGGTGAGGCCCAGGAATCTGCACTCACACATGCTGCCCATGTGCTTCCTTCTGTGAGCTCAAGTTTTCAAATTGCTCTATTGGAGTGTGGAAGGGCTTTAATCTAAAGAGGGTATGAAATGAATTTCCCTCAGGCAAGTTGAACTTAGAACTTAAGAGACTGATTCGCTGAAGACTGGAAACCTATCCCTCAACCAATGAACAAACACCAAGATTGTCTCCCCATCCTCAAGCCAATGAACTTGCTGCTCGGACTCAGGCTAGACTCCCTGCTCTTTGCACTCCTGGCCATAAAAATAGCCTACTCCAAACTGTTAAAGGACTCACCTGTAGCCTGCTACAGTTTTCATATCCTGAGTTGCAACTTCTCTCCTATTCCCAAATAAATTCAATTTCTGGTAATTCAAGCTTGCCTTGGTTTACCTCTTTATTTAGGTTGACAAGAGCAAGTACATTTGTGTAGGTGGGGGAGCACTAACTTACCCAGGCCCATTGAGGGGGAAGCCCTAAAGAAAAGCATCAGCAACTTCATTACGCACTTTACCCCCATTAGCTCTCAGCATCCTATCTCACAGGACGTGAACACTGTAGTAAGAATCTGCCATCTTGGACACTGGACCTGCAGACACATGGGGTCCCCAGGGAGCCCCGGATCCTCAGACTCCTTTACCCATCTCTCTATACAGAGGAACAAGGCTACAGATGGGGAGATGGGGAAAAGGAAGGCAGTGATGGCCCAATGTACAGTGAATCCCATAATGATGGAGCCAGTGGAGGGAAAGGAACTTGCCTGGGAAGGGGAGAGGAATAAGAGCAAAATGTAAAAGCTCTGTTGGAATCTAGAAGCAGATGATATCTCTTTTCTGTTCACTGATCTCTGCAAACTCCACCCAGAAATGGAATTTGTAGTTGACCAAGACAAACAGTAGCCTCAAAATCCAACGAAAGGCTTGGTAGAATCAACAAAAGAATCTAAGATCTTGCAGACACTGATAAACGGCCAAGTATGTCTAAGAGCTCAGCAAGTGCCTAGCCCTTTTTCCCCCTCTCTTATATTCCCACACAGGAAGTCTTAGAAAGAACGTA
Organism: Panthera uncia; assembly: GCF_023721935.1. Classification (NCBI taxonomy): domain Eukaryota; kingdom Metazoa; phylum Chordata; class Mammalia; order Carnivora; family Felidae; genus Panthera; species Panthera uncia. The sequence goes on from NC_064816.1 coordinate 147,223,157, forward strand.
AACGGTTTTAGTAGTCGGAAGTCATCACATGAAGCTTGCCTATAGCCTACTTTCAGAAGCTCCACCTGGATAGCACACAATGTAGTTGCTTTATGGAACCCCCCAAAGAGTCATTACAAGTATGTAGACCTTTAATGACACCCTCTGATGACACAATATTCCCTTTCCTCCCTTTCATCAAGGCAAATAATTAACATCAATTTTGGCCTCTTCACTGACACCAACTTTTTTGAGTTCCCAGAGCTAATTCCAAAAATGGCACATAGGTTGAGGGTAGGGAGCGGGAGTGGGTGGGGTTCCCCCAACATCAAGCGATTCTCAGACACCAGCAGGGTGCCCAAGAATTCAACACAATTCTGACACTACCTACCCAGAGCTAGCATCAGATTCCACAGGTTCAGAGTTCAGGCCTACAGGACTGCACCCATCCCCCACTTTAGACGCCAGTCTCAAGCCCCAGGCTGTGAGGCTTCTGGCCAACCAGCTACAGATTGGAGGGTCCAATGATGTCCTCCTTAGGTTTGATTAATTTGTTAAAGTAGCTCACAGAACTGATGGGAATGCTTAACAGTTACCCGTTTATTAAAGGATATGATAAAGGATAGGTATCAACATTCAGATGAAGAGATACAGAGGGTGAAGTATGAGGGAGGGGTGCAGAGCTTCAGTGTCCTCTCAAGGGGCCTCTCTCACACCTCCACACACATGCTCACCAAGCCAAAAGCTCTCTGAACCCCATCCTTTTGGGTTTTGATGGAGGCTTCATTGTATAGGCATGATTCATTAAAACACTGGCCAGTGGCAATTGATTCAACCTTTGGCCCCTCTTCCCTCCCCAGAGGACTGAAAGTTCCAACCCTCTCATCACAAGATTGGTCCTCCTGGCAAACAGCCCCCCACCCTTGAGTGGGGTACAAAGTCACCTTCGTTAACACAAGAAAAAATACCTTTTTCACCCTTATCACAGGTTCCAGGAGTTGTGAGCAGAGATCCATGGATGAAGACCAAATTCATATGAGAAATATATATCTGGTCATTCAGATGGCTAGATATATATTTCTCATAAATCACAATATCTCAGCCCTTCACCCCGAAGTATTTTCCGAAGTATTTTCCATTCCACCAAGCAATAGGAGAAGAACACTCAAGATTCTTATACTGTGCTCCTTCATGGCCCATGCATTTTTCTCCACCTGGGTTCAAGGAACTTCTGCAACATTTTTCTTTAGGACTTTTCTCTGGCTTTGAAGGAGCTGGTATGTGATCCTACGTCACAGCTTTCGTCCCAAGAAAATGAGATCTCTGCGGAGTCAGAAATTACAAGTTCCACCTTGGATTCCTTAACACATAACCTAAATTTAAGTGTTCTAACAAAAAATAACAAACGGTGCCGATGCTCAAGGCCTTGGAAGAGCTGAAGAATTCTTAAATCTTGGGTAAATGAGAAAAATACAAGTCTTTCATCTTTTCACGAACAGTCCCAGAGCTGGGATCGGAATAAAAAAGAAGAAAGGGAATAAAATTCTCCTCGCACAGTAGAAACCACAGGACAAATGAGTCTAACTCACCAGAAGTTGCAGACTGACTGACCACCAAAACCTACGTTCCTGATTAGAACAGACAGGAGGGCAAACTGCTGAAGTAACTAAATCAGGGTGCAAGGGAGGCACGCGTCTCTTGAAGAGCAACGTGGCAGTAAGAAGACATCCAAACCTTCAACCCGACTAAGCCCTGCAGTGAAATCACAACCAAAGTGACACTCTTCCCCAGCCTGTGAAGAGAAACGATTAAATAAGGGCTTTTGCTGGTTATCTATTCCTCACTGTGGATGCAAATTTAAGGTTGGTTTTCCGTAACATTAATAGAGGAAAACTGTGTATCTATGACACAGATAAACACTTAGCAGAAGGAAAATAAGTAGGAAATATCAAAGTGGCTCCAAGTTCCTAACTGTAAATGGGCCTTACAAGAGGATATCACATAAGAAGAACAGGGAAAATATCCGTAGGTACCAAACCAGAGTAGGAAGTAACTTCTGATTGTAGCTTTCTCCATATTTCTCAACAACCATGTGAGAAAATCCTTTTCTCTAATAGCTCATGTAGGTATACACATTTTGTTCCAAAATACAAAAACAATTTCATCATTTATCAGACCTCAAATAAAATTAGTGTAAGTTATTTTTCTGTGTGGGTTCATCCTGGTTGTAGAAAATGACATTTCAGAGGGGTAGCATTTGGGGCGTGTTGAAATGGCAGGGGTTCTATGTTACAATATGCTCCAGTAAAAAAATCAATGGGGTTTCAACTTATTCTTTCCTTCTGCCCAGAATCTTCCCAAGCCTACAGTCAGTGAAACAGTGAAATGCCAGCAATCCTTCCTATTAATTTTGCAACAACACTTTGTTGGGATGACTATAATGGCAAAAGAATCTTTGAAAAGGAGAACTGCAATATTAACTGTGAAATAGATATGAAAAGAAAATATTCTATAACGCAGTTTCAGGCGCACAAAGTCACAGTTAATGTCAATTACCGGCCGTGAAAGACCTCTAACATATTTAAAGTATAAAAGCCATCATACGTTTTAAATAGCATTCTATTATTTCCTTTACTTCATTCAATAAGACTACAAACTCCTAAAGGACAGGGCTCAATTCATCTACTAATCTTATTACATTCTAGCCCAGGGGTAGACCCAGCATATATTCAATAAATGCTTTCTGAGTTAATGAATGAACTTGACCAAAAAGCTAAGCAAAACAGCTTGCTGATTAGATCAGGGATTGAGAAATCTGATTAGGAAGATTTGAATTATATCCCAGGCTGTGCGTTTCAGTGATCTACTTTCTGGAGAGGGCCAGAAATCCTTCAAAGCTGCTCTTGAAAGAAAAAGGCAGAAGAGGTAGAACTCAGGGTTAAGAAGCCTAAGAGACCTCAAAAAGGCTTTGTGATCAACGTAAAATAAAACCCTAATGGTATAACATTTGTAAAGGGCATAGGAGAGTGTTAATATTTTTGTAATGTATTCATTGAAAGAAACATGCAGCACAGGCTCTTCATGAAGAGAATTTTTAAAAATTTACAGGAAAACATGTAGGTGGGTATTCAGCCGGGACAGCCTCTAATTATCCATTTTGCAATTTTCTCTCAACTGGCTCTGGTTCCACTCTGATTCCAAGTTTATATGGCTCCCATATTCAATCCATCCCCATCTTGCCCACTCCCTTTCTGGGAGATTCTATGAATAGAACAGCATGAGGCCCCCTTCCTGCTGAGCAAAGAAGCACCAGAGAATTTGGAGGTTCCCGTAGCCAGGAAGTCTCCTGAGATAAGCAACTGACACATTAGAAACTGGTGAACTCATCTCTTCGTTTTAGAAAAGGCAGCAGCTGTCTAAAAAGGTACTCTGTACCTTGGTTTAATTCCCCCAAATGCCTCAAGAGGGATCTTAATCATTGTGTATGTGTTGGTGTGCTTTTTTCCATATGCTATTTTGGCACTAACTTTGTTTATATTCAAAGCAGCCCACAGTGCTTCTTGGTTGATTTACACAAGCTGCCTGCAATGTTAAGGATAGTCCACATGATAAAAAGAAAATTGTCCCAAGCCCCACACAAACTCCAAGTATCCCACCAGAGATTTACTTAGGGAAGCAAACCTTTTGTAATTATTTGAGCCTAAATCCCAATCCATATTACATATGAACTCAAAGTAGTTTTTGACGATTTTAATGTGCATTGAAGTTTTCAAGAACATAATTACTATTGAAACAGAGGTTCTCTTTCGTTTCCTAAAGGTTCTAAGCCATTTTAAAAAATTGCTTCTGGTATTGAATCTTCAATACAGTATGCCTGTATCACTTTATGTTTATAGCAGTTATTTTCAGGGTGATTCTCCAAGAGTGGTGTTCAACCTTTGCCTGTGGTGGAGCTTGACATCACTCTATTTAAAAGCCTTCCAGGTAGTTCTAATGAGTATCCTGGGCTGAGAAACACTGTTCTACATAAATGTGCAAGCATGTGAGTACTTCATTATGTCTGCAAATGTGACTAAGCCCTGGCATTTACACATTGAAATATATTCATTCATCCAACAACGTATTTACTGAATGTCTGTTTTATAACCAAGCACTATTCTAAATGTGTAAGATGCATGAATGAATAAAACAGACATAAATCGCTGCCTTTGTGAAGCTTATATTCTAGCAGGAAATACATTTTGCCAGGTACAGAATCATTTTACATATCTTACGTACTCCTCACAACACTGAGGGAGGTAGTTTTATTATGCCCTATTTTATAATTAAAATAAAAATGATAGTACAGAATTGTTAAGCTGTATGTCCCAAATCACACAGATAGAAAGAAGTCCCAGTGGAATTTGAATCCAGGTGTCTAGGGGTGCCTGGGTGGCTCAGTCGGTTGAGCAACTTGGCTCAGGTGGTGATTTCATGGTTTGTGGGTTCAAGCCCCGCACTGGGCTCACTGCTGACAGTGAAGAGCCTGCTTTGGATCCTCTGTACCCACCCCCCCCCCCCCCGCCTCTGTCCCTCCCCTGCTCGCATGCACTCTCTCTCCCTCTCTCTCAAAAATAAATAAACATTAAAAAAATTATGGATCCAGGCATCTAAATCCACATTGTACATACTTAACTACGACACAGCTCATACTTTTACGAAATTTTGATAGCACACACTACATAGCAAAAGAGACTTACAAGACAGCTAGGCTCTTACTATGCCAAATTGCCAATTGCCTCACTTATAAATGTCCCATCTCCACAAGAACATAAGCTTCTCCTAGAAAGAGGCCGGTCTGGGAGGATTCAAGTGTACAGATTAAGAACACACTTTACCTTACCAATCACCAGCTATGTAGTCAAATTGCTTGAAATGTCTTAGCCTTGGCATCCTTTTATGTACAATAAAAACAGTATTACCCAACTCAGGGAGTAGCTGAGATAGTTTTAAAAAGCAGTATGCAGGATGCTTGGCACATAGCAGAAAGAAAAGGAAAAATAAGAAAAACAGAGAGGGAGGAAACCGTAAGAGACTCTTAAATACAGAGAACAAACTAAGGGTTGCTGGAGGGGAGGTTGGGGGGTGGGGGGGAAGGGCTAAATGGGGGATGGGCATTAAGGAGGGCACCTGTTGGGATGAGCACTGGGTGTTATATATAAGTGATGAATCACTACATTCTACTCCTGAAATCAACACTACACTGTATGTTAGCTAACTTGAATTAAAAAAAAAAAAGCAGTGTGCAGGATGCTTGGCACATAGTAAGCACAAAAAATAGTCACTGCTATTATTATTCTCACACATACTGGCAGCCCCACAGCATCTAGCCAAAGCTAGGTAGATAGTAAATCTCTGAATAAATATGTGCTTTTTACTTGATTCCTCTCAAATATTCCAAGTTCCCCGGACACTTCTGTTCATTCAATAAACATTTAACAAGCTTCCATTATGTGTCAGGCAGTTCGAAGGGGTTATTTAAACAGAAGGCTCTTCTTCTAGTCATGGTAAATAATTCCACGTTTGCCAAAGGAATCGTTCTTCCCCCACAACTTGCCTACCTGCCCAGTGCAAAATTAAAAAGCACCACACTTTCCCCTAAGACGAATTTACCAACATATTTTTTAAATGCCATTAAAATTATTTATTTAATTATCTTCATGTAAATGAATGCAATGCCAAAAAAGGCATTTTCGTGTGTGATTGAATCTGTAAAGCACACTGGTTGCTAAATGCCCCTGAGAACCTGGGAACTCATCTATTAAACAGGATTTATTTCCCAAGCCTAATTCATCGTAACTACATTCCTAAGGCAATGCCAGCATGGACTTGTCATGAGATGTGGCAATAAACCTCATTTTTTTTTAATAAACCTCATTTTCAAACAGGGAGAGAGATTTCTCAACTGGGATTCATCAGCAGTTAATGGCATTCTTCTGAAGGTATCAGTTGAGGGAAAAAAGTAAACCTGTGCATGGAAAAAAAGTAATCATACTGTTATGGGGTGAACCATGACCTTATTTGCAGACCTCAAGTTAAAATGAGGCCATTAGGGTGGGTCCTAATCCAATACGACTGATGCCTTTATAAAAAGGGGAAATGTGGACACAGACACTCACACGGTGAGAAAACCATGTAAAGATGATGACAAAGACCAGGGTGATGTGTCTACAAGCCAAGGAAGACCAAGGTTGCCAGCCAACCAGCAGCAGCTCAGGGAGAGAGGTCCCAAACAGATTCTTCGTCACAGACCCCAGAACGAACCAACTCTGCCAGGACCTTCATCTCAGACTTGTAGTCTCCAAACTGTGTGACAATATATTTCTGGGGTATTCTTAAAGTTTATTTATTTATTTATTTTGAGAGAGAGAGAGAGAGAAAGAGAGAGAAAGCGCATGCTTGATCGGGGGAGAGGTAGAGAGAGAAAGGGAGAGACAGAGAATCCTGAGCAGGCTCCACACTGTTAAGTGCAAAGCCTGACACAGGGCTCGAACCAACGAACCTTGAGATCATGACCTGAGCCGAAACCAAGAGTCAGATGCTCAACCAACTGAGACACCCAGATGCCCCTAAATTTCTGTTGTTTAAGCCACTTAATGTGTTACTTCATTACAGCAAATACACATACTTCAAATACACATACTGGCAAATACACATACTTCAAAACTAGACCCAAAGTTTGGATATAGTATGATAGGGTTTGGCTAACTTCAAAATGTTGAGTTCCCTTTTCCAATTGTCCCCATGGAACTTTAGGTACCTTCCTATCATAGTGCTACCCTTCAGAAACTAATAATAAACAGATACACATTCCTATGAAAAGCCACTGTTAAGGACAACATTCTCCTATAAATACTAAGCATCTGATGAATTTTTTTAAATTTTTTTAATGTCTGTTTATTTTTGAAGGAGACAGATACAGAGCATGAGCAGGGGAGACGCAGAGAGAGAGAGGGAGACACAGAATCCAAAGCAGGCTCCAGGCTCTGAGCTGTCTGCACAGAGCTCTACGTGGGGCTCGAACTTAAAAACACTGTTATCATGAGCTGAAGTTGGATGCTTAACCAACTGAGCCACCCAGGCACCCCCTGACAAAGTTTTATTTAACTCATTAAGGAGGTAGCCAGCAATGAAGATAAATGCAAAATCAAAAGTTTGTCTAAGAAATTGCAGCTTATGATAGTCAGAAAAGAAATACCTAAAAAGACTGTTAAATAAAACAAACGAGCAAAGAGGAAAAAAGGGCGGGGGGGGGGCAAACCAAGAAACAGACTCTTAACTATAGAGAACTGATGGTTACCAGAAAGTAGCTGGGTAGGGGTAATGGGTTAAATGGTTACCAGAAAGGAGGTGGGTAGGGGGTACAGGGGGATTTAGGAAGGCACCTGTTGTGATGAGCACAGGATGATGTATGGAAGTGTTGAACCACTATATTGTACACCTTGTGTATCTCTATATATGTCTGGAATATTCTAGAAAGGCTCCTAAGATAAATTATCTTACTCTCCAGACAATAATAATAATAATAATAATAATCTGTTCCTACCTCCTTCAATTTCCACAATTTTAACTCTTTTCTCTTAGGTTGGAAAAGATTCTCAGCCAGGAGTGTTCAGGGTTACTGGAAAGTATGTGGGGAGAGTTTGTGAGGGAAGCAGAACCAGCAAAGTGAGAAGTTGAACCATGATACAATTGCCACAGAGGCTGCAGGTGATGGAACATGAGGTTCTGGAGCTGGAATGGCCCCTCAGAGTTGTTCTAATTTCAGGCAGAGATGAGATCTTACAAGTCCACACCCACCAGTCTTTGGATGGGCAGCGCCTTGGGAGAGAGTAGCCACCGGTAAGAGATTCTCTTACATAGGGGCCATGCCTGAGAAGGGGTACAGCTGTAGACCACTGGGAGCCAATGCTCCTAGAAGCTGGAAAGATGAGCACTTTGGTCCCGAGAAGACATGTGGGCAGCAAAACACAGCCTCCATTACACGCTTCTAATACCCATGACACACTTACGAAACGGGTAATTTTATCATGCCCATTTTGCTAATGGAAAAACCGACATTACACAGTTTGAATAACTTATATAAGCCGTACAGCTAATAAGTAATAAGGCCAAGACTGGAGCCCAGATGTCTGGCTCCAAAGACCATCACTCTGCATTCTCTCTGAAAGGGAGAGAGAGAGAAGAGAAGGATCCAGACACAGCACAAGGCGTGGGTGTGCAGTGGACTGAAACGGCCAGTGAGATGTCCTGGTGTCAGCGTGGCTGAAGGACATCTTAAGAATACTGTCTGATGTGCAATTGGAAGTTGTTATACGCTGTGATGGAAATGCTTTCTTTGTCTCCTCCTCCATATTTCCCACCTGCACCTAAATCTTCAGGGAAGTCTACTCCTTGCCTTAAAGGCAGTGGAGTTTTATGAATGTGGAAATTGAAGCGGCTGAATTTTACATCTAGGTCAATGAATACAAAATAGACATTGCCTGCTGGAATAGAAAGATAATCCGAAATTGAACAAATTTAGAAAAAGCATGAGCCTGAGAACAGAAATAACCTTAAGAACATAAGCCCTCTGGGAATTCACAGAAATTTTAGGCGAAAGGATTTGGATTTCCATAGGGTTCTTCCCAGTAAAACTAGCGACAGGAAGAGTTTAATGTTAGAGCCTCACTCTCCATTTCCATCTAGCACACCATTCCCCAGCTCCTTCGATTTCCATAGCCCTGGCACGTGCGCTGCCTCAACCACAATCCTGCTTGACTGGTGGTATTACTGAACAGATCACCCAACACAGTTTTGTCAACTGAAGGCAGTTTAGGATATGTTCCTCATAAGGCTATCTGCGTTCTCAAAAGGGACTCATAAAAATGCAAAAACTTGCATGACCCAAAGGAATAGAGTCAAATGACATTCAAAGTAGTTAAAATAATTTTCCTAAGGCACAATCCAAAATATCGTAAACACAGATGAGGTATGTGTGGGTTGTCAGGGTCACAAGCAGAGACCTAACTACCTACCTTGAGGTCAGCCTGCGGCATAATGGTTAGGTTTACAGAGAGACCCAAAAACATACCTAGATGTTAAGAAGACATTGCTAACTTGTTTCAGTGGGGGAAGGGTCTTGGCAGGAAAAAAGAAAAAAAAAAGAATTCACCTCAGGTTGTTCCAATGAAGAGACTTTAATAAAGCAAGTGGTTAAAGGTAGGATTAGGGAGCAAACCACTATCTAATCTCAAAACCTACAATAAAGCTAAAGAAACCGAGAGCCAGTGGTACAGGAGAAAAGGGGTATCAAGGCACCGTGAAACCAGAGAATAGGCAAATGGTGGTCTTGGTGCAGTAAACCAGAATTAGTATAAAACGAATCCAAATCTTAGCCTTCTCTTTGGCAGACAAAAGAAGCCGAGGCACATCAATCCGTTCTGATATTTCTTATTTTTCAAATCTTTTAGTCACATTTGCAACTCTACTAAATCCTCTCTGAGATCCACTTGGCTCTCAGCTGTATCTCTGAGTGCTAGGTAGAGAGCGAAGGCTGTATCTGAGGGTGGCAGAGTCAGGAATAGAAATTCGATCTCTTCACCCATCCCAGTTTGTTTCTATTATCATTCTATGGCTTTTGTCCATCGTATCCAGTATGGCCTTACAGGTGTACATGTTCTTTTCATTTCTCATCACTACCCAGATCTTCATGTCTCATTTGTGTCCTGTAGAACTATGGTAGGAAGGAACGAACGAACGAAGGAACGAAGGAAGTGGGGGGGGGGGGAAGGAAGGAGGAAGGAAGGAAGGAAGTCAGGAAGGCAGGCAGGAAGGAAAGAACGAATGAAGGAATGAAGGAACGAACGAAGGAAGGAAGTGTGGGGGGGAGGAAGGAGGAAGGAAGGAAGGAAGGAAGGAAGGAAGGAAGGAAGGAAGGGAAAGGAAAGGAAGAAAGAAAAGAAATAATGATAAAAACTTTGAACAAGCCAAAGAGAGGGGAAAAAATGTCCTCAATGTGATAAATGTATGTATGAAAAATCTACACATAATATCATACATGATAGTTACAGACCAAACACTTTCTCCCTGAGACTGAAACAGACTAAGGATGTCTGCTTGCACCACTTCTGTTCAGCATTGCACTGGAAGTCACAGCCAGTGTAGTAAGAGAGGGGGAGAAAAAGCAGAGAAAATAAAGCATACAGACTCGGAATAAAAAAATAAAACTGTCTTCATTTTCAGATTATATTACCATGTAAAATCCTAGTAATCTACAAAAATCTACTAGAATTAATATGTGACTTTACAGTCATAGTACATGGAAGCTCTATAAAAAAATTCAACTGTATTCCTATAATAAGCAACTACAAACTGAAAAATACAAATTTCAAAATATCACTAACAATGGCATTTAAGAACATGAAGTATTAAGGGCTAAATTTAGTAAAACAGGTATAAGACCTTACACTAAAAGCTAGAAAACATTGCTGAGAAAAAGTAACGAAGTTGTAAATGAATAAAAGTATTGTATTTGTGTATTTAAGGACCTGATATTGTTAAGATGTCAAATTTTCACAAAATGATACATAGATACAACACAATCCCTATCACAACCCAGTTGATTTTAAAATTTTACAGAAATGAAAATGACACAAAATAGTCAAGTAATGTTGAAAAAAAAAGTTGGAGAACTTTCATTGCCCAATTTCAAGACTCACTATAAAGACAAACAGATCCAGTATATGATTATTGAAGAAAGAATTGACAGGTCAATAGAAAAAAAAAGGATTCCAGAAACAGATCCACACATATACAGCTTTAAAAGAGATGCTAAAACAAATCACTGGAGAAAAGAACATTCTTTTAACAAATGATGCTGGGAAAACTGGTTATTCATATTGGGGGGAAAAATTAATCTTGACCCCTAACTCACACTGTATACGAATAATGCTTCAGGAGGCATCACAGATACAAACCTAAAATCTACAACTATAAATCTTCTAAAAGAAAACAGAAGAAAATAACTTCATGCACTGGAGTAGACAATGTTTTTAGATAGGATGCAGGAAGTTCTAACCATAAAAGAAGAAACTGATAAACTGAACTTCATAAAAAATAAAAAACCCACTTATCAAAAGACGTATCAAAAGATACCACGACTCACTCTGCCACTCCCATTCCTGTGCCAGGAATTCTGAAAAGATGTTCCTTCGTAAAAGCAGTAAGAACACTAGCGAAAATTGTCAAAATTGCTTTTTTCAGAACTCTGGAAATGACCATTTGAGTGGAAGAGGTTGGCAGCAGCTGGGTCTCAGCCTTCTAATGCATCAGGTTTTGTTGTTGTTGCGTTTGCCTCCAACTCACGCAAAATTGTGATGATACTAACAAGGCTAGATTCCCCTCTTCTCTGAACCAAAGTCTCCACTAAAAATCAAATCAAATCAAAGTCTCTACCTGGGCCTTAAAGCATGGGTGGGATCAATCTTCCAAAATGTGCGGTAACTCGGAACTTGAGAGAACCCAGCTCGTGCTTCATTTGTGCCTGGGAGTATCCCACCAAGACATCTTTTCACCATTTCTTTCCTTCTACTAGATCGCCAGTTGGCCAAGTCCACGAGCTGAGCATATGCCCTAATGGGAGTTGAAATGTCTATGGTACCTTCTAGCAGCCACCCCTAAGTTGTGTGATTCTTCTCTTTGAACCTTCTGCCTTTACCCTTAGGGGAAGCAACAGAGTATGGGAAGCAAACAAACTTTCCTCACCAACACCCTATTCCAGATGGACTGACATCTTGTCTTCCACCCTCCGTTTATATTACATTTGATTTACAAGGGTGGAGGTGAAGGCTTCGTAGAATAATTTTCTGGTCATAGGTGTGTGGCCATAGCCACTGGCAGCTCTCTAAACTTAGAATGTGGGATACTTAATACGTTTGTCCTCTTGAGCTTTGGGACTTGGCTATAATTCCAAGATAACGGGAAAAACTCTAATCAATAAGGGTTTTTAAGAAATGAGGAGGCAGTGTATTTAGCAAACATAAAATGAGTTTCAGAATCAGACTTTCAGGCATTCAGTATTTTTATTCAATGCCTACTACATTTTAGGCTCTAAACTAATTGCCGGTTGTGCAGAAGTAAATAAAGTACACATCATCCCTCTTCTTGTTGGGCTTATGATCCTGACGAAGAAAACGGGCAATAGATAAATAAGCAAACATATGATGGATGGCCGATAGCTGTAACTACTGTGAAGGGTACAACAGGAAGAAGTGGCAGACAATGGGAATTACGGTGAATAGGACCGGTGACGCTGAGCAGGCAACAGAAACAGGGTTTAAAGTAACCTGGACTTGGGGCACCCAGGTGGCTCAGTTGGTTGAGCCTCCGACTTCGGCTCAGGTCATGATCTCACCATTCATGAGCTCAAGCCCCGCATCAGGCTCTGTGCTGACAGCTCGGAGCCTGGAGCCTGCTTCGGATTCTGTGTCTCCCTCCCTCCCTCCCTCTCTCTCTCTCTCTCTCTCTCTCTCTCTCTGCTCCATCTCCACTCATGCTCTGTCTCTCTCTGTCTTAAAAATAAATGAAACATTAAAAAAAAATATTTAAGTAACCTGGACTGGACACTTCACTCTCTCTCATTTAATAAAGACATCGTGATCTCCCTATTACTTAATGTCTCGGTTTCCTCATCTGTGAAACAGGAAGAATAATTTTTACCACACAGGGTTGTTGTGAAGATTCAGTTAAGTAAGAATATGAAAGGCATCTTTCTCCTATGACTTTCCTGGAACACAGCAAAGGTTTTTAAAAGGCAACTGCTACCGCTAAATACAGGATTCGCTAAATGCGAATCCTGGACAAAAACAAAACAAAACAACCAGATTCAACATTTCTTAACATCGTAACTCTGAGGAAGCCATGTAACTGCTCTGAGCTTTCTTTTCCTCTACTGTAAAAGAGAAGACAGCAGCTTACAGAGCCTAAATAAAATAAAAATGTTTATTTGTAAAGCTCCATGGGGTCTACAATAAAAAAAAACTCTGTCTTGAATACTGGCACTATGCGGTGGAAGAAAATGAAGACTTCCCTTGGATCTTTAACTACAAAGTAGCCTTTACCTGAATTGGATCCTGAGTTGTCCAAAAGACTTCAATCCAAATATTTTGTATAAAATGGCTATGGTTCAGTAAATTTCCCTGAGTGCTTAAGAAGCAAATACAAATCCTCCTTCGAGAGACCAATTTGCAAACCAGGTCTTAGAGAATTCCAAATAAGTACCAAGAACATAGGAAATCTTCGTCAAAAATCTCAAACACAGGAAAATAAAAAGGACTCGATGAGTACAAGCCAGCAAAAACAACAGATTCTAGAATATTAAAACTGTCATAAATAGAGTATAAAATAATTATGTCTGATGGCTTTAAAGGAATAAATGATGGAGTTAAAATTGAAGAACAAGAGACTACAAGTAACTGTTGTTTAAGGAATAAAAATAACTTTTAATAAACAAAACAATAAAATTAAAAGAAAAGTATAAATGAGTAGACGGCATATAGAAGAAACAGAAAAGAAAAATGAGTAAACTACAATGCAGATCTAAAGAAATGACCCAAGGGGGCACCTGGGTGGTTTGCTCAGCCAGTTAAGCATCCCACTTTGGCTCAAGTCATTATCTCCCCATTCATGAGTTCAAGCTCCACATGGGGTCACTGCTGTCAGGCAGGGAGCCTGCTTTGGATCTCTGCCTCTCCCCTACTCACGCACCTGCTCTCTCTCTCTCTCAAAAATAAATAAGTATTTAAAGAAGAAGAAGAAGAAGAAGAAGAAGAAGAAGAAGGAGGAGGAGGAGGAGGAGGAGGAGGAGGAGGAGAAATGACCGGAATGCATAATAGAAATAGAAAATATGAAAGGAAAGGAAAGTTAGGAAACATAGGGAACAGTGAGAAACTAAATCTAACACATGTCTGTTAGAGTTTCAGAAAGAGAAAAGGAAGAACTGAGTAGAGGCAATATTTAAAGACATATTAGGAAGCCATTAAAAGCACCCCAATAAAAGGAGAGCTCTGTTCATTTGCTGGAAGACAATATTGTAAAGATGTTAGTTCTCCATTGAATGATCTATGGACTCATAAAATTCCAATCAAAATTCCTATAGGCTTTTGGAAGAACTTAACAGGTTAACTGTATGACATACATAGAAGAACAAAGAACAAAAGTAGCCAAGACCCCTGGAGAACCAAAAGAAGCAAGTAGGCTTGCATTAATAGATATCAAGACTTGTTACAAAGTGCTAACAATTAATACACTGTGGTATCGAGACAGTAATAGACAAACTGACCGATGGGGGGAGGGGGGGCTATAAAATAAAGGAAACAAACCAAAAAATATATGAAAACTTGAGTTATGACAGAACTGGCACTGAAGAATAGTGAGGAAAGATACATTTTTCAATAAATGGTCCCAGAAAAAATAGATTATCCTTATAGAAAAAAATCAAACTGAGCCTACCTCAAATGATACATAAAAACTGATCCAAGGGAGATGAAATATGGTAAAGTGAAATTAAAACCTATGTAACTTTTAGAAGAGAATACAAGAAAGTGTCTTTTTTTATAAAAATGGAAGAATTTAATTAATAAACACACACAAAATGCAGATATCCTAAAAGGAAGGAGTTATAAATCCAGTTAAGTTAAGTAATTCTGTTTATCAAAACATTATGAAGAAAGTAAAAAGACAAGGCACAAAATAGAAAGTTATTTTCAACAATTATAACTGACAAAGAATTAGTAGAAATCAATAAGCAAAAGAAAAAGAATTCCCCTCCCAAAAAATGGACCAAAGATTTTAACAATGGGGAAACCCATATACCAAAAGGGGGGGGGGGGGACATGATCAAATTCATTAGTAGTCAGAGAAATGGAAATTTACCTCCTCTCCACCCCATTCCTCTCTCTACTACTTCAAAACCGACAGCCTGGCAAAAATTAAAAAGTGTGACAATATTAACTCTTGGAATGATGGGGAACTTACATACTGTTCGAAGGAGTACAACAAGGCACAATCACTTTAGAAAACAAACTGGTGTTAGGTGGGAGTGCGAAAGGTGCACAAAGCAAAAGATTACCAGTCACGCTCCAAGTTACAGATAGTAGATATCTCTGGCACACATGGATGTCAAAAGCATCATATCTGCACTGCTTATCATAGAAAAATATGGAAACTGCCCAAATGTCCAATGAAAGCAGAATGGATAAATACATTATAGTCATGCAATAAAATGATACTCTGTAGCAATGAAAACAAATGAACTTCAGATGAAACTCCAGAACAGTGGTGATTGAGAAACGCCAATTACAGAATACCATAGTTGTATTTCATGTACGTGACATTTAAAAAATGCAAACAGAGCTACAGTACGTTTTCTTTTGTATATGCGTGTGTGTATTTAGTTCTATACAATTTTATCACACGCATAGGTCCACATACTCAGCAACGGATATACAACAGTTCAATCACCATGAAGATGCCTTCATGTTGTCCTGTTATAAACACATTCACCTCCCTTCATCCTACTCCAGTCTTAACCCCTGACAACCACTAATCTGCTCTCCATCTCTAAAATTTCATTGTTGCAAGAATGTTATATAAATGGAGCCATACAGTATGCAATCTTTCGGTAATGGCTTTACTCATTTGACAGAATTCCTTTGAGATCCATCCAAGTTACTGCATATCAACAATTTGATCCCTGGTACTGTTTTGTAGCATCCCATGGGACAGATGTCTCTCAGTTTATTTAACCATTCACCCTCTGATGGACATTTGGGTAATTTCTGGTTGGGGATTATTACAAATAAAGCTGCTATTAACACTTCTGTATGGATTTTTGTGTGAACATAAATTCATTTCCCTGGGATAAATGCTCGAGAATGAAATTACTAAACTGTATGGTAATTGCATGTTTACTTTTATAAAAAACTGGCAAACTTTTTCAGGATGGCTGAGACATTATACATTACCGCCAGCAATGTGTGAGAGATCCAGTTTCTCGGCATCAGTGCCAGAATTTGGTGTTACCTCTACTGTTTTATTGTAACTGTTCTAATAGGTGTGTAGTGATTGTGATATTGTGGTTTTAACTTGCATTTCCCAAATGTCTAACGATATTGAACATCTTTCCATTTTCATATTTGCCAGCTATATGCCCTCTTCAGTAAAATATATGTCCGTGTCTTTTCTCTGTCTTCCAACTGGATTCTTTGTTTTCTTATTGTTGAACTTTAAACATTCTTTATATATTCAGGATACAAATTCTTTATCATTGATTTATTGTATATTTTAATGTCAAAAACACACTGTCTTGATGACTGCAACTTTAGAATTCCTGAAATCAAATAACGTTAGTCCTCCAAATTTGTTCATCTTTTGCTGAGTTATTTTGACTACTGTATATATTTTAGGGTTCTACAGAAATTCTAGAATCAGCTTGTCAACTTACACACACACACACACACACACACACACACTAGCCTGCTAGGATTTTGATTGGGACTGTATTGAATCTATGTTAAATCTGTATTTCTGAAGCATGGTATCTTTTTTTAAAATTTTTTAAATGCTTATTTATTTTTGAGAGAGAGAGAGAGAGAGCAGGACAGGGACAGAGAGAGAGGGAGACACAGATCCAAAGCAGTCTTCAGGCTCTGAGCTGTCAGCACAGAGCTTGACGTGGCACTCGAACTCACAAACTATGAGATCATGACCTGAGCCAAAAACAGATGGTTAACTGACTGAGCCACCCAGACACCCCTGAAGTATGGTATCTTAACAATATTGAGTCTCCTGCCCCATGTACAAGGTGTGTATATATATATATATATATATATATATATATATATATACTTCCGTTTATTTAGATCTTCTTTAACTTATAGCAGTATTTCATAGTTTTCGGTATGTAGCTCTTCCACATTTTTGTCAGATTTATTTCTAAGTACTTTATATTTTTCATGCTACTGTAAATGTTACTGACCTTTTATATATCAACTTGTAGTTGTTCATTGCTAGCATACAGAAATACAATTGATGTTCATACATTGCTTTGTATACTGCAACCGTGATCAACTCACTTATTAGTTATAGTAGCCTATTTGGAGATTCCACAAGATTTTCCACAAGGATAATTATATCATCTGTGAATAACTATGGTTGCTTTCTTGCTTTCATTTTGGTTCGTTCTTGCTTTTCAATCTGGACATCTTTTATTTCTATTTCTTGGCTGACTGCAAGAAATTCTTGAGAGGTGGCATGACATAGAGGTTAAGAGAACACATTCCACAGGGTTGGAATTCTGGTTACCACACTTACTAACTATATGACTGGACAGTTATTTAACCTCTATATACTTCCACTTCCTCATCTGTAAAATGGGGATACTGGTCTACCTACCTATCAGGATTGTTATAGGGTTAAGTAAGAATAGGGCACTTAGGAGTGTCTGGAACACACAAAACACTACATATCAAGGTTTTACACTGCCATCATCATGTAAGTTATAAATACGTGGTGAAAAAAATAATGAAAAACAAGGGAATAAGGAAAAATTTCAGGCCAATTAGAGGAGGCTAAGAGATGGACTAACGAAGATATCTATGTGGACTTCAGAGGTCATGGTAGCACCCTCTGTTATTAAAATGGATAATGAATATTCAAATATTTATTGGTTATTATTCCCCATAACTTACATTTTATACATATTTTGTTATATTTTATGTCCTCTCTCTTCAATAAAAAGCATTTTTAAACAATTTTTTAATGTTTATTTTTGAGAGAGAGACAGAGCACGAGCAGGGGAAGAGCAAAGAGAGAGGGAGACACAGAATAGGAAGCAGGCTGCAGGCTCCAGGCTCCGAGCTGTCAGCACAGAGCCCGATGCAGGGCTCGAACTCAAGAACCATGAGATCATGACCTGAGCTGAAGGTGGATGCTTAATCAGGCACCCCAATAAAAAAGCATTTTTAAGCCTTATAAAATTAGAAGCAGAAAAGGGACAGGAGAGTCCTTATACAGTCAGGTTACTACTGTCCACTCGAAGTTGCCACCCTAGAAAATAGGCACAAATTCCCCTCAATAACACATAGTATTTTCCAGAGATTCTCATATCTTGTTCGCAAGTTTAGAGATTCCTCTTTTTTTGGAAATGTCTTCTGAACCTGCAGCCGTTCTTCTGAACATTCTCACTGGTAACAGTCCTTATCCTTTGAGGATAGATTTTATTTTCGTCAAACAGCAACAAGCTACTTGAAATCAAATGTGATGGATGAGATGGGAAATTTAGTTCTATAATAGATAAGTGAGGTGACAATGTGCTTCATAAAACAGCTTCTCAAAGTAATTCCAAAGAATAACAGACTTTTGGGGCAAACCAAGTAATCTAATGCAACTTTCCCCCCAACTCAGAAACTAGTTGTACCAAGAATCCTGATAAATGATCACCAAGCTTCAGTTTGGAATTTCCAAGTAGCACAAACTACAACAAAATACCCTAGGACACCAGTGGTAATGAGCGTGAATATTTACCAATTAATCTAATCGCCACATTTTCTAAATGTATAATCTTTTGTTATATTTTGTGGGTTACTGTTGGTCCATTATTCCAGTTTATAGGTATCTAAATCTGATTTCCATCATCTTGTGCACTGACTCTAGTTCCCAGAGGAAAAAAAGTGCAAGGCGATAAGTTGATAAGCATGCCTGTATGATTCACCGAAGTCATCAAAGAAAGAAGCAACCAGGACATGACCAAGTAAAGAAGTCCTCCTCAAACATAAACCTGCTTCCAGCTTGGAATTAATTAATAATATTCATGGGGATGGTTTCCATCTTGTCCATAGGGAAATCAGGAAGAACTATCAGATGCACTGCTAAAATCTAGATATAATTTATCTATGGAATTTCCCAAATCTATCACTATAGTAACCTTGTCCAATAAATGAAATGAGGCCAACCTCATATATTTCTCTTAGGGAACTCATGCCTAGTTCATTGTGATTTTTCCTTTCTAAGTCTACATAAAACATTCATATAAGGACTCTTAGAGGAATTTTGTAGAGGTTGCTGTTAATCTTATTAAGTTATAAATTCACCTCCCCAGTTTTGACAATAAGAATATTTTCCTATCACCAGTCTTCCAGAAACTCTACCATTTTCAATATTTCTCAGACATTATTGGTCCATGGTCCTATGATCAAATTTTCAAGATCTCTATCTGTGTATAATTTACTTGAATGTGGAAAGCTTACCTCTTCAAAAAAATAGATTATTTTGAAATACATTCTTTTTGATCTTGGATTTTTCATATTATCAGTATTTATTCCTCTCTTCCAGTTTTAAGATAATTCTCCCTAAAGGAATTATCTGAAGCAATACTGGACAAAAATTCATGTCCATTATAGATATAAAATACTAATATTACTTTCCTTAGAATTTAGGATTCTTTCTGGTGCAGCCACTCTGGAAAACAGTGTGGAGGTTCCTCAAAAAATTCAAAATAGACCTACCCTATGACCCAGCAATAGCACTGCTAGGAATTTACCCAAGGGATACAGGAGTACTGATGCATAGGGGCACTTGTACCCCAATGTTTATAGCAGCACTCTCAACAATAGCCAAATTATGGAAAGAGCCTAAATGTCCATCAACTGATGAATGGATAAAGAAATTGTGGTTTATATACACAATGGAATACTACGTGGCAATGAGAAAAAATGAATTATGGCCTTTTGTAGCAATGTGGATGGAACTGGAGAGTGTGATGCTAAGTGAAATAAGCCATACAGAGAAAGACAGATACCATATGGTTTCACTCTTATGTAGATCCTGAGAAACTTAACAGAAACCCATGGGGGAGGGGAAGGAAAAAAAAAAAAAAGAGGTTAGAGTGGAAGAGAGCCAAAGCATAAGAGACTCTTAAAAACCGAGAACAAACTGAGGGTTGATGGGGGGTGGGAGGGAGGGGAGGGTGAGTGATGGGTATTGAGGAGGGCACCTTTTGGGATGAGCACTGGGTGTTGTATGGAATCCAATTTGACAATAAACTTCATATATTGGAAAAAAATAAATGAAAAAAATTTAAAAAAATTTAAAAATTAAAAAAAAAAAGAATTTAGGATTCTTTCAAGGGTACTAAGTGTTAAAAATATCCAACACAAATGTCAATACTACCCAAAGCAATCTACACACTCAAAGCAATCCCAATCAAAATTGCACCAGCATTCTTCTCGAAGCTAGAACAAACAATCCTAAAATTTGTGTGGAACCACAAAAGGTCCCAAATAGCCAAAGTAATATTGAAGAAGAAGACCAAAGCGGTAGGCATCACAATCCCAGACTTTAGCCTCTACTACAAAGCTATAATCACCAAGACAGCATGGTATTGGCACAAAAACAGACACACATACCAATGGAATAGAATAGAGACCCCAAAATTGGACCCACAAAAGTATGGCCAACTAATCTTTCACAAAGCAGGAAAGAAAATCCAAAGGAAAAAAGTCTCTTTAACAAATGGTGCTGGGAGAACTGGACAGCAACATGCAGAGGAATGAAACTAGACCACTTTCTTACACCATTCACAAAAATAAACTCAAAATGGATAAAGGACCTGAATGTGAGACAGGAAACCATCAAAACCCTAGAGGAGAAAGCAGGAAAAAACCTCTCTGACCTCAGCCGCAGCAATTTCTTACTTGACACATCTCCAAAGGCAAGGGAATTAAAAGCCAAAATGAACTATTGGGACCTCATGAAGAGGAAAAGTTTCTGCACTGCAAAGGAAACAATCAACAAAACTAAAAGGCAACCGACGGAATGGGAAAAGATATTTGCAAATGACCTATTGGACAAACTCCCAATGTTATAGTATTTGAAGGTGGGGCCTTTGGGAGGTTTAGATAAGGTCCAATGATGGCATTAGTGTCCTTATAAAAAATGAATCAAGGAGCACCCTGACCTTGGACTTCCCAACCTCCAGAACAATGAGAAATAAATTTCTGTAATTTAAGCCACCCAGTCTCTGGTATTTTTTTATGCAGCATGAGCTAAGACACACCCTACCCATAGCAATAAGATATCTTGTTGAAATGAACTGCTATATGTAAAATTACTTCCCCGCTGAAAAACAAAGTAACTCTGACATTAAATCCACATTCTCAACCCAGACTTTGAGTTTCCCTGCCCACTGCATCCCTGCATCCATTCATGCAAGGGTCTACCTTGCTAATTCACATATTTAGTTCTTCCATCAGCTGAAGTAAATCGCTCGTTTCCATACCTTCACAAATACTAATTTTGCCACCTGAAATGGCCTTATCCTTACCTTCTTGCTGTTCATATTGTTATCTTCCATTTCTCCTTCCTACAGAAAACAAAAAGTAAAATAACCACCATAAAAACTACTAAGAATAAGCCTCTGTGGTTTCCTATAATAAAATCACCCCTGTCTGGTTACTGCTATGCTCCTTTCCATATCTTCTTTCTTGGTAGAAAGGAGGACATTTAAAACTAAATTTTAGGGGCGCCTGGGTGGCTCAGCTGGTTAAGCATCCGACTTTGGCTCAGGTCATGACCTCACAGTTTGTGGGTTCAAGCCCCGTGTCGGGATCTACGCTGACAACTCAGAGCCTGGGGCCTGGATTCTGTGTCTCCCTCTCTCTCTCTGTCCCTCCCCTGCTCGTGCTCTCTCTCCCTCCCTCAAAAATAAATAAACATTTTAAAAATTATTTAATAAAAATAAATAAATAAAAACCAAATTTTAGATCAGTGGTTTGGTTTTAAAGATTCTAATTTAAATGGTGTGGGTAGGACCTGATATTTGAAAAACCTCCCTGTGGGGATCTAATATGCAGCCAGGGATAAAAGTCACTGTGGGATCAATGCTCCTCAGTCCAGCTGTGCACAGAGTCTCTAGTCAAGCTTCGGAAACATGCTCTTAATTAGGGGTCATCCATAGACCTACCAGATTAGAAGTTCTGAGGCCTAGGCATTTGTATTATTAAACAGTTCTTACCAGGCCTAAATTGAGAAACCTAGGCCCAAACAGTATGCTAGTCTCATGATGAAGAAGGGTGGAAGTCTATGAGGCCCACTCACCTCTTCCCTCTCATTCTGAAAGTCCAGAAATAATGCCCTTTTAACATCTTCCAAAACATGTGGGTATTACATGGTGCCCTATCGGGTCATTATTTTTTTAAAAAAAATTTTTAACGTTTATTTATTTTTGAGACAGAGCAGGAGCAGGGAAGGGACAGAGAGAGAGGGAGACACAATCTGAAGCAGGCTCCAGGCTCTGAGCTGTCAGCACAGAGCCTGACATGGGGCTCAAACCCACAAACCGTGAGACCATGACCTGATCCAAAGTCAGAGGCTCAACTGACCGAGCCACCCAGGCGCCCCCCGCCAATCAAGTCATTATAAAGGCCCAGTGAGGGGTGCCTGAGTGGCTCAACTGCTTAAGAGTCCGACTTCAGCTCAGGTCATGATCTTACAGATAGTGGGTTTGAGCCCAGTGTCAGGCTCTGTGCTGACGGCTCAGAGCCTGGAGCCTGCTTTGGATTCGGTGTCTCCCTCTCTCTCTGCACCTCCCCGCTCACACTCTTTCCCTCTCTCAAAAAAAAAAAAATAATAATAAACATTAAAAAAAACTTTTAAGGCCCAACTTCATTTAAAGTGGCACTGTGACATATGCTCAACAGAATAAGCAAGGGTGGGCGCATGCAAAAGCGCCCTGTTTTGTGCAAAAGAAAAAGAGGAGTAGGGGCGCCTGAGCGGCTCAGTCAGTTAAGCATCCAACTCTTGATTCTGATCTGGGCTCAGGTCATGATCTCACATTTCATGAGTTTGAACCCAGAGTTGGGCTCTGCACTGACAGCATGGAGCCTGCTTGGGGATTCTCTGTCTCTCTCTCTCTCTCTCTCTGTCTCTCTCTGTGTCTCTCTGTGTCTCTCTGTGTCTCTCTCTCTCTCTCTCTCAAAATAAATAAACTTAAAAAAAATAATACAAAAAGAAGAAGAGTAGGCAGAGCAACTAGGAAAAACATGCATTACCCAGAAACACTCCATACTCTCTGAAGACGAACCGCATAACTATGACACAATCCCTAAGTTGTTACATCAGTGGTATGGCTAGTCTTCAAGGAGCACAGAAGAGGGAGCGAAATCTGCCGGGAAAGGAAGTAGGAAAGGTTCAGGGATGAGATGGCATTTGAGCTCAGCCTGAGAAGAATTTCACCAGATGAAGAATCAGGTTCAAACTTTGCTATGAAGCGGCGAAAGCATAGCAAAGGCCCAGAGCTGTGACCACGAATGTCTTGGGCTGGTACAAAGAGTCACTGTGGGGACTCGTAGGGAACATGAAGGAAAGAAACAGAGCATAAAGCTGCATTGCATGGCTGAGGGCAAGAGAGTGAAGCCTTGAATGGCCTACTAGGGAGGTCACGGACAATGGGAATCACCAAATAAGAGAACCCATTCTCATTCTGGTGCGCCAAATCTTTCTTATTAATAGAACTTCAATGGAACCGAAATAGGATGTTCAATGTTATAGCTTCCTGGGGATCACGGAACATTCTTACAACTGTCTTAGTACAAATTTGCAACATCTTCAGACAATGTGAACATTCATGAAAAGGTTCGTTGTCAGAATAAAAGCTGCACGAAAGGACTTTAAATGACTGTAAAATTTCCTAAGTGAAGCTCGCACACTGTTCAAGCTCATGATCGATTCCCACAGGTATCCCCAACTGCTCTCACATTCCGATGCTATAATAGCCTGCCACTCACTTCTGCTTCACACCAGTAACCCAAAGACAGCTGGATCCAGAACAGGTTAAGCCAAATGTAAAGCACAAGACGCTAGTGGAGGAAAACTCAGCAGGGAGGTAATTAAAAATGAAATCACTACTCTCTTAATGGTCTTTAAAAGCAAATGATAATGTAGACTCTTGAATACATACAGCATGTGTTGGAAAACTGAAGGGGACACTGAGAGTGAACATTTTATCACTGACCGAGAAAGGTTCTCTCCTCCAGTCCCAAACTTCATCCCCACCCCTGCAAAAAGGCTCTGCACAAACTCCCAAAGGTCGAGTGGATGCCTCCCTAATCTTTCCCTCCTCCACTTTAAACATGCTTCAGCACCATTACTGACCTACTCCTTTGCCTCTCCTTCTGAAAAAGCAAAACAGAAAAAACAAAAACAAAAACAAACAACCAGCTCTACCTCCCAGCTTAAGCAAAATTTTCCACTAATGTTTTTATTCCATTTCTGCCTGCCTCTTGCAGAAAATTATGTCAACACCCTTTACTCACTGCTAACTTGAGTCTCTCCTTCAAGACCGGCTCTTATCTCTTCTTGTGGAACTCGTGCTATCCCACTTAGACTATAAGATCAATTCACTTTTTCTAACCTTTCTTATTAGATTATAGAATCCTTGGGGACAGGGTCTTGTCTCATTCGGGGAAATGAAGCGAGAAGCAAATACTAGGTGGCCAACATTTGTGAATGCGATTGGAAGTACAGGAAGAAATTTGCCTTGTACACAGAGAAACTCCAACAGGGATGCCTTCTTCAATGTGGTGGTTTAGACTCTGTGGGGTGTGGAGGCCCTATTACTAAATCATGGCCAGAAATGGCTCAGACATGCGTTTTGGGCTCTCAAGAAGGAGGAAAAGAAAAATTGTATTTTTTTTCTTTCTGTAATTTAGAAGAAGAAACCAGAACTCTATTGAGTACTTGGCATTTTGGTTGCAGGGATGAATTCTCAGGAAAATGAAAAATGAAATAAAATAAAAGAGTAGACAAGCACATTTTAGGTGACATCAGCATTTTAGAAGATGCCATGGAGCCTCTGCAAGGCTTAAAGTTGCTCATTTATTATCAAGCATGGGTCCACTCAGTAACAGCCGCGTTTTGTGTGTGTGTGTGTGTGTGTGTGTGTGTGTGTGTGTACAAGGTCATACAGAAATATTCTTTATTTCCTTGTTTTTATTTTTTACATAGATATTTGGAAGTGTTAAATTAGGTTTCCATGAAAATTAGGGAGAAGAGAAATATCATGTGTGGTGGCGATGAGGCAGGAAGGAGGAAAGGAGGAAATTCTGACAAGGGAATACGACAAGCAGGGTTCACACCCCCCTTCACACTTCATGAAGCCTTCTCACACAAAGCCTGCTGCCCAACAGCCATTCCTGGCTGAAAAACATCTCAGCATCAAACTGTTTCCATATGTACCACTTCGAATGGCTTTAAACTTCCCCTTAACATCCTTGTTGTAAATGATGCAACCCACCAGTGGACTGTGAGCTCAACGCCCTTCCACCAGGACAGAGGAGCTCCTCAGAGGCTGCCTTCTGAGAATGTGCTCGGAGAGCAGCCCCATATAGAATGAGGAGTGAGGACTTAGTCGTGTGCTGCCACCCACTCGTGGCACCTCAAGTGAATGAAAATGAGGGGCGCCTGGGTGGCCCAGTGAGTTGACTGGCTCAGGTCATGATCTCGTGGTTCACGAGTTTCAGCCCCGTGTCAGGCTCTATGCTGACAGCTCAGAGCCTGGACTCTGCTTAGGATTCTGTGTCTCCCTCTCTCTCTCTCTGCCCCTTCCCCGCTCGCACTGTGTCTCCCTCTCTCAAAATAAATAAACTTAAAAAAAAAAAAAAAAGAAAACTCTCTGTACTTGTAGAAAATGTGAGACAGGGATAGCTCTTGATAAGATACAAATAAACTAAAAACAAAACAAAAGACCAAGAACCAACTGGACTGGCGATGGCTCCTAGCCTTGTAAGGATAATGATGATGAGCAGTTGAACATCTACCTTCTATTCGACACTAGGCAATGGTATCATTCTTGTTAGAGCAGCTTTCTGGATTAGTATGATGATGCCCAGGGAGGTTACATAACTTAGCAAGTTAAAAAAGGATGGAGTGGGGATTTGAACCTCAAAGACAGCCCCTTGGAGAAGACAGGCCACCCTGCCAGGAGGTACAAATGTTGTCAGCAGTTGCTAAGAAAGGAACCAAGACCAGTGAAGAAGAGGCACAGTAACGATGCCACTAAAAATGGGAGGGCACTCTCTCTGACTCAGGACAGTCTGAGGGACCTGAGAGCTTCCTCTATAAAACACACAAGGTTCCAACCAACCCGTCTCTAGTCATCAAGTCAAAGCCTCAGGAGAACAGGAGACTTGCTGAGGCCAGACTTCCCCACTGCCCCTGGAAATCCTCTGAAAACCCAGAGTCTCCAGGGAGGATGGTGGAAAACATGGGAAAAATCATAGTTTCAGGGGGCTCATAATTCCTCCAAATGAGAACAGTGGTCTTTAGGACTTTGGTAGTGGTCTCCCCAGCCCTAAGCAATGAAGAAGCAAAGAAGCTTCTAGCAGAGGCACCAGTGACTCTAAGAGCACAGAGCTGGTGATGTAAAAATTTTCCTGTTGGAGGGACTTATAACAAGTGTGATCACAATATAAAGGGCCAGATTTTTCACTGGGATGGATTTCTTGTGTATAAAATACACAAGGGACATGGTCTTTTACTTTGTCAATTTTTTTTTTTTTTTTTTGGTCAGCAGAGAGTTCTTGGTTTCAGCGCATAATATTTTAACATCTTAGATGACTAGATTAGCTGTATCCAGTTGCTACTCTATACCTACCTTTACTAAATGCCACTGAAATTTAAACAGGACCTAAAACCTGAATCCACACCAAATGTACCCTAAAAGGCACCTGACTGTTGTTTGCAGCCCAGCTAGGATCCTTGGCACACAAACACTTTCTGTAAAAAGGGGTGTGCTGCCAGATCCCTTGATGGACTTAGAGCTGCAAGGGGTGCAGTGGGGACACTGTCCCTTCAGGGAGCTCCTCCCACAGCAAAGTGTCACAGCAGCCTCCTCAGCCGAGGACCAGTTACAACCGTCTCAACTCTGCCAGGATTATCTCTTAAAACCAGATGATTTTCTTGGTGAGCCCTGCTGCATCTGGTCAATAGATCACAGAGTTTAAGAGTTAATATGTCTCCATTTCCCCCTGAACATGAATCCATCACTTTCTGAGCTGAGTTCACCCAGGTTTTCCAGTGGAGCTCACTCCTCCGGAGGCCCCAAAATGGAATGGGCCATAGAAAAAAGGTGGGCAAATGAGACCTCGACAGGATTCATCTGAGGCTGGTTGGGAAGGCATCACCCCTTAGCACCAAGGTCCCCAAACTATTTCTATCAGAATCCCCAAGGGAGCTTGTTAACCCAAAATTCCCAGTTCCTTAGGGGAATTCTGGCCCAGTGGCTTTTGGGTGGGGGATGTCCACAAACTGACATTTCCAATAAATGCCTCAGGAGGTTCTGGTGCCAGCTATCCACAAACCACATGTAAAAAACACACTGCCCTAGTGGGGGAAAGGAGGTGGCCAAAAGAAAGAATGAACACTTACTGAATGTCTACTAAATGGGACCACTTACATATACTGATAGATAGATACACATCCGCTCACTCAGTCCTCAGACCTCTCTGACTTAGACAGGATTATTAACCCCATTATACTCATACAGAAACTGAGGTTCACGTTAGTTTTGGAACATGCCCAAGTTCACACATCTGATTAGGTACAAATAGCATTTTGAACCAGGTTTGTCCATGCAATCCCCAAAGTTGAGCACTTTCCCCCACACAGCATAGGTTCCAGAAGAGCAAACTCCACAGATAGGTTGAAGACAGACCCAAAAGGAAGCACTGGAGTTTAAATTTGGGGGTAACTTGGATGCCTGGGTGGCTCAGTCAGCTGGGCGTCTGACTTCAGCTCAGACCATGATCTCACGGTTCATGGGTTTGAGCCCCACGACGGTTCAAGCCCCGCGTTGGGCTCTTGGCTGTCAGCACAGAGTCTGCTTCGGATCCTCTGTGCCCCACCCCCTCGTTCTGCCCCTCCCCAGCTCTCCCTCTCTCTCTCAAAAATAAACAAACATTTTTTAAAAATTGGGGAATAACTTAAATATCCTATACCCTTCGAGATTGTTGCATTTTATATTTTTGAGTTCCTTAAATGTCCAAGTGTCTGTTTGTTTGGTCTTCACAGGAAATAGACCCTGGCCCATCGTTTTCTCTTTTTTTTCACTCAGGTACACCAAGTGCCCCACCACCTTTTATCTCATGCCACCCACCATCACTGTTCTCACTGATTATGACAACAAGTAGCAAGAGAAAGACCAACCAAGAGATCTCAAGAGAGAAGAATTGCTAGTGAGAAGCTGAAGACAGGAATTTAGAAGTTTGTGCATTCTACACGGACTCATTGTCAGGACACAAGGAAAGACCCTAAGCTTCATTCCTGCTTCTCTCTGCATTTAAAATGGCATAAACCACCATTATTCAGAGACAATTACGCTGATAACTCTGACAAGGCCATCAGAATGTTAGGACTTTTGTCTCTGAAAGGATGATTAGAGAGAAATGATACTCAGACAAGTATATTTATTTTTTATTATATACATATATTTTTTTCAATTGAGTTTGAGGAGAAAAAATATTTTCTAATGGGAATTTGCCTTTAACTGGTCATTCCTTTTCCTCAAAACTAATTTTAAGGTTTTCTGACATCTACATAATGCCAATAGGGAATTTTATTGCTGCCACCGTAAAGTTTTACAATTCCAAGTTCACCCAGAACCCAGGTAAGTTCTGAAAAAAGTCACCAACCTGGTCCTAAAGCATTTTTGTGGATACACAGATAAGGAGGGCTGGTGAACTCTGTCCCTTCTCAAAAGGCCACAATTACTTACAGGATAAGAATATAAAGGAGTCCAGAATGGCAGACATGGCCTAGTACTCTGGGCCTGCCCACAGTACTCTTCTCGCTTACGATGCACCTTCATCTTGCACAACACTCTCACGTGCCTTGGTGAACACAGCAAAGCCTCAAAGCTCTGATAGCAGCTGTGTACCTAGTGCAGGACGCTGAGCTCTGCACACCTCCCAAGGAACTAATGTTATCTTAGGCCTGAAAGTATAATCTCAAATTCATCAATCTTAAGAATCCTCACACTTCAAAGAACCTCAAGTCCCTACAGTAATTCGCAAAGTGGGCTTTCTGGTAAAATTATTAGACACTTAAAGTTTCTGTGATGGTATTTCTAACTCCAGCTCTTTTCTTCCCAATCTTAATCCTGTGTGTGCACCTGAATCCTTAAAGTCAATTAATTACATTCACATGCTATAACAAATGTTTTATATTTATAATTTTTGTTACAATTTATTATATACTTCAAAATTTCAAATGCTGACCTTCCCCCCACACTATTTCAAATCCCGTATTTATTACAACCATATTTAATTCTGCTTTGAAATTTATAATTAAGGTTTAAATTTTAATTGTGTCAGAGGTTTTTAAATAGAAAAGTGGTTATCAACTAGTAATAATGTTTGCTTTATTCCCATTTGCTTAATTATTTGTCAGTACATTATCATAAAGTCTCTATTATTTGCTTTTAAATTTCATTATTTTAATAGTTAATACCTACAGATTTTGAAAAGTGCAAAGGGGCACCTGGGTGGCTCAGTCAGTTGAGTGTCTGACACTTGATTTTAGCTCAGGTCATGATCTCGCAGTTTGTGAGATAAAGTCCCATGTCAGGTTCTACACTGAAAGCACAGAATCTGCTTGGGATTCTCTCTCTCCTCTCTCTCTCTGCCCCTCCCCTGCTCACACTTTCTCTCTTCTCTCTAAAAATCAATAAAAATTTTTAAACAATTTAAAAAGCACAAAGAAGTTAATTTCCTTCCTACTATTATCCTCCAATCCCTTTAGAGTTTTATATAAAACTTTACATTAAAAGATTGCATGTATCTTTCCAGAACTACATTACACATTTATAGGTATACACTTGAGTGTGTACAGATTGTTATAATATAAATCAGAGCAAACTAGTCATTGTTCTGAACCTTTTTTTTTTACTTAATGACATTATCTTGCAGGTCATTATTCATCAATACATAGAGTTGCAGCCTTTCTTTTTAACTGTTGCATCATATTTCATTGTTTGGATGTAACTTAGCAATTAATTCGCCACTTGCCCCAATTCAGGGAGCCCTCCACATTGTCTCTTCTGTGACTGGCAGTCCTTGGAGTCATGCAATTGTGTCTAATTCTATTACAAACAGTCCTACAATGAATATCCTTGTAAATACAGCCTGTGTACATTACCAATAACTATTCTATTCCATCTATAGAATAAAGCCCTAGAAGCAAAGTGATTAACTGGTCCCTCTAAATGACACTACCTACCTACCTCTTTCTCACCCTATCACTGAGCCTGTTGGTTCAACCTCAAATCTACAGTACCTCTCCATGGTCTCCACCACCACACTAGACCAGGTATTGATGATCCCTTCTAGAACAATTGCAAGACCTTTCTAACTGGTCTCCATGCCTTCCACCTGCCTGCCATCCATCCTATCCTCCACAGAGCCACCAGCGTGACTATTTAAAAGGGTAAATCTGTACACCTAACATTTCTGCTTAAAATCACTTAATGTTTCTCTTTGCCAAAGGTAAGTCTGAACTCCTTCCACAGCCTAGTGGGCCTCCACAATGTGGTCCCTGATTAATAACAAAGCTCATCTCTTAGCCTCTTGCATGTCTCTGTTATGTACTTAATGGAACTGGTCATGATCTGGCCCTTGGTACATATTATTCCATTTGCCCGAACACTAACTCCTACCTAACTGCAACCCTCCTTCTAGCAAGATACTCTTCTATTCTGTCCTCTGCTTAGACATACAGCACCACAGTGAAGACTTCAGTCTCTAGAACTAGACAGCCTGCGTCTGCCTCTATCAGTTACTAGCCATAGATCTTGAAATAAATCAGTCTACTTCTCTGTGCTTTATTTTCTCCATCTGTAAAATGGGACTGATGGTAAACTGGTTAGGGCACATAAGACACTAAGCACAGCAGATGGCTCACAATAAGCACTCGGTACGTGATAGATTAAGAATGCTATTATCTACCCTCCTTAAAGAGGTCTTCACGGGCCCTTTAGACAAGGTTGCATTCCTTTGCAATACTAACCCTCCCACAATGAATGGATCTAAAGAGCAGACGAAGATGTTCTGGTAAGTAATTTACCAATGTGACTTCATCCACTCACTTAATCATTTGTTCACTTACTCAACACATATTTATATGTGCAAACTTTGCTCCAGGCACCATGCTAGACACCTGCCAGCACTGGGAAGACTTATCTTTCCCAGGGGCTGCCAAAATAGGCAGTCACACACATCAAATCCTATCTCCCTGGTTATCGATTTTGCTGTTCAGACAGCTAATATTTATAAAGCTAACACTTATGCCTCATGTGCAGGCAGTCTTTTGAATATGACACATGAAACAGGAAAGCCTGACCAAGCCCCAGGCTCAGAGAGCTTACCACCGGCTGGAGAGTCAGACAACAGAAACACACTTGGAATGTAGACTTAAATCCTAACGGCAGCAGTAGCAAACAAGGATGAGAGCGGAGTAAGAAAGGCTGTTCTAGATAAGATGTGAGCAAAGTTCTCTCAGAGAAGGAGAGCAGAGCCTTAGATGAAGTGACAGAGAGCCAGAAGAACACCAGACAGACATAACTCAGGGGGGCAAAGGACTTCAGATTTTTGTCCTGTTCGAGTAAGTCAGTGAAGCTAGACCTCAGTGAGTGAGGAAGAGCCACAGGAAGACACTGAGGCAGCGTCTGGGGCCAGAACACATAGGGCTTCCTAGGCCATGAAAAGGACTTTGGATTTTCGAAGTATGGAAAGAAACCATTAAAAAGCCAGGGAGTGGTACGTACAGAATTATGTTTTAAAGAACCACATTTGCTGGTGCGTAGAAAATAAATCTGAGTGTCTGTGGGAGGGAACAGGTGTCGTCAGAGAAAGCATGTAGGAGGCTACTGCAATAGTCCAGACAATGGTGACTTGGATTAGAATGGTAACAGCATCAGTTGCAAGAAGAAGTTAAGATTCAAGATATATCTTGAAAGCAGAGCTGTCTGCTAATGGACTGAAGGTGGATTATGAGTTAAAACACCAAACCAAACAAACGAACAAAAAGAAGAAGTCAAGGATGACCCAAGGTTTCAGGACAAAGGGCAGGACATTTACTGAGATAGGAACACTGAGGGAAGACCAAGGGCTGGGAGACACAGAAACCAAGAATCTGGCTTTGTACAAATGAAGTCTAAGAGGCCTGTAAAACACATAAACAAAGATGTCCAGTGGGTAGTCTGCAGTTCAGGAGGCAGATAAGGACTGGAAACAAACATCCCGTTGTCCTCAGCACATAAAGGTAAAGTCACTGGGCCAGGTGAGGTCCCGGGGGGGAGCATCTGAGGACAGAGAGGAGCAGAAGTGCTCATGCCACTCCTGGGGCTCTGAACAATTATAAGTTGGAAAGGCAAGACTGTCCCAGCAAAAAAGGCTAAAAAGAGCAGCCGGTGATGGAGGAGGAAAATCAGAGTGGAAAAAAAGTTATTAGTACTCACAAAGGTAAGAAGCAGGTGAGAGGTGAGAAGGTTTCCTGGAAACCTCATCATGGGTATTCGGCTAATACCATGTCCCCTCTGCTCTTTCATCACACTCCCTCCCATAGTCCATGGTTTCTCTCCGGTGCATACCCCATACTTCTTCCCTTTCTCCATTTTTGCTGCGCTAAATGTGTGTGTGTGTGTGTGTGTGTGTGTGCGCAAACATGCACACACCAAAGCCAAGAATAGAGCTGGTCAAAAACTCAACCTAGAGAAGAAATGATAAATCAGTGAAATTGTTGCTCTTGGAGTTTGTTTTTTGTTTGTTTGTTTGTTTGTTTGTTTCTGTGTAAGAAGTCTATAGCTCAAGGGGCGCCTGAGGGCTCAGTCAGTTGATCACTGGACTTTGGCTCAGGTCACGATCTCAAGGTTGGTGGATTCCAGCCCCACACCAGGCTCCTACTGACAGCGCGGACCCTGCTTTGGATTCTGTGTCTCCCTCTCTCTCTCTCTCTCTGCCCCTCCCCCACACATGCATTCTTTCCTCCCTCTCAAAAATGAATAAACATTAAAAAAAAACTTTTAAAAAAAATAAGTCTATAGCTCAAGATATTTAAAATATATGCTTCTGGGCAGAGATACAAGCAGGACCACCTTGGCAAATGGTTGAAATAAGCATAGTTTCCCTACACCAATAAATCTTCCCCCAATTCATTACATTTTCTGGCCTATAACATCCTCACTTTGGTTTTTCCTATTCTATCACTATGTCCCTGAGGTGACCCGGTGACATCACAGGATACCATTCAAGTCTTGAGGCTTGCTGAGAAACTTCCTCTCAGCTAGAAAAAGAGGCTCTAACAGACGTATTTCTATTTCAAATAACTTAAAAATGGTTGTGTCATTAAAAAAATAACTTTTGTTACATTTTCCTCATTATAAAACATAAATAGATTTAATCAACCTTAGCAAAACAAAACTGGTGGTAAAGCAATCTGTTTAATTGCTCTTCCTCTGCTTTTGTTTCCTGACTTCTGATGACAGCGTCTATTTCCCATTCAAGCATGAATTTCTATGTAAATCAAACCAAAAGAGAACAAAATGGTAAACTTTTACATTTCTCTTTGAGCCTCTCTTACTCTCTTCAAGTCCACTTGACCTATTTTTATTGGACCTGACCTGATGTGTTTCCTTCTTTTCTTTTTTTTGGGGGGGGGGGAGGAGGAGGGTTATTATCAACTATATCATCTCTTATTTTTATAGCTGTCACATAGTACCTAAAATCAGTGACTAAATAGAATACTCAAATCCTCACTGAATGTCAGCTGTTGTAACATGCCATATTGGTGGTCACATAGATTTTTAAGCTCCAACTCAGTTTCCACTGTGTGCTGTGTCTCACTCTGAAGATCCTATATCGATCATGCCCCAACTTTTGGTCCTTCCCTGTCTCAGTTAGTGATCGTTTCACCTGCTCAATTGCTAGGAATCCTCCTGGAGGACTCTAGCACGTTCAACCTCCACAGCCAATCATCACTAAATCCAGGCAGTTCTACCTCTACAACATGTCTTGAAGCTCTCCATTCCCTACACCTCCTCTTTCCACCCCCCCACCCAGCCCCCACCAATCCATGTCGTCCTCACCTAGATCACTGGGAAAACTTCCTAACTGGTCTCTCCTCTTCTATACTTTCTTCTTCCAGTCTGAGTACAGTCTCGAAATATTTTTCTCATGGGCACCATTCTGAGAAATAACATCAAGTAAGCTAATAACGTGGTTACCAAAAACAACTCTGCCAGACCAAAATCATTCATCAAAATATAATGATACTACATTACAATGTTAATTGCTAAAAAGATCTGAGAATTCCACAAATCTGAGAAAAATGCAGATTCAAATTTGATAATTCACACATGATATGGTCATGAGCTTTGTCCTTCTAACTATGAGTTCTTCGACGGGGGGGGGGGGGGGAGATTCACATATCAGGCAAAATCATCAACAACCCTTACTTCTTAAAGAAGTCACCTAAGAGTGAGGTGATTTCTAAAACTTTATCCCTTTAAAAAATATCTTTTAAGGTTCAATAATTGTTGCTATATTCCTATTGACCTCTACCATTGACCAGACACATTTATGAAAGATGATGATGGTATATCGCTTCCTCTGTTTTAATTTCCTCAAAAACCTCTTATCTTAAGCATACTGGTAAAGCTTTTGTGACTTCCCCTAGGAGTCCATTCCTCATTCCTAAATGATCTTGCCACTT
This sequence comes from Panthera uncia, assembly GCF_023721935.1. Classification (NCBI taxonomy): domain Eukaryota; kingdom Metazoa; phylum Chordata; class Mammalia; order Carnivora; family Felidae; genus Panthera; species Panthera uncia. The sequence continues at coordinate 147,257,972 of NC_064816.1, forward strand.
TGTTATTACAGGTCTGATATAAACTCTGATGAAATAGTTTTTATATATTTCTATTTTATGTGTCAAAGCACCGATTTACGCATATTGCTGGTTAAAGGTACTACTGTTTTCAAGATCTGCAAAAGAAAACAAAACATTATCTCATGAAGAGATGTTTAGCTCCCAAAGCTCCTTCCTAATGCCATTTCCATGGAAACAGGACTTTTATCCTTGCCAGAGATGACATTAATAATCAGGTGTCTAAAGTCATATAAAAGAAAGAAAAGGGGACAAAAATTACTAGCTACTCTTTCCTACATGACCCTCATCTAGGAGAAGAGCAGACTTCAACTAGTTGGTATTTCATCTTATTTTCATTTCTAATTACATCATATGAAAAGGACAAAAAGGTTGTCAACCAGAAAAGATTTTGTTCCAAACTGCCCGGTTAGGTAACACCCATAAGGCCCAGGCTTAACCCCACTGCTCCTCTACAAAGCTCTCTATACCTACCCAGAATCAAGCACAGAGGGCATTCTGATCAAATGCAAAAAAAAGAAAAAGAAAAGAAAAGAAAGAAAAAAAAGAAAGAGGGGATATTTGGGCAAAAAATTACTTCCCTCTCTCCTTCTCAGAAGGGCTCTATTTACATAATGACAAATGAGCAGATAAAGAAAGTAGGGAAGGGCGCCTGGGTGGCTCAGTCAGTTGAGTGTTCAACTTTGGCTCAGATCAAGATCTCACTGTGGGTTTGAGCCCCGCGTCAGGCTCTGTGCTGACAGCTCAGAGCCTGGAGCCTGCTTGGGATTCTCTGTCTCCCTCTCTCTCTGCCCCTCCCCTGCTCGTGCTCTGTCTCTCTCTGTCTCAAAAATAAAAAATAAACATTAAAAAAAAAGAAAGTAGGGAAATAACTCAAATAACTCAAAGCAGAATGTTTACAAGTGTGTGAACTTTTCCAAATGTATGTCAAACTCTCAAATAACTATATTTTTAAAAATTTCCCCCCCAAATGTTCCACGTCACGTCAACAGCCTTGAGCCTCAGGAGTGAGATAATCTGAAAACTGTGAGGAAAAATGCATATAATTTTTTATAGCAAAAACTTAAAACAGTTTGTGTGTGATAAGAACTGGGTATCTAAGAATAATCTTGTTATGATTATACCCTTCTCTACCCACCTCCTTCAAGATCTGCAAGACGAATAATCTGTCAGAATTAAGGACAAAGAAAGAGGAACCAGCTTGGGGTTATCACCACAGAATAATCCAAAATCACGTGAAAAAAATTATGTGCAAAAAAAAAATTTACAAAAGCTTGAAGCTATTCTCTGTAAGAAACAATGAAAAAAAATTTTGACTGCAAACTAACTGCCCAATGAAAAATGGCAAATGTTATTCTTTAACACAATTTTCTGCAGAATGCCTGGTCAATAAACATTCTATTAATTTGGTATTTTCTTCTAAATGGTAATTTTGGAGGGAACTCCAAAAGAAAAATTATGGCAAGTCACAATGTAGTCCAAAACACTGGCAATGTTTCCTTCAGATATACACCCAGGAGTAGACTGTCTTCCATCATGGCAATTTACATTCCCCCCGACAGTGTATAAGGGTTCCCTTCATCACTATCTTGAAGAGATATCTGCAACCCCACGTTGACTGCAGCATTACTCATAGTAGCCAAGACATGGAAATAACCTAAGTGTCCCCTGACAGATGCATGCGTAAAGAAAATGTGGTGTGTGTGTGTGTGTGTGTGTGTGTGTGTGTGTGTGTATTTATTTATTTACAGTGGAATATTATTCAGCCACAAACAAGGAAATCCTGCCATATGTGGCTACATGGATGAGCCTGGAGAGCATAATTCAAGTGAAATAAGCCAGAGAAAGACAAATACTATATATAGTATCACTTAATATGTGGGATCAAGAAAAAAAAGTCAATTTCGTAGAAACAGAGAATAGAATGCTGGGTGCCAAAGACTAGAGGAAGGGGAAAATGGAGAGATACAGGTCAAAGGGTACAAATTTTCAGTTGTAAGAAGAACGATTTTTCAGGATCTAATGTACAGCATGGTGACTGTAGTTAATACAGTATTGTATACTTGAAAGTTGCGGAGAGTAGATCTAAAATTTCCATACACCCACGAGTTAAGTGTGTGAGGTGATGGGTATGTTAATTATCTTGATCTTGGCCATATTTCTACAATGTGTATGTATACCAATGCATCACACTGTACATATTAAAAACATATAATTGTATTTGTCAATTTTCCTCAATAAAGGTGGGAGAAGAAAACAAAAAAATAACAGTGGCGACACCAGAGTTTGTTCCCACCTGGGGAGAGTTACAGCTCAGAGTCCTGTTGGCTGATAACACCAGAGTCTCACCCCCACAGGCTCAGGAACCAGACTTTGTCAGCACATTAAAGAATCCTTTTCCCATGGGTGAGACTGAGGGATAAATCCAGAATGCCAGTTTATTAATTTCTATTGAGGAAAGATCCACACAGGGCCTTGAATTGTCAGTCTGTTAGGGAAGTAATATCTCACCCCCTAGCACCATAGCATTCTCTTCCTACTTAGAAAACTAGGAAAAAAGAGGGTAGAAATAGATGAAGGCCAGTTAGATGCAGTTACTGGGACGGTTGACATCAGGCTCACACAGCCCAGCCTCTCTGACCCAAAGCACCCACAGAGTCTCTGCCAGTGTATCCCGTCCCCAAAGACATGCTCTTGTTGTCTAATCAGTGTTCAGACAGGCGCCACCAGCTTTGTCCGAGTGGCTTCTCTATGTTCCCTTGGCCAATCCGCCTCATTGTTCATCAAACATTCTTCCATTAAACATACTAATAGTTTTAATCAATTAAAGTCAAGTCTGGCTGACAGGGGAGCCATTCTGAATCTTTAAGTTAACTCTCTCTATTTCTCTATTACTCTATTTCTACAGCTACTCTACTTCTCCATTACTACAGCTTTTGAAATCCAATTTCCATGGGTAATCTCATATCCTTTATTTTGAAGGTCTTGGGAGCTAGGCTACATGTCAGTAGCTCTCAAGGACTAATGATTTCATTATCCTAGCTAGTTAACTTTGTCCAAATTAATTCTGGCCCAGAAAAGATAAGTATGTTTTAAAAGATGGCTATTTACACGAAATTAAAATCACTGAGGAAAAAAGTAAGATGACTGATCAAGGGTTGCCAACTTACTTATTTTGCTAAATAACAGCATTTAAAAGAACAAAAATAGCATTGGAGCACTTGGGTGGCTCAGTCTGTTAAGTGTCCGACTCTTGGTTTTGGCTCAGGTCATGATCTCATGGTTCATGGGATGGAGTCCTATGTAGGTAGGGCTCTGTTGCTAGCAGCACAGAGCCTGCTTGAGATTTTCTCTCTCCCTCTCTCTCTCTGCCCCTTCCCTGATTGTGCTCCGTCTCTCTCTCAAAATAAATAAATAAACATTAAAAAAATTAAATGATAAGTAAAAGAACAAAAACATCATCTACTAATATTAACTAAAAATATTTTAATCCAAACAAGAGAAAAGACAATCTAAGAATCTGGTGGTGCCCCTAGTTTTCTTCCTTTTCTTTGCACCACAAGCACCTCTTTTTGTTCCAGTATGATCTGGGGTGGGTGCAGGCTGGCAGACCAGCATTTGGGAAGCCATTCTAGTGGCTCTAACACTCAGTCTCCTCCCAGACCACAGGGCAGGATGTTGCCCAGATAGAAGGGCACCTGCCTTGCGCTCTCAAGTCTCCTAACAGAGAGATTCCAAGGATCGTCCTAGATTTAAGAAACAAATGAGATAATCTACAAAAACTAATTGAACTCTTTGGGGAAGAAATTTACAAAATTAATATAGGCTATTTCAATAAAATGCTTACTTCCTTTCAGTGCTGAGCTTCTGGGAGGAACGGTCCCTTTCATGCCTCCTTCCATTTGAATCTGGCCTCTGCCCTCACATGCCACTGAAATGGCTCTCAACGTGGTTATTACCCTTCTAATGGCTAAATCCAATGAATACATTTCAGTTCTTATAGTATTAAGGTCTATGCTGAAGACTTCCTATTCCTTGAAGTTTTCTTGGCTTCCAGGGCACACTCCTTCACCTCCCTTAACGGTTTCATACTCACTGCTTAAACCAGGGATGGAAAAGAGTACTCATCTTCCTTCCTGGCACTGATCAAATGCACTGGGTTCTAAGAACACCCTGCTGAGAGATTTCTAAAGGACAGAGTGTTATGATTGATGAGCAGTGTTTCTCATGAGCATGAAAAAAGGCATGGAGCAAAATGCATGCCAATTTTTTTTTAATCTCATTTTAAGTATTGATATGCCTCAGAGCCTTACCCCTCCATTTCTTTCTCATCTCAGAACCATGTCATTTCTGCTTATGGTTTAAATTTTTTTTAATGTTTATATTTGTTTTTGAGACAGAGAGAGACAGAACATGAGCAGGGGAGGGGCAGAGAGAGAGGGAGACACAGAATGGAAAGCAGGCTCCAGGCTCTGAGCTGTCAGCACACGGGGCCCAAACTCACAAACCGTGAGATCGTGACCGGAGCCGAAGTCAGACGCTCAACCGACTGAGCCACCCAGGCGCCCCTCTGCCCTATGGTTTAAATAACCTCACATACTGACTCCCAAACCTCTATTTCTAGATTAGAAGTCTCCCAAGTTAAACTATCTGTTGGCCTGCACAGCTAACAGACACCCCAATTTCAGCATGTCTACAACTGCCACCATCTTTCTTCAGAACATCCAGTTTTACATTGTGGTTAATGGCACCAGAGTTCACTTCGGATGAAGCCCCCAAATTGGAAGTCATTCCGGAATCCTTCTTTCTCTCTCCCCTCATTCCAAATAGTCTCCAGGTCTTGTCAACCCTCCAGTCAAGCCCGCTTCCTCTTCCTCTCTATATTACCTTAGTTCAATTCCTCAATTTGTGGTGGGTCTCTAACTGATTTCAAGTCTATCCTTCACAAAATATGAATGTGACTCCTGTGCTTTAAAACACTTGAGGGCCTCTCCCACATTTTAAAAACATTTTTCTTTACAACTTTACTGAGGTATATTTGACTCACAACAAACATCACATATTGGAAGTGTACAATTGATGAGTGTTAACATACATCTACATGCATGAAACTATCGCCACCATCGAGATAACGAACATATTCACAACCCTCAAAATTTCCCTTGCATCTCCTTGTAATCCCTCCTATGCAACCTGTACGTGCTCTAAAATCAGACCGCCTGGGTTAACCTCTTCGTTCCAAACCTTCGTTGCTGCTTTGGCAATTCACTTAAGTTCTCTATGTCTCAGCTTCTTCTTTAAAATAAGAAGGGGATAATAATGTTGTCTATGTCACACAAGTTTGGGGAGGATAAGATAGCTAAAGTTTCAGAAAACTTAGAGAAGCCTCCGAAGGCTTCCTGTTTCATTAGATTAAAAAACAGAGCCCTTAAAATGACCACAAGCAAGGCACTGCAGGATCTAGCCCTCCTTTCCTACTGGTTCACCTCATCACAGCTCCTCATATTTGTCAGCAATTCCCCACCGTAGGGTCTTAATGCCTGTTCTTCCCTCTGTTCAAAACATGCTTCCCCAACCCTGTCTGGCTTGTTCCCATACTAATATTTAATCTTTGTTCAAAACGCCAGGCTTTTCCTCAGCATCCTACATGAGATTATTCCCCCTTCCCCAGCCCTGTTCTGTTCACTCTGCTTCATCTGGTTTTCAAAGTGCTTATCACTCTCCAATTTCCTATACATTTGCCTATGCATTTATTGTCAATCTTCATGAGAACAAGAACTCTATTTATTGTTTCTTCAGCACTAGGCACAGACTAGGTACTAAAAATATTTGTTGAATTAGCAGTGCCTGGCACAGGAAACAGACCTAAGAAATGTCAGACGTTATCAGTAATGTGCTGGTCATCATCGTTATCCTCAATGTGCCCCAGCACAGCCATACCAACTAAACCCCCAACTCTAAAATAAACTGTGGGCCAGTTCCTTTCCTCCCAAATTCAGGCCAACATCTGTATTCTGATGTCAATGCCATTATCTCAACTTACATTTTCTCCTCAAGTCCTTGATCTTGCCTAACCTTGATTTCTGGAACTAGTTGTTCCCATGATGTTTCCTTTCTCAGCTTCCTAAGTCTGGCCACTGAACAGACCACAGATCTTCTACGTGGAGTTTGGCCCATCTGACCCTCCAGAATCTGCTGAAATTAACCCCAGGGTTGCTGGTCCCCCAGTAAAAACCCAGACCATATCTCTATTATAAACCCTGGTTGGTCAGGCCTTCCCTACAACTAACTGCTCATGCTCTAGTCGGACCATGTAACTCTAAATGAACCGTGCATGTTTACCAAACAGTCTTTAATTCAATGGTAAATATTTCATGTCTTAGTAAAAGTTTCCATTTGTTGACAACAATACTTTAAAAACCTACTCACAGTTCTTAAAAACCTGTAGTTCTGCCATTTGTCATTCCATCGCATTTGGCACCTGCTAAGCTAATGCTAGTTATGTAAATACTAGTTTGTAGGCCAAAGAGTGATCTAGTCTCACAATAGTATTTATAACTGCTTTTCAATAGACACTTGTAAATGTACATTTTTATGCCTTTCATACCGTGGAGTCTTACAGCTCTTCTACGAAAACATTTTAAATTGAGTTTGGTCATGTTGCAGTCTGTGTGGTAGAGACCAGGAATGTAATCCTGACTCATTTTAAACCTTGCCTGATTTGCAACGCCTGAGTACTTTGCATACAATGAATGTATTTGTTATGGTAAAATATTTTAATCAGAAGCTCTCACAATTATCACCTACTAGAAGAATGATCAATAGGTTATTCACTTCTATCAAAGGCTTTCACTATGACAACTGCCCTACTACCTGTGGTCCTAACTGCCCAAAACCAATGACCTCTGTCCACAGTGCAGTGGAGCTTAGACTTAAAAGAAGTTCCTGGGATCTGACAGACACCCTCTGAATGATGCAGACTGTGTGACTCATCTGAAGTCACTATACTATTTGCTTCGAACCTCCCCATGTACCACATCTCTAGCTATTTGGAAAGCTTGGACATTGTACAAAAGGGTGGATGTGAGAGGTTGCTTTAGTATCCTTCCTCGTTTTCTCTGACCCACCTTTAAATTATTGTTCATTTATGATTTAGTAGATGTATCTCCAAGTGGCCTCCCAACCCTTCACTGATTCTCTCCATCACACACATACACACACACACACACACACACACACACACACACACACTACACACATTGCCACTACTCCCCCCAGGCTGAAAACATTCTCAAATCTCACTCAACCTTTGTAAAGAAGGCTCCTGCAGCTTGTATCCCCCAGCTTCTCAATCCCTCCTCAACCCACTACAATCTAGCCTCTACTATGAGCACCCACTGAGCCTGTTCTCATGAAGGTCCCCAGTGGTCTCAGTGTTGGTAAATCCAATAGGCATCCTTGGTGCTTATCTTATTTAAGTACATTTACAACTCTGAAAATTTTTTGTGCCAAAATATACATAAAATGTACCATTTAACCATTTTTAAGTGTATAGTTCTGTGGTATTAAGTACATCCACATTGTTTGTGAAACCATCATCACTGTCCATCTCCAGAACTTCTCATTTTCCCCAACTGAAACTCTCTTACCCATTCAACATTAATTCCGCATTCCTCCTTAGCCTCAGCCCTGGGTAATGCTCATTCTATTTTCTGTCTCTGTGAATTTGATTACTCTAGGTACCTCAGGTAACTAGAATCACCTAATACCTGTCCTTTTTGTGAGTGGCTTATTTTCACTTAGCATAGTATCTTCAAGGTTCATCTATAACAGGTGTCAGAATTTTCTTCCTTTCTAAGACTGAGTAAAATTCCATTGTATGTAGGTACTACATTTTTTTATCCATTCATCCATCAGTGGATACCTGGGTTGCTTCCACCTTTTGGCTAGGATACTGTATCTGTGGAAAACTTTATCCTTTGTTCCAGAACTATTGTTAACTATACATCAGGTACTCTACTAAGCACTAAGATATGTCAGTGTACAAAAAGAACTCTGCTTTTGTGGAGCTTGCATTCTAGGTGGGGGAAAAAAGACAAAAAACAAATAATTAAGCATTAACATGATAGAAGATAACAAGTGAGGTGAGCTATTGAGAGTGAAAAAGAAGGGTTACAATTTTAACTTGATTAGTCAGGAGAGACATCATTGGAAGGGTGTCCTCTGGGCAATGATCTGAAGAAGGTACGGTGGTCACCACTTTGACAGCTTCAAATCCACCTATAACATAATTATTACCCCCTCCCCAGTCTACATGTCCAGTACTAATGTTGCTGCAAATGTCTACTTGAATAGGCAACAGTTCACTTATGAAACAGAACTCATTAGCCCCCTAAAATCTACTTTTTCAATTGTACTCCTGATCTTGTTAATGTCTTGCCTTGTACTCAGACAGGTGTGATAGGCAGCCCCTTAGATGGTCCCCAGGGATTCCTATCTCCTGGCATTCAGGCCTTTGTGTGATTTCCTCTGTTTATGTGTGAGCTGGACTTATGGACTTCCTTGTAAGAGAATACAGCTGCAGTGACAGGATGTCATTTCCAAGATGGGGATTATAGTTTCTGACTTGGGCACTCTTTCTCACATCTCTCAATTGCTTCCACTGTTGGGGAATCAGCTGTCACATTATGATGCAGCCCCATGGGAAGGCCCCTAAGACAAGAGACCAACCATGGTCTGCCATTAGCCACATGAGTGATATGGAAGCAGATTCTCCAGATCCAGCTAAGTTTTGAGATGACTTTAGCCCAGTCAACAGGCTGACTACAACCTCATGGGAAACACTGAGACAGAGATCCCCAGCTAAGCCATTCCTGGATCCCTAACCCACAAATAGATTTTTTTCAGCCACGAAGTTCTGGAGTAGTTTTTTTAACTTAGACCCTTTGAATATTATGTTATGAGATTTTGGTTCTTACTTGAATCCTGTGGAACATAATCAGGTTTAATGGGCAATCAACCTGATTAGATTCTTACCACAAGCTTGTGTCTTCTGTGTAATATGATTCAATGTTAGTTCAATTAGTTCAGTTCTCAAAACGTGTGCAGCACACTAGTTAGACCTGTCTCAAGCGTGTGCCACCCAATGGCTACTCTGACATTTGAATGGTGCTCTGTCGGTGAATTCAGTTCTCAAAGACTTTGGCGTGCTGACTAGGGTCAGACACCTTCATTCATAGCTTGGGGGTGAGCCTGGGAGTTTATAAACAACTTTGTGGTGCCATTTTTTAAAAACTTCTCCCTTTTCATTGTTTCCTTACTATTTTCTGGCTATACAGGATTTCCTTTTTCAGTTAACTGGCCAGAAAGCTGAGAGTTTAATTATTCTACTCTTCCATGCATGGAGTTACTTCTTATGAAGCAATAGATAACTCATCCATAAGGGGAGATGTTGCAACTATTCTCTAGGTTTTTAGAATTCCAGACTTCTACATCCCAAGAACTTTAAAATGCTTGGCACAGAGGAGAATGGTCAATAAATATATGGTAATTACTCTCTCTCCTTACACATCGCAACCAATCATCAAGGCCTGTCAATTAGTTCCTTCTACATAATCTGAAAATCTTCTGCATCCCCATGACCACTACTTGGGTGGGCCCTTTCTCATCTATCTCTTAACTAAGTCTCTCTGCCTCTACTTTAGCTACTGCTCCTGAAATGCATCTTTTACGCTACCATTAGAGTTATCAACATGAAAAACATATCTGTCCCACTGACAACCCTTCAGGGGTGTCCAATTGCCTAAAATAAACTTCAGTCTCATTGGCATTGCATTTTAGGGCTCCATATCAGAACTTTTACCATGTGTTCAAACCTATCTGCCATCCTCTACCACGTGTTTTGTGCTTTAGTGATATTAATCTATTTTGATTTTGTTTTACAAACCATCAGTTTGTTCCTTTTTCTTTGTTCACACTGTGCTCTTACCTGAAAACTCTTTCCACCTTTTTCTACCTTGTTTAATCTTAATCATTCTTCAAGACCAGATCAGAAGTCATCCTTCCAGAAAGCTCCGTCTGAGTCCTCCAGATTTAGTCAGGGGGCACTTTCTGAGCTCTCCTGGGACCCTGATATACCTGTGTTCCAGCACTTTCTGCTATACACTTACAGTATCTATGAGGTAGAGGGGTTCTTCCTTTAACTTTTTCTTTAAAAGAAATTATATTTTCTTGGTGGCACAAAGCCACCTCTTAGGTATTGAAATGTCAATTGAATAGCAAGCCATTTTCTTGGGATTAAGAAGTGCCAGTATGTAAAACTGGTCCCTATGAAGAAAGTGGGCCAAATTATGTATGAAGCCCAAAGGAATTCTGGGAAGGAAGGAAGCAAAAACCCTAACTCCCAGTCCTCCAAATGTGACATTAAAGACACTAGTCGGAACAGACACTATGGGTCCTTCCAAGCCCAACAACAGGAAGGGCAACAACTCCTGAAAAATGAAGGGACTGGGAGCCCAGGATAGTGACCCATGCTGAATACCGATGGCTGCAGAACACCACGTCAGCGATGCTGGACTCTCCTGGCCCCTGACTCTGGCACAGCGATCACAGCATAGAACAATGGCTAAAAACAAAGAATGACCGTGTCTGACCACACTACACAGGGCTCTGCACTCAGATCATATGTGCTGTGTGTGGGGCCAGTCAACTCTGGGGAACACAGTGTTAACTTGTTTAATCCCGTCACACACACACACACACACACACACACACACACACACACACTCCTCCCGCTTCTCCTTCCCTGCTTGGCTTATTCTAACTTCTCCCAAGATAAGCCAAGGGAAAATTCAGAGAAGACATCATTAATTTGGCTTCACTCTCTTAATAACTGTCCAAACAGATTTTGCAGCCTGACCAATATAAATGCCGAGAACATTAATAAACCATTTCCAATATTAAAACAGAATATACCCAGCATGCAATCTCTGTTAATAAGCTAGGTTTCTGTAAGAGGCTAGGTTTCTATCTTAAGGCTTAGGCAAGGGTTTTGGAGACAAATGAATCCGAATTTCAGATCTGGCCCAACCTCTTACTAGCTGTTTGACAGTGGGAAAATTATTTAGTTCTTCTGCAGCTTATTTTTGAAAAGGTAAAATGGGATTAACAGTCATTCTTACCTCATCAGGTTGCTCTGAAGAATAAAGGAGAAAATACACCCAAGAGTTTGGCAGTCAATAAATTTAACTTTTAAAATAGCGGAAACAGAAAACACTTAAAACCTTTTCATATGAGAAGGTCAAACAATAAACCCACAAATAGCATACTACTTGTCCTAAGCAAAACAAACATCTAGGACAAATACTGGAAGCAAAGGGAACTTGAGATTGACCATATAGGATCTTCTGCAGGTTATAAAAATAGCTTATTTTAGGAGTGCCTGCATGGCTCAGTTGATTAAGCATCTGACTCTCGATTTCAGCTCAGGTCATGATCTCCTGGTTCGTGGGATCGAGCCCAGCGTTGGGCTCTGCCCTGACAGCGCAGAGGCTATTTGGGATTCTCTCTCTCCCTCTCTCTCTCTCTTTCTCTCTGCCCCCTCCCCCGTTCGTGTACTCGCTCTCTCACTCTCTCTCAAAATAAATAAACTTTTAAAAAAATATAGCTTAATTTAATCAGAAGTCCCTAGCTTCCAAGGGGCCTGAATGAATATGAGGAAATAGATTTTGTCAATCAAGACCTTGTGTCAGGCCCTTGACATTAGATACAGAGCTGTGATTAAATTAATCAGAGGTCACATGGACCGCAGGAAGCGATAAGCACCCTGTCCAGTTTTTTTTAATACCTGCCCTCACCTCGTCAATAATAGTGCTTTTAAATGATCTTTATTTCTTATCTCTTGTAAGTCAGGGTGAACCAGAAGTTGGAGCGATCTGTGAACCAACTCCAAAAACTAGAGGCCCAAAACACTTGGTCAGGAAGCTCCATGCTGAGCAGGAGCAGAACTGGATGGCAAGAAATGTGACAGTGTTTTTTAAAAAATGTAAATCCCAAAATACTTAGCTTCTTATGCTGGTCATGTATATACTCACTAAGTGGTGTTAGATTTATTTGAAAACATTTAGATGGCTTTATTTAAGAAAAAAAACACAATGCATGCAAATTTTCAAAGCAGAGACATTGGAAGAAAACTATTCACATTAGAAAAGATTCTTGATTGACAGGAAATATTCATGGAAGGATTCCTCAGAATATAAAGAAACACTATTTGCAGAAACCGAATCTGCATTCTATCTGTTATTTAAAGCTGTATCTGTATCAGTGCACTTAAGGAATTAACAAAAATAACTAAAACCTTAGTATCATAAAATATAAAAACAAGAAAAGCCCTTGAGGATCACACAGGTTAATCAATCCTTCATTTAAAAAAAATGAAGGTATGTTTGGGGCGCCTGGGTGGCTCAGTCAGTTAAGTGTCCCACTCTCGATTTCAGCTCAGGTCACGATCTCACGGTTCGTGAGTCTGAGCCCCACGTCAGGCTCTGTGCTGACAACACAAAGCCTGCTTGGGATTCCCTGTCTCCCCCTCTCTCTCACTCTCCCTGTCTCCCCCTGCTCACTCTCTCAAAATAAATACATTTTAAAAATTTAAAAATAAATGCATTTAAAAAATTTTAAAATTTAAAAACTAAAGTTATGTTTAAACAGGTGAAGTGAAATCACTGATGATCTTGGGACTGCGACCCAGAATCCCTGATTTGGTCCTTTCTCCAGCACTTATCAGCTCAAAACACATCTCCTATTTCCCTGCATATTATTTGGATACCATATTTTGAAATACCTCTTAACAATAGCTGTCAATTTTTAAGAAGCTAAGAACCAGAGCTCCAGCTCCCTATAGATTACTGTCTTTATGTGAGGGCAGATCAATCTGGAGTTAAATGAAGTGTGACAGAATAGATACACCAACCGCGGAAAAGGCCCAGCCACATGGGAGCTAATTTCACACATAACATTGTTGGCAATCTGAGGCTTCACTGCACTAGAGCTACGAAGAAATGAGACCATTAATTTATTCAACCAAATGTTTATCTATGTGCCCCACACTCTGCGAATAACAGAGGGCCTAAGACAGAAACAGTCCCTTCCAGTTCCATCAACAGTAGCAGCCGACACTTCTGTCAGGGACTTCCACATTCCGGCCATGCGGCTAACAATCACAGGACGGCCTCATTTAATACACCCAGTATACAGCCCTATGAAATATGTCCTATGAGGATTACCATTTTGTAGGTGCAGAATGAAGCACAGAGAGATTAAGGGACTTAACTGGTGTCACACAGCTGCTGAGTGACAGAAGTGGCTTTGAAACCGCCTCGAAGTCTAAACCCTTAGGCACTGTGCTATACGGCCTTTCCAGGCTACTGTGGAAGACACACACTAAATGCATACCTACAAATAATTGTTGACGTTAAAAGAGTAACGAGTTATACAAAAGGGAACTTTGGGCTACTCAAAGGCAGTTTACGAGAAGGGTCTAGTCACTCTAATGCGGGGCTATTTTCACCCCCAAAGAATGATTCACTACTGGTAAATGTTATAGTGACATCTGTCTCCCAATATAAAATGTCCTATTAGTAAAATGTATTTGTAGTAATGTGGGTGGAGGGGAGGTATGTTTATAAGCTTTCATCATGAACCACTGACACCAACCTGACTGTCCATTCAGATTCTGGCCCCCAGAGAAAATTCTCTGGTGTTGATAGAAGCTTGGAAAACAGTTCTTCAAACTTACCAGCCCTGTCTTGCATGAATGCTCTTTTTTAATACACTGAAAAGGTGAGGGTTTTTTCCTTTCCTTTTCACATCCAATTCACCAGATATTCATTGTGAAGTTTGCCAGACTTTCATTAAGTCTCTTTTCTTTGCTACAATTTGAAAATGTCGATCATCAGTCAAACCAGCACATTCAGGTCTGGTTTCATCCTCATTATTCATGCCTATAACTGCAAAGAAAGAAAGATTCACCCCTTGTGTCCCGGGTCTGATTGATTTATACCAACTGAGGGCAATTAGTAGACATATGGACACCCACATCTACCTAATGGAAAGCTTACTCCCTCACCCAGTATTGTTTTCCATCCAAATCTGTTTTAAATGAACTGGGAAAACGATGCAGAACCACTTGAGACAGTATGTGCGGTTAGTGCATCTCAAATCAGGGATCAGGAGCGGAGATCTGTCCCATTGCTCAGCCATCTAAGCCACATGTCCTGCCTGGCTCTGTGTCCACCTGAAAGAAGGGCATCTTTTCCTTTGCACAAAGACACCTCAGCTTGCCAAGCCACGTGCCCCGAAGGGCCGTGTTCTCCCATGGTGCATTTTTGTAAATTCACACCAGGTATTTTATAGACTAGCTGGGACCTCAGCATTGTTCAACTCTGTAAAAGTCACATCTCCCTGGGTCTCATTTTCCTCATTTCTGAAATGAAAAGATGAACAAAATAAGTTCTAAGCCCCCTTCCATGTTTAAAACTCTAACTCAAAAAAGCTTAGTCTTCCCTGGATTTTTCAGAGCTGCAGTGTGATTTAAGAGAAAAAAAATAATAAAACAGCAGGAATTAGAGATCACAGAGGCTTCGTGTGGGACCTCGTGCAGGACTTCTCTGGGGACTGATCTCTGGATCTCCTGCTAATTTCGCAAGGAGCTGCCTTCAGCTCTCATCCCTCTTGCCGACAGAACAGACAGAGTCAGAATGGCCAACGAGAGGTGGCTATGAAGGTTCTGGGCACATGTAAAATGTGCAATGTTTTTACAGGAATATGTGTATTAGGTCCTCCCGGTGGCTTTTATCCTCCAGACTGTCCGGAGACAGTTAGTTTCGGTGATATGCCTCCCAAGTCCCTTCTTTCCTGTTTTTCCTATTTGCCCATAGAGTATATGCGAGTGGGCATCTGCTTTCCAGTCTGTGTTTGCAACTTGCAGCATGGAACCGACAGTCCAGAGAAGGCAATGCTGCGGTCTCTCTCCGGTTACTGAGAACTAACTACTCTAATTTTCAATTCTTCCTCCTGGTATTGCCCAGCAGCTCCACTCAAACACAACTTTCAAGGTTGGGCAAGGAAAAAAGAAGCATCTCACTGCACAGACAACAGCCACTAAGCACTTGCTGTGGAATAAAAGTCAAAGAGCAAACCCACACGGCATTGCACAGCAAGTTAAATCTGGCGATCTCCTCTACTTAGAGCCCCATGAGACAATTTAGAAATGAAGGACTCTGAGAAATTGAAGCACAAATTCTGTTTACGCAGACCTGAGAGACACGCCGTAGAAATCTACATTCTTGAGAAACAAATTTATTTGGTTTATTAATTCTGGATGAAAGACCAGCTTCCTCTATCTCCTGCTTCTGCTTTTATTCCCATTATTCTGGGGGGGGGGGGGGGGGGGGGGAGACTGAATCAGTATTGCTTGGCATGAATGCAAGATGTCTGACGTGAGGAATCTGCACAGGGAGGATGCCTGAGGTCAGGCTGCATAAGAAACTCCCCGGGGGCATCAGCCTGGCTGCCCTGTGTCTCCACTTCAGCCCCCAGCAAAGCGGTTCAGCAGCGGCAGGTGTAGAGGGAACGTCCATCAAGTTGTCTCCTGGGATTCACCGCAAACACTCCTCCCTGCCTCAAAACTAAAGAATCAGAGAATGTCTCACCGTAAGGAATGGAAACTAGCAATTACCTTGACCGGCCCAGTCCTTCTCCACCTACACAACAATCAGCCCCAGGCACGGTTGCTCAGTGTGTTCAGAAGTTGTGCAAATATTCAGCCCAAGGAAACATCTCTGGAAAGCTTCTGTGACTTGCTGGTATTGCCACACTCAGCTGATGACTGTAATTTTAAATAACCATCCAACATACACTAAATCCACGTAGAATGAGGCTTCTCTCCTGCAAAAGCTGCCTGGACTACCCCGCCACACTGTTTGTCAGGCAGCTATGACAGTGGAAGCAGAATGGGCTTCCAGAGTCGCCTGGAGGGCTCAGTCAGTTAAGCATCTGACTCTTGTTTTTGGCTCAGGTCACAATCTCACGCTTCACGCAATCAAGCCCCACATGGGGCTCTCCACTGACAGGACAGAGCCTGTCTCCATCTTTCTCTGCCCCTCCACAGTTTGCATGCTCTCTCTCTCTGTCTCTCTCTCTCTCTCTCTCAAATTAAATAAACATATAAAAAAATAAAGAGAATGGGCTTTAGAAGTGGCTCTGGGTAGAAATTCCAGTCTATCACATTCTGCATCATTGGGTGAATTAGTTAACCTCTCTGAGCCTCAATTTCCTCATCTATAAAAAGGGCTAATAAATCCCCACTTGCAGGGTTATTTTGAGATAGAAAAATACACATCAGCAGACCAGTGAAGAGTTGTCCCAGAGTAGCAGGACATCACCACTGCAGCCTGATGCATGCCATTCAACAATCTTGCCTCCTCCCCGATCAGAAATGCCGAAAAGGATGGGGTGCCTGGGTGCCTCAGTCAGCTGAGGATTCGACTTCGGCTCAGGTCATGATCTCACGGTTTGTGAGTTCGAGCCCCGCATTGGGTTCTGTGCTGACAGCTCAGAGCCTGGAGCCTGCTTGGGATTCTGTCTCCTTCTCTCACTGCCCCTCCCCCACTCACGCTCTGTCTCTCTCTCTCTCTCTCTCTCAAAATAAATAATAAAAACAATTTAGAAAATTAAAAAACAAAACAAAAACCAAGAAGGAGAAAACCAATTCTGCACATCAGAGGTGGTGTGCACGTTAAAGGTCTTGGTACGCTATCTTCTTGGTTCTAATTAGTAAAAGATAGTAAGTGTGTGAAAGTCAGCCCACCACAGGCACTCTCTCCTGCACATAAATATCAGGGGTATTATTCATGCCAACAGCTTTACAGATGCCTCTTCACACAAACCTGACATTTGCAGTAGTTAGAGAAAATGCAGATGGACAAGTGAAATGCTGAAGCTTGAAAAGAGGGTATGTAAAAAACATTACCCAACTTAAAGAAGAAAGTTAATCCCACAAGATTCCTTCTGGCTTATCCCAGCTTCTGATTCTTAATATGTCACATCCCTCTGTACACGGACTCCTTCTTGTTAGGATCGTGGTGAGGTCGTGGTTTCCGCAAAAAGGTTTCATCCACAAGCACGATGCGGTCGACGCTCCAAGAGGCATCTGTGCCTGCCTGATAAGACCAAACAAACCACAGGTGCAGAATCTGCATGGCACCTGCTTACCACACATGCCCACCTGTACCCAAATATCCATTTGAATCACTGAAAACGACAGGCCCTTATGGGCTCAGGGGTTGAATCCAGTTACTCTAACTCTCTTGACAAATGTGGAAGCTCATTCCAATTTCATGAACCTGAAACATTGGGTGACTTGGGAAAACACAGTCAACAGTTAACACAAATAAAACCTCTTTATTCCAGCCATGCTGAAAAACACAGGGCTGCCATCTAACAACAAAGCCCTAGGTTTGTTAGTGCTTTTACACCTACTAATGCAATACATAAGCATTATCTTGATTCTCAGAAAAAGATTCCTGTCGAGAATTTAGATTTGCCTTATGGATAGCTGGGGAAAGTTACCAAAGAACAACAGTTCTTAGTGGCCCAAGTCCTTATCTCACCAAGCCCGTACTAATTGAAAAAGCAGGTATATGTTCTTTAATAATGATCTCCCATAAACAGTTCCTGGCTTGAGTCAGATTTATAGCATAGCCCCTTCCAAGGAGGCACAGACAAACTCTCTCATATTGTTCTTATATGCCAAAGGCAGTTCTCTGGCTCAGAGATTGTTCCCAGACTGATGACTGCCATTTCTCTTGTTACCCCCACCCCCCTCACCCACCTACTGCCATTCCAATTCTGTCAGCTCTGGCAGTGGTGGGTGAGCTCTCACCTCCAAAAGGGGGAAAAAAGCAGAAAGAAATAGGACTTTAAAATCCTTCTTAGTTAGGGTCTCCTTGCACTAGAAGCAGCAGCAGTAAACCTGAGAGTCGCTCTGGGCAGAAACAGAGCTTCAATTAGACAAGTGCTGGCAAACCCAAGTGCTGGAACCCAGCACGGTGGCCAGATGTGCACGAGAACATCTATGGGAGCTCTGCATTGCCTCCACCCTGCCCCACAGACACACAGGACCTTCGCACACAGAGCCGGGTGCAGAGGCAGGCTGACCCACGTGACAAGACTGAGAGGCAAACCACAAACATAATGCTCATGGAATGAAGACCCCGGGATATAAATAGCTTATGCTTTACTCAATATTACCACAAGAAAGGGGATTAAGTTACTAAGAAAAAAACTGGAGTTGAGAAGAAAAAATTAATTGTATGTGTGAGCAAAAAGGGCTCGACCCCAGAAGTAACCACTCGCAAGACTAAAATTCTATATATAACAGAGTTGACTAAATAAAGTGATGCAGGGAAAGACAAAGAAAGAAAAATGTAAATCTGTTTTATTATAATGATAATACCTAATGTAAGGGAGTTCTGGTACAAACCAGACTAAAATTGACATGAAGCTTGTAAAAACATCCAAAGGGGTTTTTGGGGGTTCTCCCTTAGAAAGTGAAGAATGTTGTTTTGTTTTCTTTTTTTTAATCTTTTGGGCAGCATGAATCTTTGTTACAGAAAGGATTGCTTTGGTGAGCCCTTCATAGACACAGATGGAAGGCAACACGTACCTTCCCATTCTTCTTGGGAAAGCCTGAATCCAAAGAAGAAATCCAGGGTGAAAACTCACTCTAACATATTAGGCATCTATTTAATAATGGGAAATTGGTTGCATTAACAGAACTGTGTCTGCAGACACAGAACTGGTTTTGTTTTTTGTTTTTGTTTTTCCCAAGTTTGATTTAGAACTGACCAATCCTTGAAATTCTGGTTTGTTCTTGAGATACCATGCTTGTATTGTCCAGGTAGCTGCTCTCAGGAGATGAAGCAGAAGTCAGGATATCAGGACAGGAGATAAGGCCCCACCTTCCCTCATCTGGCCCCTGGAGGAAAAGCCACGGGAAGGTAATACAGACTTAACCAAGAACAACATGGATAGGCTGTTGGATTCCAGAGTGACATGATTTGAGTGCAAATAACCCAGATTTGGATTCATGCACTGTGAATTATTGCATCATATTCTCAGGGATAAGGGGGCCAAGCCACACTGTGAAATCGACCCTGACGGGAAATGAGTTTCTCACTGGCAGCCATCCTGGGAAGAATACGGTTTTTTGTTATTGTTGTTAGTTTGGTTTTGTTTTAATGCCTTGAAATAGGGCAGGGAAGTCTGTTAATTTGTTCCTCTCCCCAGGCCACTAAGGGTCTGACTCTCAGGCATGAAGAGGCTTAAACTAGTGAGAAGAGGTGGAGGCGAGCCCCGAATCAGCATAACACGAGACTCTGAAGTTAGGATTAGGTCAGAATCTCCGTGAGTCCAAAGACATCCGGTAATGAGGATGAGCTACTCTCTGGGTCTTGCTTGTTTTACCCTCAAGGCTTCAGTATGGCCCTATAAACCGAGCCTCATCACATGAAAAGATGCTCAATGTCACTCCTCATCAGGGAAATACAAATCAAAACCACACTGAGATACCACCTCACGCCAGTCAGAGTGGCTAAGATGAACAAATCAGGAGTCTATAGATGCTGGAGAGGATGTGGAGAAATGGGAACCCTGTTGCACTGCTGGTGGGAATGCAAACTGGTGCAGCCGCTCTGGAAAACAGTGTGCAGGTTCCTCAAACAATTAAAAATAGACATACCCTATGACCCATCTGTAGCACTGCTAGGAATTTCCCCAAGGGATACAGGAGTGCTGACGCATAGCGGCACTCATACCCTAATGTTTATAGCAGCGCTTTCAACAATAGCCAGATTATGGAAAGAGCCTAAATGTCCATCAACTGATGAATGGATAAAGAAATTGTGGTTTATATACACGATATAATACTACTTGGCAAAGAGAAAGAATGAAATATGGCCTTTTGTAGCAACATGGATGGAACTGAAGAGTGTTATGCTAAGTGAAATAAGTCCTACAGAGAAAGACAGATACCATATGTTTTCATTGTTATGCGGATCCTGACAAACTTAACAGAAGACCATGGGGGAGGGGAAGGGGAAAAAAAAAGTTAGAGAGGGAGGGAGCCAAACCATAAGAGACTCTTAAAAACTGAGAATAAACTGAGGGTTGATGGGGGGTGGGAGAAAGGGGAAAGTGGGTGATGGGCATTGAGGAGGGCACCTGTTGGGATGAGCACTGGGCGTTGTACGGGAACCAATTTGACAATAAATTTCATATTTAAAAAAATAAATACATAAATAAACTGAGCCTCATGGTGACTGTCCTAAAGGGAGCCAGGGAGAACATGAGAAGAAGACTTAGTGGCGGTCACCAGTGCAGGACAGACAGGCAGGCAAAGTCCTCTCAATGGTAGCAGAGTTAGACAAAGGGTAAGAGGAGGCACGAGGACAGGGAAATCTAAAAGACCTCTTAGAAAATACCCAGGAGTAGGACCCTGAGAATTCCTCAAATCACTGAAAGGTATTTTGAGGGGGGTTAATTTCTAGCAATTTGGCTAGTGAGGTCCCTTGTCATAGTAATTTAAGATTAAAAACCAAAGCATTAATCTTCTTTTTCAATCACAGGCTGGTGAAGGTTTGGATTATACCAACATTTGTTGAAGGTACAGCTATTAGGTTCTGTTGCAAAACCTACTAGCGCTCGCCCGTGCCTGGGTCTCCTTTTCTTCCTCGGCATCTGAAAACTTTACTTCCGGTTCATGTACTTAAGTGCGGCTCTATGCCTAGATCTACACAATGACATGTGAGCAGAGATGATACCGAATGTGTAACTTTGATGTTGAGACAGCTCAGAGCTGGGTGCCACACGAGGCCCTCTCCTCCTTTGCTGCAGAGACATTAAAGGTCACACGCGGAGATGGGATGGCAGCAACACAAGAAGAAAGTAACCTGGATCCGGAGCCATTCGAAAGAGGAGAGCGTTCCACCCCAGCCTCCCTGCCCTCACCACCTGCCCAGACCTGACTCAGACTTGTGTAAGCGAAAAATACTCTCATTGTCCTGAACCAATTCGATTCCAGGGGTTATTTTTTTTAATGGCAACATACTCTAGCTAGCCTATCTAATCAATGCAAACCCATGTTACAGACGGGGAAATAAGATTTATAAAGTGCAAGACACTTGCCCAAGGTCACATAATCTCGTCCTCTGGAAGAGAAAAATTTCAGATCTAGGTTTTTCTGACTTCAGAATCTGAGCTCTTAACTTTGCCTATACATCACCAGCTCACCATCATCGTGGAACAGTAACTAGCTGCACCTAAGTAAGGATTCTACAAACACAGTTGCATAGATGGTGAAGTAAAGCCCAAAAGAAAAGCATCAACTTCAGATTTCTTAATCACCAAGAGTTGAAATATAAACAAAGCATTCTTAAATCATTCCATATGTAATGCTATTTTCATTGTACTTTCTTCTGATCCCTCAAAGACCTCCTGAATATAAACACACCCATGGTTGGAATGAAAAAAGGGAGATACAAAACTGAAATACAGAGTATGATTCAAAGATGTAAATGTAATCATTATTATATAATCTTCATACATATGTATATAGAAAAAAAGACTTGAAGGAAATACACAAAACAGTCATTTATTCATTCCACAAATATTTACTGCATGTCTGCTGTTTGCCAAGCACTTCTTGGCACAGAAACAGAGCATAATAAGACAGGCAATATCTCCTCCTCATGTCCTCTTACGTTCCAGTATTATTTCTTGGGAAAGGGCAAGGCATGGGAAATTTTCTTTTCCTCTGTATGTTTTTCTGTGGTTTCAATTCTCTCAAAGGAATATACTCTTTACACACTATCAGAAATTAATTTAAAACCCACCATTCTCCACCTAATCCCATCATACAAATCATGATCCCGTCCTTTAAAAACCTTTAGAAAAATAGTAGTCAGAATTGATATAAGGCATCTTAAAGACACCTGGTAAAGGAAGAAATTACGCCTGGGATTATTAGCCTTTTATGATTTACAAGTTACTAGTTTCTTCCAACAAAATTGCCAAAGAGATAATGGTAAAAATTGAATTGGATGACAAGATAATTTAGTAGCATGCCTTGTAGACAATAATAGCAACCAGTCATTATACTTTCTGAACTAAATATTGACATGCAGGTTATGACGACAGGATTATTTATGGAGACAACAGAATACGCTATTTGAAATTGGCATGCATGGTTGCTAGATCCAGAATGATCATCGAGTATTTATGAATTTAATCATCTTTTCCAGCTCTAGCCATTCTATTACCAACAAACTAGTAAAACAAGATTCTTAACTTCACCTAAGATAAACTCAAACAGCTCCTCTGTCTTCTCTTTCCTCTTCTCAAACCATAAAACATGCACTGCTTGGGTTTCCTCCATTTGCAAAATGTACAAGAGCAGAACACTAAAATAAGGTGAGGACCACGGAGCTCCCTGCCCTACTACACGCTTGCCCTCAGCTGTTACACCCTCCACCGTTTCTGTAGACGCTGTTAATTTTTCCCAGGCAGAGTCCCCACTCAAATCACTGGTGAACCCCAACTCCCAGCTGTCGGAGGGCAAGCACTTCCCACTTTGCTATCCACGTGGTGCCCGTCTTATCCAGGAAGTAAAGAATTCTCATTCTTCTCTCTCTTTCACTTCATTTAGGTCACCTTTAAAAATCCCAGTCATTTTTATAGGATTAACTGAATATAATAATCAATCAGCTGTAGGCAAAGGAAGTAAGAGAGTGGGAAGTAAGAGAGTGAGTGACTGAAAAGGAGAAATTGTTGAGCTGAAAAGGATGGATGTTTGAGCTAAAAAGGATGTTTATAAACTCCAAACTCATCATTTTGCATATGAGGAATGAGTCCCTGAACTTAACCAAAATTCAACCCTGATTTGTCATCCATAAATATGTGATCTATGAGAACAGGGATTTGACCTTCTTTGCCATTATGTCCCTGCCTAGAATTGTGTCTGATAAACATTGTTTTGTTTCTAATTTTTTTAATGTTTATTTATTTTTTTTTTTGAGAGAGACAGAGCATGAGTGAGGAAGGGGCAGAGAGAGAGGGAGACACAGAATCTGACTGCCAGCACAGACGCTGACATGGGGCTTGAACTCACAAACCACGAAGTCATGACCTGAGCCGAAGTCAGCCGCTCAACCGACTGAGCCACCCAGGAGGCCCCGATAAACATTGTTAAATGAGTGAATTAGTACACAGTGAATAAATACCATCACAGAAGTGGAAACAGCTTGATAAAAGTCCTGATCACAGACAGTCAGGGATGGAGCTGTTCCCCGAGGTGAGCTGACCCTTGGGTGGGACCCTGGATCCAGAGCCAAACACGTTTAGCAGGGTTGGGTTGGTGCTGGAAAACTCGAGACAGCACAGCATCACAGAAGCCAGCACAAGGACACACAACTGACATCAGGGCCTCTAGCAAGAGATGAAAGGAGAACCTAACAGGAGAACCCAAGGTCAAGCAGAATGAGTAGAACCAGGAAAGAAGGCAGGGAGGAGACATTCCTAGAGGAACAGGGTGAAGATATTATAGAGACAGACACTCAGCAACAGGGAAAGGACATGAGGAGTAAAGAGATGCACAGACTTATGGAGATGGCAAAAAGATGATGCTGTGCTCAGACCCAGGCCTTCCTACCTCAGGTTCAGCACATCAACTTGTCCACATTCCAAGTTGTGGCCCCGTGAAAAACGTTCTCCCATCGTGAAGCACCCTTGAATGTGAGACCCATAAAGGGAACATCCTTGTCTGTTTAGACCACTGTTGTATCCCAAGTGCCTAAAACAGAGCCTGGAATCAAGTAGGTGCTTAATAAATACTTGTCAAATAAACACACAATGAACACTAGTTGGCAGTTAATAGAAGATCAAGCCCTCCCCTGTTACTACCTGTGGGTCATTTTCTCACCTACCCACTCCTATCCTCCTCCATAATAATAAACC
The DNA here is from genome assembly GCF_023721935.1 of Panthera uncia. NCBI lineage: Eukaryota > Metazoa > Chordata > Mammalia > Carnivora > Felidae > Panthera > Panthera uncia. Next base: position 147,282,059 of record NC_064816.1, read on the forward strand.
CTGATGTGGGTGTCCAATCAGCAGCAGTATAAAACAGATGGTGCCCCAGTAGAGCAGAACACCCAACCCAGCCTGGAAAAGTCTGCCCAACAAGCAGTCCCACAGGGCAGCTGGGAGCAGGTAGAGTCCTAAGGGGCTTTGTCAAGACTTTACTCCCCCATCTGTGATTTGGGGATTCAGGAGGATCAAGGAAAGAACAAGCATGTTAAAGAAGGTGTTTAAGGCCATAAAGACTTCATGCAGATAATTCTGAGATGTTCTCCACATCCACAGAGAATCTGGCTTAAAAACTGGAAAGGAAACTACAGTGACATTTAATAAAGACCTAGACGTCAGAAATCCTAGGCTCCGGAGACAATTTTGTACAACTAACTAGATCTCTTAGCCTCAATTTCTTTAGCTGTAAAAGGAGTGGTGTATCAGTAGATGATCTCTACATATCACTTCTAGGTCCAGGCAAACTTTGGTTTTAATCATATTTTTGTTTCTATCTACTCCCTAAAATGAGGCATCTCTGAGTCTATTATAACTGTGAATCTCATATCAAATAACTAAGATTCTTCCTATCCTTTCTTTGGAAAACCAAGGCTCCCTGTACTAGAGAAGCAAAGGTCTACTTCAGCAAACAGCTGGAGGCTACAGATGAAGATCTCCTTTGTTGTTAGAAGAAGCAATCATCACTATCATTTCCAAACTTCCCTTCCAAAGTTTCTACCTACTTACTAGACTGGGTTATAAAAGCCATTTATACCTCCTTTGAATCCCATTATGATGTGTCTTTTTCTATAGCCACTAGTAAAGCCTGTTAGACACTCTAGTTATGTTAGCAGATCTCTCCTATTGAACAGTTAACTCTGAGAATAGGATTGTATTCTCTTCACTTGAGTATCTCTCCTAGCCCCTGACAGGCTACTTGCACTTGGTCAGTCCTATAAATATCTGTTGAGTAGTTTTTCATATATTTTTGTCATATGTGTTCCTATACATGTTTCAGGCATATCTTTCCTCCTATTTTGATTGGTTTAAAATCTCCCTGAGTACAGCTAGTATTCATTCTTCCATTAAAGACACCCCATTTAATATCACTGTAGATCTCTTGAAAGTATGTAAAAGAGGAAATCAAACTAGAGCATGGGTCAAATATGAAATATTTTAGGCTTTGGGGCCATAGAGTCTCTGTCACAACTACTTAACTCTGCAATTGTAACACAAAAACAACCACAGATAGTATATTTACATATATATGGGTCTGCCCATGTTTCAATAAAACTTTATTTATAAAAACAGGCAATGGGCCAGAATGACTGTGGGCCACAGTTTTCCAACTCCTAAGTTAAATCTTGGAACAGAAAAGCAAGTGTAAGAACAACTTATTACTGGGGCGCCTGGGTGGCGCAGTCGGTTAAGCGTCCGACTTCAGCCAGGTCACGATCTCTCAGTCCGTGAGTTCGAGCCCCGCGTCAGGCTCTGGGCTGATGGCTCGGAGCCTGGAGCCTGTTTCCGATTCTGTGTCTCCCTCTCTCTCTGCCCCTCCCCCGTTCATGCTCTGTCTCTCTCTGTCCCAAAAATAAATAAAAAAAAAAAAAAAAAAAAAAAAGAACAACTTATTACCATTTTGCCAATCTCAACAAGAAAGATTCGATCTGATATGGACTCTTAATGAGCAGGTTAAGAAAAGAGACAATAACAAAACAACAACAAAAAAAACCAAAGAGCAACATCTCTCAGTTTATTGATTATATCTAGGCACTAGCCAATCATTCGGCTGTATTTTACTACAATGTATCTATGATTGACCATGGATTTAAACACATCGCTCTACACAATTTATCAACATGTGGCAAAATCATAAGGCCTTCCACAGTAACCTTCACACTAAAAATCTGGCTATTTCCAAAACCTATCCCCAGAAGAAACCTCCCCTAGCCAGAAATCTTCAAATAGATCTCCCCCTGGATAGTAAAAGCTGGAGGAAACAATGAAGAAAAGTTGGGTGAATAATAGCAATGCAAAACTGTGGGTGGTGAACTCCCACCACTCGAGAATAACTTGATCAACAATTTAAAAAAAAAGAAAGAAAAACTCAGATCACACAATCGCACACAAGTATAAATAGGGGGTTCTGGTTCACAAACTTCCATCTGTGAAGAGGAAACAGGAAGATCTAATATTTGTCAACTAAATTTTTTGCTATTACCTGCAACAAAGAACGAAAAGGAAGAAGTTCCTCTTCACTTACCGGCCATCCGAGGCCTGTGACACTGGTGTTGTGCACCTGTCTTGGTTCTGGCAGCTTCTACAAAAAACATCCATCCATCCTGGACTCATCCTTCCAAGACAGTCAAGAGCACCCCTGGTCTCCTGGGTGTGCTGCTTGTGCACAAGTGTGCACAGGCACACACACACACACACACACACACACACAGAATATCTGCCTGGAAGCTTAGTGCTCTGTGCTCAGAGTGACTGTCTCAACTCCTCCCCATCAAGTCCCTAAATAATAAACCAAGTTCAATTTGAGTGGTCTAATTCCCAAGAGGAGGAGAAAGAAAAAGACGGGGCAGCTCTGCCAAAAGATAACGAAGGCTGCAAACTGATCCCCGGGAAGCTGGAGTCGGTTTAAATGGCACCAGGACTCTCGCAGCCCCAGACACTCTCTGGCGCTAGACACCAGCCTGGAAAGTGGATTCGCTGGACAGATGGTAACAGAGCCGGGGCCGGGATCCCTGGGAGAGGCTGCCAGTGACCGTCACAGTGCCCACCACACAGAGTTAGGAACCTCGCAAGGATTCCAAGGCCCTTCAGGACCCAGCCGCTGTGTCCCCCAGAAGTCCGCGAGCACACACGAAGGGGACAGTTTAATCCCTCAAGGTCAAAGGAAATGGTAGGGAGGCGGGAAGAAGAAAATCATGAAACTTTAGAGAAGGATGGGCTGTAAAACTGGAGTCACTTAATACCTGAAGTCGAGGCTGACAGAATGATTCTGCAAACTTGCTTCCCATTCTCTTTGACTCCAACTCAGTCTTTCTCTCATTCAGATCCAAAGTCCAAGGTGGGCAGAGGGCAGGGACTAAAAGGCTGATAGTGAGGGGTTACAGAAAAGAAGCCCCCCTCCCTGCATGTTGGGGAGCAACTCAACTCCCGGAGCTAAAGCAATGACGTCAGCATCATCAGAACAGCTCTGGTGGCATATTACACGTGCTCCTACAGCACAGCAGCCCAAATGAAGGGCAGGTGAGTCAGTAGACGACACCAGGGCAGCCAGTCCCACTGAAATGGGGCAATCAATGTTTCTGTTGCAATATTTTTTTAATTTTTTTTAACGTTTATTTATTTTTGAGACAGAGACAGAGCATGAGTGGGGGAGGGTGAGAGAGAGAGGAAGACACAGAATCCGAAGCAGGCTCCAGGCTCTGAGCCATCAGCCCAGAGCCCGACGCAGGGCTCGAACTCACGGACCGCGAGATGGTGACCTGAGTTGAAGTCAGACGCTTAACCGACTGAGCCACCCAGGCACCCCTGTTGCAATATTGTTTTTAAATGTTTATTTATATTTGAGAGACAGAGACAGAGCACGAGCAGGGGAGGAGCAGAGAGAGACAGAGACACAATCCGAAGCAGGCTCCAAGCTCCAAGCCGGCAGCACAGAGCCCCACACGGGGCTCGAACTCACAAACAGAACCGTGCGATCATGACCTGAGCCGAAGTCAGACGCTTAACCAACTGAGCCACCCAGGGGCCCCTCTATTAACAATATTTTTTTTAAAAAAAGGAGGAAGAAGAGGAAGAGAAATTGTTTCCAAAAACGTAATCTAAATTGTCAGCGAGGAGAAACAAAACAAGAGCAGCAAGAACAAAAACAAACAAAAAGACAAAACCGAGTCTAGAATCCGAGAGGTCAAAGGGAGGGTGTAGGAAGGAGGTGGGGAGCCACCGTGGGCCAGTCTTGGCAACTCAGAGAGCAGCCTCTGGGCAACTCCTGCCTCTGTTCCCGGCTGCTGCCTCTCACCAGAAATGCTCCAGGGGAAGGGAGGGTGTCCAGCCCCTGCCTGACCCACTCCAACCCCCACCGCCCAGCTTCCTAGCTGGGGCCTCTCCACCCCTCTGGGGACTGGAGTGTAACAAAACGACCTCTGGAAGGAGATCACCGTGTCTTCGCCTCCCGCTCCTTGTAGTTTTCAAATGGGCTTTTCAAATGTAAGCAGACACAGGTAAGAAGGGCAGAGTAAGTCAGCTGGGCTATCAGCTCAGGATTTCCGTCCCCCACCCCAGCTGTCTGGAACCATTCACTGGCTTAGATACGGCAAGGAATATCCATTTTGCCCTTTTCATCTGGAGCTGTCCCTGTGTGACCCCCGCCCCCTCTATCTCTCACCTCAGGGCACCTGCCTCAAATAACTTCCCTGGTGTTGTCATTCACCTCATGGATAATTGATGGCATGTCAAGCTGATGCTAAGAAAAGAACAAGGTGGTTAGACGTGTGCCTACTATAAATAGACCCACGACATGACCAGCATTTGCCAACTTTTGAGCAAAGAATGGCAGAAGCAGAACCAGAAGCTCCCCCTGGGTCCTTGGGAGAGCCGGCTTCACTCTGGCAACCGCAGCCCTGCCGAGTTGCTTTGGTTAGCAGCAGAGGGCTGGGAAGACGATGCTTCTCCCCATTTGGGAGCAAAATTAAAAATACCACACGTGCGGGAACTTGTAGGCTTGTTTGACAGATGCGGCAGAGAAGCTCAAACAACACATGTTTTAAAACGTTTGCCTTCTTCCTCCCATATTCTCTTTTTTCTCTTTTGTGTGTGTGTGTTTAGGAACTTTATTTCTATACTTTGCTCTCAAGGGCATATATACGTTCATACAAGTAAACAAATACAGAATCGGGGGGCTCCTGGGTGGCTCATCGGTTAAGCGTCCGACTTCAGCTCAGGTCCTGATCTCACGGTTTGTGAGTTCAAGCCACGCGTCGAGCTCTGTGCTGACAGCTTGGAGCCTGGAGCCTGCTTCGGATTCTGTGTCTCCCCCTCTGTCTGCCCCTCCCCCACTCATGCTCTCTTTCTCTCTCTCAAAAATAAGTAAAATATTTTAAAAACTTAAAAAAAATACATAATCGGTACCAGGGGAGACTATGAATGAGGTACGTGTTAGACACTGCAGATAAAAGAGGAAAAATAAAGCCTCCAGCCTCATGAAGCATTCATCGAGAATCTCTGTGTTACAAGTAGCAAAAACCCATTCAAAACTGAAATATAAATGGAACAAACTATAAGGATGCAAGGCCTTTCTCAACACCTCCTATGACAAGCTCATCACCAAACAGGGAGCCAGTCCAGGGCTCTGAAGGGGTCACCTTCCCAACCAAGCCTTTTTTTTTTTTTTTTTCTCAGATAGCCTCAAGATGGTGGCCTTTAATTTGAGAGACAGAAACAAAGGGAAAGCAACAGAGAACAGAGGCAAATGAACAGAACTTTCAGGCTTAAAAACTACTTCTATGTCAACACTGAGATCTTCGGCTTGGCTACTCCCATGTGGAACAAACTGGAAACAAATCGATCTGAAGCCTTTTAATTCTCTGAGGGCACTGAGTTGCCAAATAAACAAGTCTAGTCTGGAAAATCCCACCCCCTAAAGTAAACCCAGCTTCCCCAAAGCTCCACCCACAAGGAGGAGGCAGTGAAAGTTGTGCATGCCTTGAGAAGGTGACCCTCTCCTGTGCTCACTTCAGGTCTGTCTGGGAGAATAGTGGGCAAGGAAGAAAGTGGACAGAAATTGTAGAAAGTCGACCAATTCCAGTCTCTGTAAGGATCACCACATGTCAGGATCACTGATACTGACTACATAAACTCTAAGTGTTGGGGTCTACAAACAAAGCAGCCAAGTGGAATACGCTGAAATTTGAAGGAAAAGGCTTGGGTCCACATGGCTCCGTTCCTGAAGGGTGACTGAGAACGCCCCTGAACTCCTCCTAGCAAAAGATATCAGTCATGCAAGGGTCTTAGGAAAGGTATACTTCAAGCCAGACATTTAACAAACACATCAGTTAAACCAAAGAAAAAGTTCTTCCTTAAACCAGCCATCAACCATAAGTGAGAGGGAGGAATCAGAGCTGAAAACACAACAGAAACATTAGTGTACCTATATCACCAATACACCTGTTTCCTGCAGAGGCCTTAATAACCAAGCAGATAGGCGATCTCTGCCCTGTTTCCAAGCAGAGCATCTCATCAATAATCCAGACAGGAGATAATATGCCAAGACCTGCTGTGTCCTCCCAGCCAAGCATGACCTCAGGGGCTCCTGGTTATCATGGCCCCAGTTCACACCTAGGAAATGATGGAAATATACCCTTGGCTGCACAGCCCTTTCTGATTCATTTGTAAGCTACACTAATAATCCCATGATGCAAACGCAGGGGGAAAAAAATCATTCGGGAACTGTCAGAAAGGTTATTTTTGCAAGACATAAGGGAATGATTATAATGATTTATTAAAATCTTACAATGTGAGAAAGTAAGATCGGCAAACAAAATCCAATTAAGGAATTCACCAAATAAAAAGGAATTGAACTCCTCCAGCCTGAGGTTGACAAAGAAGCCATTCAGTAAAGAGCTTTATATGCTAAACTTAGCTGGGTAAACCTAGTTATTTTCCATGCAGTGCTGTTCTTAAAAGAGCTATTTAACTACATCCATCTCTAGGATCTAAAAGACTAAGTATTTAGACTTGTGGAGGTTTTTTTTTTATTTAAATTCCAATTTTAAAATGAACTTGCCTCAGAGACTATATTGGGTAGATTTAAGAGTTGACTTGTACAGTGTTCATAACGCTCAACATCTTCCCTTCCCCCCTTCCCCTCTCTTCCCTTCCCTAAGACCTGCAACCCCCTTCAGTTTTCAGCTTCTTTCTCCCCAGTAGATCTACTTACCTTCCATCTTTCTCAACCATGTGGGTGCCATATATTTTGAATATATTTCTGCATATATAATGTTTTTTTAATATTTCCCTTTTGTATTTTTTCTCCTCTAAATCGTATCAATAAACATTCTCTAGGAGCCCCTTTTAACACAAAGGAAAGCTGTCCTTTCACACTTCAAACTCTGCTTTCCTGGGTACCTACACTCTATCCTGCTGCCTTTGGAACTGGATTCACTCCTTCATAGGAGATCCTCAGACTCCCCTTCCCCTCCGTCCTCCTCCACTTGAGGGAAACTTCTCACCAAAGCCACCAGTTCTGCCTCAAGGGCCAGATTCTATTGACTTCTCTCTCAGGGAACCAAATCCTCCTCCTGACCACAATATCCTCCTTTGACTTACAGGCATGATGCATTCCTGATTTTCCTAACCCTTCTCCTTCCCAGGCTTCTCTTTTTCCTTCCTCAGCTGTGGTGCCCAGCCCTCCTGTCTCCTCTGCATCATTTCCTATCCTCATGCTCTGGCTACTCCCCTATGCCCAGGAGGCCCCCCATTTCATTGCTGAGACCTCCCTCCTGGCCAGCTACCTGTGAACAGCTCATATTCAAGCTGTCTAAAACTACACCCATTCTCTGTCCCTCCACACCTGTGCCTTCCCCCCCAACCCCCCTCCCCCCTGCACCCCAGCCCCGTACTCCCTATGAGAACAAATAGCTCAAGCCAGGACAGCAGCTTAATAGATGTAACCCTCCACTCTTCTTCATTTCTTACATCCAGGCACCAAACCCAGCCAGTCCTCCCTCCCCTCTGCTGCTGCCACACTAACGGGATGTTGTCTCTTCCCATCCCACCTGTCTCTCTGCTTCCAGTGAGGCTATACATGCTGCTCCCACCTTAACATGAATTAGTGGCTCCATATCAATTACAAGGTAAATGGGAGCCCTTTGATATGCCCTTACCCTTTCCCTTTCTACTTTCCATATATCTTAAAATTATTTATAGTCCCCCAAAATGCATAAAGTCATTCCATCCCTTCCTATTCCTTTTCAGAGGCAGGAATGCATCCCCATTCTCCTTCATACGGGTAACTTTTTAAAATGTTATTTCAATTGTCATCTGCTCCATGAAGCCTTCTATTATGGAATGAACGTTTGTGTCCCCTCCCCCCATTTCGTATGTTGGAATCCTAACCCCCAGTGTGTCTGTATTTGGAGGTAGGGCCCTTAAGGAAGTAATTATGGTTAAATGAGGTCATAAGGGTAGGGCCACAATCCCAAAGGATTAGTGTCCTTATAAGAAGAGACACTAGGGAGTCCCCTCTCCCTCTCTCCCTCCCTCCATCCAACACACATGCTTTGAGAAAGGGCCATGTGAGGACATAGCAGGAAGGTGGCTGTCTGCAAGCCAGGAAGAGAGCTCTTATCAGAAACCAAACACGGCTGGAATCTTAATCTTGGGTTTTCCAACCTCCAGAACTGTGAGAAAACAAATGTCTGCTGTTTAATCCACCCAGTGTGTAGTATTTTGTTACGGTATCCAGAGCGGTCTAATATGCCTCCCTTAATCCCTCTCTTGCTCACCCCCCAGAGCTGATCATGCTTTTTCATAGCTTGTACAACTACCCGTCTATTATAGCATCCACCATCCTGTGATAAAACTACCTGCTTGTGGCTCCTTCTCACTTACTAACCATAAACTCCTGGGAGCGGAAACAGTGTCAGACGCATCATCATGCTTTTTCTTGGTCTAGCTCAGGATCCACCCTTAGAAAATGTCCAACAAATGCTTGTGGGGTGAATTAATGACCTAGTAAATGAAATGAGCAAAACTGAATTTCTTGTTGGCCTCTGGATTTACACGCAGGTGTTCATGTGCACAGATATGTGTGTTGGTTTGTACGTGCATGAGTGTCTATACAATGAGATTTATTTGCAAGTGGGGACAGTGGAGTAAATCAATGCACTTTAGACTCTATTATAGAACCATTTCTCCATTCCCTCCCAAAATCCTCCTGAATTTTTCTAATGTAGTTCCCACCCAAAGGGGATCACCTTGTATCGTTTCGTAACAGTGCCGTCCTTTATGCTCCCTCAACTGGGAGCACTTAGCCAGTTACCTCCCACTGCATGTGGCCCTGCTTCCCTTGACCGGTACTGACAACATGAGGCCAGACTGAAGTCATTTGTTCTGGAAGTCCCTCAGAAGCACTGAAATCTCAATGTGGAGCCTGTTCCCCAGGGGGCTGGGAACTCTTTGGATCACCTCTGAACAGATCTACACACGTTTACAAGTTACAATGTAGCCAAGAAGAACAAGATGGCTCTATCTACCTGACAGAAGTTGGTTTCTCAAAAAAAAAAAATTTTTTTTTTAAAAATGGGGAGGGCCAGGGGAAGCTTTAGGCTTATAGCAAAACTGGAGAATTGTGCACACTCTTTCCAGCTCTGAGAAAGATCTTTGCACCCTGGGGAAATCAGTCCTCTGTTTTCTCTTCTCACAGCTATTTATGACAGCTTGGAACAAAGAGCTCAAGTCCTGTGTCTCTTGTTTTAATTTCCCTTTGGGCAAAAGAACCTTCTTTTTCCAATGGCTTGAGCTATACATGCTTATTTGGAGGGAAAGAGATTGGGAACTGGATACAAATCCACTTTATCACCTCTTTCCCTGTCAAAATTGCAAAATGTCAGAAATGACATCGGTGACACCTACATCCACGTCCCTAACATGGTTCTAAGAGCCCCTGGGTGAGGCATGGGCTCCAATCCCCCAGAGGTTACTCTGTACCTCAGAATATGGCCCATTCCATGGTGGGTCCAGCTTTCATCTCTGTAGGGGAAGACTTGGTTGGAAAGGAAGGAAGGGAGTGGACTCTCAAGGCCGTGTTTGCAAATCGCTTTAAAGGTGCCTAAGAGAAACTCTGCCATGTATATCCTCAACAGTGCTACTGGGGGTGCTACTGAAGTGCGATGAGGAGATACTTAGGCTAAAAGCATCATTTTTGGGGGATCACGGCAATTTCATACATTTCCCATTCAAGCGCTTTGAGCTTACTCAGAAAGGAACTGCATTCACGTATTTTAAAGCATCTACACTCTATATTGATAGAGATTCTCCAGCAGCTTTAGAAGTGGTTGGCAACAAAGCAGGGATAAAAGACTTCCAAGAAGTTCTTAGATAATTACAGGCCTGGGCTGTGTGAAGAGCTGCGTTAACATGAACTCACAGGACTGAATGAGGCATAGACTAGATGGCACAGCATAGGGAATGGTCAACGGTATGGTAATGGTGCTGTATGGGACTGATGCTAGCTACCCCTGTGAGCACAGTATAATGTGTAACCTGGTCGAATCACGAAGTTGCACCCCTGAAACTAAGGAAGCATTCTACGTAAAAAATATGAACTCACAAACATCCACACATGTGGATGTGTGTGCACACGCACTCACACACACATAGACTTTGAGTGGCCTCAGCAAAGAGTCTTGAGAGGCTTATACCTCACTTGTTTAGAAGTGGAAAAGGTGATATCCTGAGAAGCTAAAAACAAAAAGCATTTTGGTCTGTGCCACCTTTGCTACCACAGCGTAAGAGATGAAACAGGACTGGATAGTGCACCTGTGCCTGGAAGACACAGGGGTAGACTGAGGCACCAAATAGCGGCCACCCCAAATCCTCTTCTGTACCTTCCATCAGGAACCGTGCTTAGTCCATATGGGTTACAGTCCTCTTTCTTTGAATCATCTGGACCCATCGCACCTGCTGATCTTTCCTGATGGACTTCCTTTCCTCCCTACCAGCCACTGTTGGTGACTACGGTGATTTCTGTAACTGCCAAGGGCCCTGAGGGAAGAAATGGCATTTTCCAAAACTCTAGGTTTATACCCAGCCAACAACTTCCACCTCCCCTCCATCTCCCTCCTTCTTCCCCAATTCCTGAGTGCCTTAGCCAGAAGGCTGTTGTCATGGTTACTCTAATCTTTATCTGCTTTGCTTGTTAAACAAGCTGCATTCACTCCAACCCACTTCCGGGTTACCCCCACCTCCTTGTCCTTCATTGCTTCCCTCCTTCCCTGTCCTCATGTCCTTCCTTTCCTGGGGGATAAAAAGAAAATGCAGTCAACTACTCCCTTGCCACCCACCACCCCCCCAGTCTGCCAGATCTTATCAGGAGAGTTTTCTATTACCTTCCTAAGTGGAAAAGTGCCACTCATGTCAGAAACAACCAGTGATTGGAAAGGAAGGTTCTACACAAGTTCTAGAAAGAGAGGGGGAAAAAGGAGAAAGAGGAGCAAGAAGGGGTCAGTCCAGTGAGAGCTATTTCAGTTGGCAAAAAGAGGCTGACATCTAGAAGACTTACATGCTCAGCCTACTGAGGTCCGATCATGCCGCTCTACCCAGTGGGCTCCCCTCGGGGCAAGACCTTGTATCCTATTCTATTCCATCTCTTCCCATTGTCCCATTACATCCCTCCTTCCTCCAGCCTACAGGGCTGACATTCCCTCCTGTGGTCCAGGGCAATGCCCTTTCTGGATGCTCTGGATTCTGTTACCTCCCGCTTCCCTCGGGACTTCTTTTTCCATTCCAGGTTTACTGAGAAACATTAAAAATTGTACATATTTAAGATGTGCAACTCAACGTATAGACATGTGCATACATTGTGAAATAATCACCACAATCAAGCTAATTAACAGTGATTTCACATAGTTACTCTTGTCTTTCCTTCTTCCTTCCTTCCTTTTTTTCCTTTTTCTTTTGTTTTTTGTTTGTTCATTTGTGTGGTAAGGACACTTAGGGATATAATCCAACCAAAATGTCTCAGCCTCCTGAATCATAAACCAATTTCCTTCTACTTATTCTTCCCCTGCAGCATGTAAACACCATTTCCCATCTTAAAACAAAATCCGCTTTGACCCCATTACCCTCTGAGTAAAGCCCGCTCATCTTCCTTTCCCCGTCTTTACTCCCTTGTTTTGCATCAACTCACGCCAGCGCCATGGCAGAGCCCAGGTTATGAGGAACTTCACTGTCGTTAAATTCAGTGGACACTTTTTAGCCTCCTAGCTGCTGTACTCCCCAATAAGTGGTCGTGGTGGTTAACAGATAGGCCCCTGGAGCCCTTTTACTTATGTTCAAATCTTGGCCCTAGTGTTTATCAGCTGGGTGATTTTAGCCAAGGTATGTAACCATTCTATTGCTTCAGTTTCTTCCTGTACCACTGAGGTAATAACAGTACCTACCTCAGTGGGTTATTGTGATGATTATGTGAGGCAACACGTGTAACACGATCAGGAAAGTGTGCACTCGCAAGAAGCACTAAAAAAACCATCAGTGGCATTCTATAATCCAACAGCAAAAAAGTGAAGAAACTGTAACACATCTTTCTGTTCTGGATCCCTGCCAGTGACAACCTTTGTTTTTCTTTTTGTTTTTGATTTTTTTTATTTTTTTTAATGTTTATTTATTTTTGAGAGAGAGAGAGACAGAGCATGAGCCGGGGAAGTGCAGAGATAGAGAGGGAAACACAGAATCCAAAGCAGGCTGCAGGCCCTGAGCACAGAGCCCGACGCGGGGCTCGAACCCACAACCGTGAGATCAGGACCCGAGCCTAAGTCGGACACTCAACAGACTGGGCCCCCCAGGCGCCCCTACCATTGATGACCTTTGTAAACTGGTTTTGCATGGTGTCTCATACCCAGTCCCTACTGCTCCTGGTCACTACACCATCATTCATGCTGTTCCCTGAATGTGGAACACACTCATACCCACATTGATTCCACAGCCAACAACTCCTCATTCTTCAAAATTGCTGTGATAACCACCTTCTCCAGGACTTGCTTGGTTGAGGAGCTCCCCCAGGCTTCGTGGGGTCCATTGAATCTCTGGTCCTCCAGCATCCTGGGTCTACCTCCACCAAAGCACCTTTATAGGATCCTGTCTGTGTCTGGTTCTCCCTTCTGTAACTGTGTATTTCTTTCTTTTCTTTGAGAGAGAGAAAGGGAGGGAGAGAGAAACTCTTAAGCAGGCTTCATGCTCAGGGTGGAGCCCAGTGCAGGACTTGATCCCACGACCCTGAGATCATGACTTGAGCCAAAAATCAAGAATCGGTTGCTCAACTGACTTAGCCATCCAGGCTCAGCCAGCCACAGCCCCTATGGCTGCGTATTTCTTAACCCTAGATTCTGGTCCAATTCATAGTAACCAGCAAACTTAATATTGATGAGTAAATGACAAATGATCTCATAGGATTTAGCTCCATCGTCACAATTGTTCACATCTGTTTGAAACCTAATCAGCTCATCAAAAGTATTCACTGCAAATTCAGATCACCTAAAACTTTGGTATCATCTTCTCTTTATCCTCATTTAAGTTATGATTATAAAGTTTCAAATGGGGGACCCAACGCACAGAATCCACCTGAGAAAACTCTGTGCATCAGTGAGGCACTGAATGTAAGGACCCTGGAGAAGTCATTCAAAAGGGGATGATGTATCTGACTGTCCTTTTATGCAGTTCATACTTATCAATCTTGTCCAGGAAGTTTTGGGTGTGAAATGACCTGACACAGCCAGTGTCAAATGCCTTGCTGAACCCCACCTATAGCGTATCTATTGTATTTAACTCTATTTAGGCTTTGCAACTTTAAATTTCTTAAAAAGGAGTCATGTAACCTGGATAAGAAGTACTCTGTGAGCCAGTATTTGCATTTAGGTTTACTTCTTTCCCATCCAAGGACTTACAAATTGTTTCATACCCTGTTCAAGAATGCTTTGTAGAAATGATGCCAGACTCTCTCATCTGAGTCCTCCTGTTTTTGAAAACTAAGAAACATCTATCTCAGTTTTCCAGTTCCTGTTCCATTTATTATCCACGGTTCTCCAAAGATTCTAAATAGTAATTCAATAGGTTCCCTACATTATCTAGAATGTAATTCATCCAGGCCAACAGGCTTGAATCATGTAGCTCATCCGGGGAGAATCTGAGAAAAAGGACTAGGACTAGTTTTCTTCTATGGTTACTTCATAGAGTTGGGCAAATCAATCATCCATTGATTTTCCCAAGCAGAGTGGTATAACCACATGCGCACACACACACACACACACACACACACAGAAAGGAGTGGAGTCAGAAAGACCAAAAGTAAGAATCAAAGCTTCATTACCTTGTGGCCTTACATCTTACACCATGGGCAAGACAATTAACCCCCATGAGTCTCAATCTCTTCATTTTCAAAATAAGGAGAACAATAACTCTATCTTTGGGGATAGCTTTAAGACATCAGTACAAAGGCTCCTAGAAACGGCGCCTGCTACCGAAATTGCCACCAGGCCTTCCTTCAAGCCATAGGAGTAATTTGGGGCACATAATTCCTGATGCGAAAGGGTCTAGAATAATGTCAGGAGTCAAATGACAGGAAGAATTAAACGCATCAAGCACAGTGTGGCAGACTTCCCCGAAAGAACTGCTGGGAACGACCTACCCATAGATCTTAACTTTCTTAACACGTTTGATGTGAGGTTCACAATGAACGCCTGAGTAAGGTAAACCCCCTTGCATACTGGAAGGCTCTGTAGAAAATAAAGAAAAAAAAAAAGACCAATACAGACTACCTAGAATGGAGCTAAGCAATGGCAGAAGGAGACCGTGAGGCTCAGACCCCACTAAGAGCTCTCAGATACAGCCACAAGCCAAGAGTTTAAAGAGCAGGTGAACGGTGTGTAGTTCCTGGCAGGCAAATCCTGCTGTACTGAGCTCTTCCCTCCTCGGGGGCCATCACGTCAGCTGTGCGTTCCTGAAACACAGATCCATCCACATCTGAAGGCATCCTAAGGAGGGTCTGTGACGGAAATGTTCAAAGCTTTCTGAACTTTTAATTCCTGCTTCAGTTTTCAGAACTATTTTTCAGATACAAAAATAGCTGAAATGTATATTAGCTGTTGCTCGGGTGCCCAGGGCTTCAGCGACCTTGCTTCTTAATGAGCCAAGTCAGGCTGGATCCGCTAAAGTGTGAGATACAGGAAGGAATACGAGTCCTTACAGAAGTCAGCTCGCCAGCCATTACTTGGATGGACCGTGAGTTCTTAAGCCTTTCTACATGCCTGTGGTCACTGAGGTATATTCAAGTTTCAAGGAAAAAAAATACCACTTTTTTTTTCCCTAGCCTTCTGAAATAGAAACTGTATTATAATTAGTCTGGGAATTTTGATTTGCCTTTCACGGGGAATTGTTCTTTTCTTCAGCATATTTGACCTTTTTCTCTAATTTCCCTTCACACTCCTTTCTAGGCTTTGAGATAAAATCCTTCTATTTGAAAAACTAGAAGGTGTAGAATTCTTAGGTCCAGTGTCACCCATCCTCAAGGGCAGAGCTCTTCCTTCTCAAGAAAAGTCCCTTTCGCATGTGCAAACGAAAGGCAAGAGAAGGTCACATAGGATCTCCTGGACTGAGGGAACCCTGCCTTTTACAAGGTCCGCTGTCCAGTTCATGGACGCGGTAATGACTTCAGTGCTCGATGGGAGAGAAGTCGTGAGAAGGCCAGTGTTCCTCACTGACCTGCTTGGATGTTTCCGTTCCTATCAAGGCGGCGCAGAGGTCCAGGTCCCTGCCTGTGTAAGAGGAACTGTTCTGTGTATGAGATCTGCCAGCACCACAGGCCGTGCCTGCCTGCTCCTGGTGTCCGGGGAGCCCTCCCCACCCTTCATGGAGCACTCTTCACTGTCAGGTAACAACAATAAAAGCATGCCGTCCTACCTCTAACCGGTAAGGACACAGTAGTCGGGGCCTGAGAACCACTGCGCTGAGTAAGTGACAGGGTGTCCAACTGCTTTGGCATTTGCTCAGTGTTTGCACCTCATCATAATATTTATTTTAAGCCTGTAAAGGTGCCAAGTGATGGCTCCTGGGCTGACTGATCAAATCCTGTCACAGATCTAGCAAATATTTAATAAATGCGTTTTGCTGCTCATCCCAGATGGGAATGGTGTCAGTCTAGAACAGATGATGCTTCCCGACGTGACCCACCCCTACTTTGACTCGGTGAGTCCAGGGGGGCACCCTGGGAATTAGTGTTTTTAAGAAGCTCCCTGCAACACGCTAGAATGATTGTTCAAGGTGATCAGACTCTGACACTTGAGCTCCATAATTCAGAATGGACTGTCTGCCCTCTTTTTGCCAAATATACACGTTTAGAAAAGTTGGAGGCGGGGAACGCGGGCAGGATGGTTTCAGTCTAAAGTGCTTCGTGCACCCCCAACTGAACATCCCTTGTAGCAGTAGTTAAAAAGGATCTTGAGTTCATTTCGTTCATCCCCACCTAAAGCAGAAGTGCTGATCCAAAACACACGTTCTTCTGCTCTGTTTAAATGCCTCCAAAGGCAGGTCATTTACATCCCAAAAGACAGTCTTCCCCGCCCAATAGCGCATTACCGGTTTGCCTGGGGTGCCTTTGACCATTGCCAGTAGCATTTTATATCTGATGGATTCAAAACTTAGGAAGCCGCCCCCCCCCCCCCCTTTACTCTCAATGTCGTGGTTTGGAAGATAATAGACAGGATGACCTTATAATTTACTTACAGCACAAGATAAACTTTAAATCCCTTGTCCTGAGATACAACAGCGTCCCCACCTCCTACCTCTCCAGTCTCATTCAGGCATTCCTGCCATGCACCCCCTATTCCTACTACACAGAAATGCTCTCCCTTCCCCCTTTCACACACAAGGCAACTGAGGCACAGGCAGCAACTTGCCTGAAGTTTTAACAGCTAATAAGAAGTAGGCAATTTTCTTATCCATCCACATATACCCAGTTCCATCAATGGTTTCTCCTGAGACGCTGATTCCAGACCCTCAGGCTCTTTGCTAATTGCTCTTCTCTGGCAAATCCTTACTTGCTCTGTCTAATCAAAGGTACCAGTAAACACAAGTCTCCGGGTGCCATCTAACCATTGAAGGAGGTGTTTCTTCCTGAGATCGATACATTATGTTTCCATTAATGCAGCTTTTTAGTTGCCTCATCAGATTTAGCAGCTTATATTGAGCCTTCAGTCAAACAAAACCTAAATGTCTTTTTCTCTACCAGAACTACTGCCAGTAGATTTTTTTTCTCCCATCAGTACCATTGATTTTTTTTTTTACCTTCCAAATCAGATTTTACATTTATCTCTTTGAAATGTCATCTTGTTATTTTTAACCCAGCATTCCAGCATATCCAGATCATTTTGAAACGTATTTTTGTTATTGATTACATTGGCCATTCTTTCCAGCTCGGTTACAAGTTTGATCAACACGCCTCTAGTGTCTTCTTCCAACCTGCTGGTAAAGTTACTGCTCAGCATAAGCCCAAGAAGGAGAAATCTCAGAATGATTTTACTGGTGACATTCCTCATCTTCTCTGTGCCAAGCAATGTTCCTACAGAAAGCACTTCCTTGTCAAAGGTTAGAGCCATCTCTCCCCAGTTTTCTGCAATGAAATGTGAACATGGGAATCTTCTTAGAAATGATGGAGCTGAATCGCACCATTGAATAATTCACTTATTTTCCAAAAAGGCCCTGAAGTCCCCAAGCAGACCAGCCCTCCAACTGGCTAAGAGAGAAAAATTCATTATTGGAGTTTCATCCCCAAGGCCTTATCCACGTTCCCAAAAGAAGTTACATTTCTACCTTTTCTACCTTAAGCTGATAGCTGACATTTATACCTCAGTATGATACTGAAATGTTTTCAGAGCATGTCCTTGAAAGGAAAAGGCCAAGAGAATCCTGTTGCACAAGTTTCCCTGAATGTTGGATCTGGTTCCTGAAACCTGATGCTCAGTCCCCTTCATTTACAGATGAAGATCTTTAGGGAAAATTGCTAAGGGATCCTACAGGATTTACAGACCTGAGAAAAAAGGAAGAAAGGTATACATTAGGAAAACTCAACCAGGAAGGAAGAAAAGCAAACCCACCCTATTGTCCTGAAACAATTACTGTGGGGGTCTCCAGCCTAATACAAAAATGAAACAAATTTCCCGAACAGTGTAAGGAAAGTGATTAAATTTAAAAAGCTCCACAAGGACAAAGAGAAAAGGAAAGGTGGAAACAGGAAGAAAGACATGTCAACAGTCTCCCAGACAATGGAAATCGAATAAACAAGACACAACTTTCCTATTAGAACAAAGAAAGCTAAAACTCTCCAAGAGCCAAGTCAGAAAGGCAAGCCAGTCAATAATGCAGGTCCTTGAAGGGCCACGTAATTAGAAGTAGCACCATGAACCCCTGCAAGGTGCAAAGAATCCTCCTGACCCCCTCGTACTCCCCACTCAGCATGTGACCAGGCCTTCCCCATCAGTGCAGGAGAGGAGGGATTTTCTTTCTATAGAAACTGAAAAGGCAGCCCTTAGGAACCAGAGACTCAAATGGGTAAATGGTGGTGAGGGTGGGGTACACTGGTAAGTATGAGCCTGAAAAGGGAGAAGTGAGTGAAAGTCAACACCTTTCCCCAACTTGGTTCCCACAACACCTGTGCCAGAACGTGTTCCCAGGAACAAGTCTGCAAGATTCTATTCTGGCTGGTCTGACCTGCCCATGGGAAAAGCTTCCAGATGACACGTGAGGATTCTCCAACTGAACAGACGTGGATTCTAGTTCACTTGGCAGTGAGGCCAATGGGCTGATAAGCCCAGGCCACCCTCAGAGTACATCCCTTCAGCTCCTTAAAGCCTCACTCGTCTATACAAACTGATGGCCACAGATCTCCTGACACTGGAGGAAAACCACTAGTACAGAGGACAGGACCAAAATACAAAGTCAGGAAGAAGGACAAGAAAAATAAAGGAACATGCCAAAAAGAAACACCTCTTGGGATTTAAAAATATCACGGGATGAAAAGTCAACAGACAAGTTAAAAGACAAAGTTTAGGCAATCTCCCAGAATATAGCCAAAAGATATTGATGATGCAAAGATTGAAATATCGAGGATTAATTCAGGACACACAACTTCCAGCTACTAGGAGTCCAAAAAGAAAAATAAAACAAAACAAAATAAATGAAGCAATAGTGAAAAAAACATGAAATGATAATAAATTAAATGAATTTTTTAAAAAAGTATACATATTGTTCCTCTATGAGTCATATTTATAAAAACTTAGTAATTTAAGGAGTACAGCAGTTAAAAGCAGATTCTAGAGCCAGATTTACTTTGCTTTGAAGTCTGCCTCCACCAACTACTACCTGTAGGACTTCAAAAGAGTATTTAATCTATGTCTCAATGTCCATGTTTGCAAAATGAAAAAAAAAAAATAGACCTAGTTGATACTGTTGTTATAACAGTAAGTTCGTATGTATCTAAAGCACCTAGGAAGTGACCAATTAATGTTAGCTAGGATTTCAAATGTTATAAAATATCACAGTGCAAATAATACAATCACTAATTTAACCCAACACTTTGATG
Source organism: Panthera uncia (assembly GCF_023721935.1). NCBI lineage: Eukaryota > Metazoa > Chordata > Mammalia > Carnivora > Felidae > Panthera > Panthera uncia. The sequence goes on from NC_064816.1 coordinate 147,301,395, forward strand.
CACATATATGAGGAAGAGAGAGAAAGAGGAAGGACATCAGATGACGCACAAGGCTGTCAGTCTGAAACCTTATCATTCCGAGGAAGAAGAGAGTATATATACACCGTCTACAATGGCAGATGAGGTCACAGTAACACGTACAGTATCCAAAAATGTAGAGATAAATGGATACCAGCGCGAACAGCCAGAAGAACTGAAAGTTGCTGCCGGGGAGAGCAAGACTCAATAGTGGGGAGGGGGTGAGCCGCACTGATACCAACAGTTTATTTTCATAACCATTTAAGAACACACACATATTTAAGTAACCTTATCACACTGAGCTGACACCCAGAAGGATGACAATAGGTGACTTTGAAGAAGCAGCTTCTCCAAAGCTAAGCACTGACTCAGAGCAAAAAAAATATCTTTCCAGCTGCTTCAAACAAAAAGTAAGCAAAGGGAGTGTTTCCAGGGGAAAGGGAGGGCCTGGACTTGGTGTGCAGCCCCCTGGGAAAAATCACGCGCTACTTAGTGTACCAATGTGCCTTGATTCTTCCCTCCCTTCTCAGGACCCACTCTTGTATTCCTGCCTTCCACCTCCCAAACCAAACCTTCCCTGGGTGCCTCCTTCACACTGAGGGACAAAAAAAAATGGCTGCAGCTTGATTGAATGGCTGTTAAATTGTGCTCTCAAGACTTTTGAGTTTTCTATTAAATGATCCATATGGTGGTTTCATCAGAGAAACTAACTCTTGCAGAAAAAGTCTTTCTTTTATAAGATAAAATGTGGCCACTCTGTACTCGGAGAAGCACATTGTAATAGTTGAGGTGCCAGCTAACGAAAATACAAGTTAATATAAGAGATTTCTGAAGAAGTCAGGAGGGCAAGAAAGACAATTTTGTCTTCTAAAAAAAATGGAAAATGGGTCAGGAAATTCTGAGAAAAGACAGCATTTATGCAGAGGGATTATTCATTCTGATTATGGGGCCCAACAACACGATAGTAATTCCATTTTCTGCTTCTGCCACTGTCAAGAAGAAAGAGAAATCTAGAGCAAGTACAGAGAAGCCAGAGCACATTAAACATGGTTACATTAACTCTGGCTGAGGTAGACTCCAGCCAGGGCAGCTGAAGGCAAAGTTCAGTAAAAAAAGATTTTGGCCCCAAATGTACCTGAAATTTTGGAACGAAAATTATCGCAACCAAAAAAATGGGTTCAAAATGAACTGTGTGACCAGTTATTCTAATTAGGGAAGATAAATCCAGTACTATTCACTGCCTAGTAACAATTAAATATTAGTTTTTAAAAGTAATAAATTTTACCCAAGTAGATTTTAATTATGTCAGGAGTTTTTATTTAAAAAAAAAATTGTTAATGTTTATTTTTGAGAGACAGTCAGAGCATGAGCAAGGGAGGGGCAGAGACAGGGAGACACAGAATCTGAAGCAGGCTCCAGGCTCTGAGCTGTCAGTCCAGAGTCCAATGCGGGGCTTGAAACCCCAAACCATGAGATCATGACCCGACCTGAAATCAAGAGTTGAATGCTTAACCAAGCGAGCCACCCAGGTGCCCCTATATACATATTGTGTGTGTGTGTGTGTGTGTGTGTGTTACTCATTTTTGAGAGAGAGAGACAGAACATGAGCAGGGGAGGGGAAGAGAGACAGGGAGACACAGAATCCGAAGTAGGCTCTAGGTTCTGAGCTGTCAGCACAGAGTCCAACATGGGGCTTGAACCCACAAACTGTGAGATCATGACCTGAGCCGAAGTCAGACCCTTAACCGACTGAGCCACCCAGGCGCTACAGTATGTTAGGAGTTTTTAAAGTTTATTTATTTAAAGACCTGGTATCATATAATCTTAGGGCTAACTGATAAAACACCAATAGTTACCTACTGCACTTGTGATGTTAAGGCAACCCTTGAATGAAATAAGTAAAGGTTAAATCCACATGATCATTACCTTCCATTTTGGTACAATTCTGCTCTCTATTCCCCATCTGAGTTTACGTTTTACCTTTGAAATTAAAAAAAGTCAATTCATTTATTTTTGCACAAATCAAACTCTTTCTTAAATCTCTAACAAAACCTTTACCTACCAGTTAGTGGAAACAAGAGTCCTACTACATCAGACACATTGCAGATATTTTTAGTTTTGTGGAAATCACAAACCGGTAAAACTAAGTCAGCCAAAAAGCATTTTTATATAAAATTAAGTAAATTTCTCTTGAACAAGACAGAGGGATAGACACCACAAAACATAAATCTTTATTTGAATGACACTTTAATGATAGATTCCAAAATGACTTGGTACACTCTGATGATATGCAGAGTGATGTCGCTTTGCTCTTTGTTCATCAACTCCTGAACACTATGATAGATTGAATTAAATGTGTCTAACAGACCCTGGATGAATTTGGAAGCTTTGTCGGGAAAACCAGAAGTACTTAGCACCCGAAACAGCTGCTCAGCTTGCCTCCAACTCAAGCTGGAAACACTTTCTGATAATAAGATGCCATTGTTCCTGGGTGCTCCAGTATCATTGAAAAGCGGTGGAAACCTCTGGGTGTGGACACAGGAATTGGCAGCTGTGTACTTCAGGAAATAAAGAGTGTCCTGGTACTTACACGGTCTCATCCTGAATTGTGACATAGGGCTGCTCTACACTATTGTGCACTTGCACCCAGAAAGAAAGTAGCAAAATAAACTTGTGATGGGTTTTATGCCTCTCTCTTTGCAGTGTGCCGCCTCATTGTAGAATCTTCCATGTTGGGGAAGTGAGGATAAGATCTCATCTATTTTTTTCCACTAAAACCAAAATGGTGATCATTAGATCACTGTCGAGATACACTCATCGTAAAGGCAGAATTTTTTTTAAGTATGAATAAAACATCTGGGGAGGAAGATACTTAACTTTATGGTTACCCCTCTCTAAGTCAGAATCGTATCTATTTAAATATGCCTCTGGCCTGTTCTGTCTCTCCAACTAGAATGTGAATTCACAAGCAAGAGGTATTCCTTATTCATCCTTAGGTTCAGAAGACGAGCACAATGTCTGGCACAAGGTACTCAATAGATTTCATTTTAAATGAACTGAGCCTACTTAAGGGAGGTATCCAAAAAAAAAAGGTAATACATACAAGCGTGCGGAATGGTTTATCATGAACAGCCTAAGTCCCCAGACCTATTCCCTGTTCTAGTCCCCAGAGGCAACCATTCCTTTTTTTTTTTTAATGTTTTTATTTATTGAGAGAGAGACACAGCATGAGTGGAGGAGGGGCAGAGAGAGAGGGAGACACAGAATGGGAAGCAGGCTCCAGGCTCTGAGCTGTCAGCACAGAGCCCAACGCGGGGCTGGAACTCATGAACCACGAGATCATGACTGGAGCCAAAGTCGGACACTCAACCAACTGAGCCACCCAGGCGCCCCTGGAGACAACCAGTCTTAACTGAGAAAGTTTTTCTTTAAGGTTTCATTATATTTATTGCTAACACAAAAGAAAAAGAAGAAGGAGAAGGAGGAGGAGGGGGGGGAGGAGGGGGAGGAGGGGATGGGGAAGGCGAGGGGGGAGGAGGGGGAGGAGGAGGAGGAGGAGGAGGAGGAGGAGGAGGAGAAGAAGAAGAAGAGGAAGAAAGGGATGCCAGTTTCAAATTATTCATGTCTCTACTTAAATAGGCCCAAAATATTTGGAAACACTGCTGGCAGTTGTTCCAAGTTGTTGTATTCATGTATTCAACAAACATATATTGTTCACATCAGAAGTGGTGGCATTTCTGTTTTCATACTTTTATTAGTAAAGACCAGCTTTTGCCCCCTCAGGACGCAGAAGGCATAAGTCACTGCAACCCTAGAATTAGTGGGGACAGAGCACATCAGAACTAGACAATGGGGGTGGAGAGAAAGGGTGAGTCAGTATCATAATGGGATAAAGTGCTTGGAGTTAATGGTGCAGGAGGAGAACTGCCAGATGCACAGATCTTCTCCCCTTTTTACTTTCTCCCAGCGGGTGCCATTCTGTACGAGATGGAACCCACAGGGCAGTCATACTGTACCCCGTTTCATATCTGCAAACTGTCAACCATAGCAGCTCCACATTCCAGGGAACGGTTCTCTTATTTTGAACCAGTAAAATAATCTGCAAAATCTCCTGGAATTATTTATAATGGGGTTTCTCCAATATTAGCAAAAACAAGTAGGAACATGAAATGATGCCACATTTATAGCACATAATGGTAGGAAACACTCTGCAAAGACATGACAATTTGGGGAAATCCTCACTGATCAGAGTGAATAAATATGATTAACTTGCAGAGAAGACGCTATTAGGCTCTATGCCAGACAAACAGATTACCGTTTTACAGAGTCAGCCTGATAAGGTGACCAGACCCCAGGAAATGCTGGAGCCCTGCAACGGTGACCCAGAGGGACACCCCTATAATGGTGCCTCCATAGATTCAATGAGGCACACGGGAACTGAGGAACTAGATATTGATCAGAGAGCTGGGCTGAATGGGTGGGTATTTGTTGAGAGAAGACAAGAGACCAGTTCAGAAAGATTCTGTTAGCAGAACCCAGATTTCAATACTACAAGAAAATCACCTTCTACCTACACTGGAGAAGAAACGCAAGGCTCAAAAAAGACAAACAAATTATGACAACCAAGGAACAAGAAAACATAGTGGAACTGAAGCTTACTATAACCCTCACCCCAATACTAGCCTATAGACATTATTTCCATTTTGTAGATGAGGAAACTAAGGCTTACAGGGCTACAGAAGTTAATAGTGACTCAAATCCAAGACTGTTCGACACTAAATCCATGTTCTTTCTGTCATGGCAAGGCAGACGTCTGGAAGGTGAGAAAAATCATATACCTAAGTGCATAGACATCCTATATGGTAATACCTCTGAGGTTTATAAACAAATAAGCAAGTCTGTCTCCATGAAACTTTACCAAACAACTTTCAGTCCCTTAAACTTACTTTCTTAACTGAGTGCCTAATAAATACCTCCCGAGTGACTAATTTGGGCCAATGTTTTAAAATTCTGCTAGATTCTGGTTAGAGGATCTTTGACATTCAAGTGCAATTTTATTTCTAAAAAAAAAAAGTGAACTCTGTTTTACAGAGCATTTAATAAGAAGAACATGTACGATTAAGCCTTCTGGGGGGTCTGTGCCCTCGGCTGGAGCCTCCACGTGTCATTTAATGGGAGAGGTGGTAACACACACTCAACTACCCCTTAAAGACAAGCTAATGAGGAATGACCCAGAACCTGACACAGCACACTGTGCTGGTTAACATTGGAGGGGAAAGTAATCACCAATTCAAACAAGATAAATTCCACTTTTCACAAAAACAAAATAGTGAAACAGACAGCAGTTAATGGAGGCCCTCCATGTGGGCTGTATTTAAACTCTCCCACAGACTTAATATGGAATCAGAAAGAATTGATGGTCATAATTTGGGTAACATGAAAAGCACACTGAAAGCATTTCACTGTTTCAAAAGGAGGGATTAATTTGCCAAACTGCTTTCTTAAAAATCAAGCTTTCAAACAGGTCAGTCAAAAGGGACATTTTTCTCAGAAAGTTACTTGTTGGTGAAAACAGAGTGAAACTAGGAGCTTCAATGCAATTTCCATGTCACCAAATCTTCAACTCTGAAGGTTTTTTTTTTTCCTCTACTGTAAATAAAATTAGAACGTTCCCATTTATGTGCATGAATATAATAAAGTCGCAGCCACTATTCTGCTGCGTGTTCATGCATCCACAGCAGATACATCTACCCCTGCCCTTCCCCCCTCTCCCTCCCCCACACAATAAAAACACAAAATCCAACTCAACCTTCCCCCCATCCAGGGGTGTTTTTCTTTCCAGCGGTCCCACATGTCCGAGTTGCTGGTAGTCATCGAGTACTCACAGATCACTTTTACCAAAGGCCATGGCCTCCGAAATAAAAACCACCTGATTTGCGAGGAAACCTGGGCTGCCAGGTAGGATAGCAGCTGCACCTGCCTGATTCCCTCCTCTTCTCTCCCTGACCCCTTTGTGCTGAAATCCTATATGAAAAGGAAGTGGGATGGGCTTAATAAGAGCATGAGAAGGACAAGCAGGAGTCAAGATTTCTGTGATGTCATGGAGCGTTATTAGTGGCTGCTAACCATTTCTGAAAAGACATCAAAATCCGCCATCAGAGTCTATAAGCTATGCTCAAGTCTTTCCATTCAGCAGTTTTTCCAGGCAGGTCTCTGCATACAGCTTTTTTTTTTCTTTTTCTTTAACACACTAAGCTGACTCAGACACACAGGCAGCAGCTCTCTGACTCACTTCTCTCTCTCTCTCTCTTTTTTTAACTCCTTGACTCCTGAAAATGTATGCTTCGCTGAGGAATAGTTCTTCTCACATATGGGAGGAAAACCAGTTGAAAAATCAAGGAGAGCAGTTTGTGATCTTTAATGCTGAGAGAAAAAAAAAAGAGTATCCTTGGAAGGACAATGATGAACAACAACAATACTTGAAAAATTTTCCCAAAGTTTAACAGACAGACTCTCATTCCCGGCAGGTAAATACTGACACTTCTGTGCACCTGCAGTCTTTCTTCTTCTCCCTTACCTTCTGCACAGGTAGCTTTGCCATTCCTATTTCTGCCCCTGATTTGGGGTCTGTGGATGCATAAATGCTTGTGTACACACACACACACACACACACACACACAGAATTTAATACATGTAGAATATACACAAGGTTTATATACAGATTATACACACTGGTACAACCATACCAGTTGCCCATTTGTTTAAATACTTCATGTCAATTTAGAAACAGAAATCCTATGCTTATTGAGTTTACAAATCACTCAGTGACACCGTCCAGTGGTGGCCACGGAGGCAGGTGACTGGGCCAGGTCCCGGAGACCAGCACTAGTGAGACAGAGGGGCAGGCAGTGCCCAGGATGGCACTTCACTGGGGCTAAGACAGCAGCTGCACAAGTCCCTGTATTCAGGTGCATGTCCAGCCACCTTCTGGCTATAAGAAAACTCTAGGCTCAGGGACTTGATGCTTATCAATGCAATAAGCAAATTCCAGAATAGATTCATGTGCTTCCCTGTTTCAAATCATGGTTCACGGAGCATTGGCACTTAGCTACAGACAGCTGCACCATACCTGCTACAAATCAAGAAATGCTTTGGAAATTACCATTATGATTTCATGAATGATTTTCCCTCTAACTTATAACTCTTGGCAGCCATATACAGTTTATATGTAGTTAGTTTACTTAGAGAATAGAAGAGAACATGTTTTTAAGTGCTGAATTAAATATATTTATTTATACTACCATACCAGTGGGCAAGTATTTTCATCATTATCTTCCTATATGTAAGCACGTGTGCATTCACAGATGCTGAGGAAAAGAACATGGAAAGACACACAACTGCAAAAGGTAATGCAGTTATCCCTGGGGGTGGGGGAAGAGATACATTTGGGGCAGGAGAAACTTTCCATTTTTACTCTTTATTATCTACTCGATATGAATAATAAATTTGTTGTTTATATAATTATAAGCTTTTTTTAAAAGAGCATACACCCCCGTACACACTTAGAAACAGGCAATCAACAACTTATGATCAGTGCAGGTGAACTTAATGGAGGAAATGGGGCATCTGCGTTGTAAAACTCGATGAAACAAGGGTCACCTGAAGGTCCAGGTGTACTGTGGGAAGGCTTGAGGGAAAAGTGGAATGAACATAGAAAGGTAATTTTCACAGATTATTCTAAGGAGAGAAGAAGGGGAAAATGCAAAAGAAAAGGGGGAATAATGAGATCATATCTAATTGCAAGGAAAGGCCTTTGAAAAACTGGGAGAAATTCTCAAGTTAGTTGTTGCACAAGATGGTGATATGGAAGGATAAAAAATTTTGAAGTGGAAAAGTCACTGCCCACCAAAAATGACTTATACGAAAGCAGTATTTTTTATTTTAACTCTTTTAGAGAGAGGGGGGGCTCCTGCACAGTGAGGGAGAGAGACAGAGAGAGAGAGACAGAGAGACAGAGAGAGAGAATCTCAAACAGGCTCCACACTCAGCACAGATCCTGACATGGGGCTCCATCTCACAACCCTGGGTCATGACCTGAGACGAAATCAAGAGCCTGATACTCAACTGACTGAGCCACCCAGACGTCTCATGAAAGCAGTATTTTAAATTGGGATTCCACCAAGAAAGAACCCATTTGAAAGTAAGTAATGCCGGGGCACCTGGGTGGCTCAGTCGGTTGAGTATCCAACTTCAGCCCAGGTCACGATCTTGCAGTTCACGAGTTCAAGTCCCACATTGGGTTCTGTGCTGACAGCCTGGAGCCTGCTTCAGATTTTGTGTCTCCCTCTCTCTCTGCACTGCCCCCACTCATACTCTGCCTCTATCTCTTTCAAAAATAAATAAAAACATTAAAAAAATTAAAAGTAAGTAATGCCTATATGATTATGTAGCAGTACAAAAAGAAAGAGAAAAGGAAAGAATAAAGATTGAAAAGGCCAAGTTAATGTGCTCCTGTGTCCCACAAGACTGTCAACTATGGTTAAGCTTCTGTCAGTGTTCCCCTGTATCACATGGCTGGCCATGTAGATTAAAGCTTCAAGAGCCGCTTTATTTCTGAAATCATTATCAACCTTTTTCTTTCTGTCCACAATAGTTTAAATCATATTTCAACAGGCAAAATATTTTGCATCATTGGCTCTTTATTTTGTCACTGCTTTCTATTCATAGATGTCCTTTATTCTCTTTAAATATATATATTTATAAATACATAGTTATATAATAGTGATATATCATTATGTTATATACCCTGTATCTATATATTATTGTATATAATACTGTATATATTATTATTTATATTTATTGTTTTTGTAATTAAAGCTAAAAAAAGAGTACAAACCCACATACACACTTACAAATGTGTAATCAACTGTATGTATTTTTTTTTGTCTATTTATTTATTTTTGAGAGAATGAGAGAGAGAGAGAGTGCAAACAGGGGAGAAGCAGAGAGAGAGGGACAGAAGACCAAAGCAGGCTTAGCGCTGACAGCAGAGAGCCCAACATGGGGCTCGAACTCATGAACCATGAGATCATGACCTGAGCTGAAGTAAGATGCTTAACTGACTGAGCCACCCAGTGTATGTATTTTTATATTTTTTTTCCTCTGGATGTATACACACACACACACACACACACACACACACACACACACACACTGGATAACTGAGGTACATTAAAACCTTGGATTCCAAGTAACTTGTTCTGTGAGTGTTCCACAAGATGAGCAAACATTTCTAATAAGTTTTAACTTGATAAACGAGCAATGTCTTGCAATAGGAGTAGTACGTGATGACGAATGTCATGTGATCACAACCGAGCCAATGGTTTTTCTTTGTCTGACTATCTGTTTCTCTCTCTCATTACAGGATTATGGGTGATTATCTCCCATGCTCAGGTGCTCAGTCTCAGGCCATGGTGTTTGGCAGAAATAAATGATTTCTCAGAACATTGGAAAGTGCCCACAACTGGCACTAGTGAATTTTTTGTCACTTCCAAGCACCCATGGACATTCCTTCACTTTTCCATATAAGAATAAGCTTAGGAATGCTTTGCTTCATTCTGGGTCAGGCTGCCTGCAGATGTAGACCCTTTGCTTTGCTGTCCTATTGCCAGTCACATTAATACAGTCTATGACTGTACTCAATATACCGTACTTAATAATACTGTACTGTACTCAACATCCATGCGAGTGTATACCATGTCCCCAATGCAGAAGAAGATTCCACTGAGCCAAGAGATAGCAGTGATTCCATTAGTGATGGTAAAAGTCGTCCTACACAATAACCCACTCTCTCTTGTCTCCCTCATACCAGCCATGAAAGTTTTCAAAGGTAAGTGCAAGTTAATTTGTTTATTTTTCTTTATACTTTGTATTTCCCTTATTATTTTGTATCATATTACAGTATTGTAATAATTTTTATATGAATATTTTTGGGCTGTGGAACGAATCATCTGAGTTTCCATTATTTCTTATGGGGAAATACACTTTGATATACAAGTGCTTTGGATTACATGCATGTTTCTGGAACAACTTTTTCTCACAAACCAAAGTTTTACTGTATTTTTGTCGTTCTAACTTTATCTTCTTAGTATCTTATTGACATTTAAATATCCAGACCCATGAGCAAAAGGACTGAGGGGAAATATTTGGAGATGGTCAGTTACCTACAATTTATAATGCAACCATAATTTAATTATTAAGTCGATCCATTCTCCTGTCTTTCCTTCACATGAATGCTAGGCGATGGATAATCAAGTGTGAGTAAAACCCTATTCTCAAAGACCTCAGGGCCTTGACGGTTGGGGTAACAAGTGATTAAACAATTAAATACAAGTTGACAAGCTTTGTGACACTAAAATATAACAAGAACAATGGGAATGTAAGAAAGCATGAGTAACCCAGTTTGAAGAAGCTTTTCTTAAGTGTTGATGCTTTGAGCTGACTTTTAAAGGATCTTAGGAGTTAGTCAGGTTATGAAGAAGGTAGAGGCATTTCAGTCCAGGAACATACCATGTACAAAGGAGGGGAGATTTTTAAGGGTAGGATGATGTGTCTAAGGAATGCCTAATGGCTCAATAAAGTTACAAAGCTCATGGAATAAACATGGATGAATCTAGAAAAAGAAGATGGGAGGGGTGCCTGGGTGGCTCAGCAGGTTAAGCACCAAACTCTTGATTTCCTCTCAGCTCACAATCTCATGGTTTGTGAGATGGAGTCCCTGGTCAGCACAGAACCTGCTTGGGATTCTCTCTATTCCACCCTCTTTGCCTCTCCCCTGCTGTGCTCTCTCTCTCAAAATAAACAAATAAACTTAAAAAAAAAAAAAAGATGGGAAAACAATGAGGAACAGTGAAAGTAATGAGGAGCCATTGATGGGCTTTAAGTCAGGGAATGGTTTGCTCAGGTTTATATCTTTGAAAGATCACTCTGGGGACCACGGACAAGTGGATTCATGGAGGTAAAAAACGAGGCCAGGAAACTACTGTAGGGCAGTTGAAGGGGGTCGTCCCCTGCACACAGCACACAGCACCTTGGGCACAATAGCTGTTCCACAGACAACAATGACAAAATCTGGACTATTAAAAAAATATTACCTAAAAGCACTGAAAAGTGACCAAGGTCAGGCAAAAACTGGAGCAGAGATAACTATTAAATGGCAAACTGCAATGGATAAAGGTGCAAATTTGCAAATTCTTGCTTGAGGGCACTCCCAATTCACACAAAGATGGGGCTGCAGAAAACCACAACTTCCTTACTTGACTGAGATGTCAGATGATTTCAGGGAAGGCAGAACTCTCAGAAAGTTAGGAGGAAATGTTGGAAGGGAGGAAGTCAAAGGGAGTGAGCCCAAAAGTCTGCAAATAAAATTCCCCCAAATCCCTGGCTAACCAATAAACTATGCATGCAAATTAACCTATGGAATCAATGCAACACCAATCATAATCCCAGCAGCGTATGAACTGTTTTTCTTCTTCCCTAGCAGTGCCTTTTAAAATAAAAATTGACATGCTAATTCTAAAATCTAATTTATAATGTAGATATAAAATGGGGCACCGGGTGGCTCATTTGGTTAAGGCTTGACTCTTGGTTTCGGCTTAGGTCATATTCTCATGGTTCCTGAGTTCAAGCCCCACATAGGGATACTCTCTCTCTTCCTCTATCTCTGTTCCTCCCTAGCTCTCTCTCTCTCTCTCTTAAAATAAAAAAATATACTTAAAAAATAGAGATGTAAGGAATCTAGAACAGTAAGACAGTCTTGAAGAAAGAACAAAATGGGAAACTTTGAAACCAAAGCAAATTATGCTGGAACAGCTAAATATCCTTTGTGGAAAAAAGAATGAGACTCTACTGCTACCCCATACTATGCACAAAAATTAATTCAAGGTGGATCACAGATCTAAATATTAAAGTTTATATATAAAATCTCTAGAAGAAAACAGAGGAGAATATCTTCATGACCTGAAGATAAGGTAAAGTTTTCTCAGACAAAATATGGAAAACAAAAACAAGAAAAAAAAAAAAAATATATATATATATATAAAGCAATACCATAAAAGAAAAATTTAAATTATCTGCTTATTAAAAATAATGTTAGGGGCACCTGGGTGGCTCAGTCGGTTAAATGTCAGACTCTTGATTTCAGTTTAGGTTCAGATCTCACTGTCCTTGGGTTTAAACCCCATGATGGGCTCCAGGCTGACAGCATGGAGCCTGCTTGGTATTCTCTCTCTCTCCCTCTCTCTCTGCTCCTCCCCCATGCACATTCATCTCTCTCTCTCTCTCTCTCTCTCTCTCTCTCTCTCATGATAAATAAATAAAATTAAAAGAAAATTAACATTAGGAAAATGAATGAATAGGTATATATATCAGACTGGGAGAAAATATTCACCAAACATATATCTGATAAGGGACTTTATTATAGAGAATTTTTTTAAAGATCCTAAAACTCACTAATAAAAAAAACTTTTACACAACTTAAAATAGGCAAAAAAATGCTTCAGAAAAGAAATTATGTATGTGAATGTTCAATGAGAAAGAATGCTTTATATCATTTACATTACCAGCAAAATGCAAAATAAAGCCCCAATGAGATGCTATTAACACCCACCAAAATGGCCAGGTTTAAAGACTGACAACAAATATTGGTGAGGATGTGGAAAATCTAGAACTCTCATACCTTGCTAGTGGGAAGCTAAATGGGTACCTTTGGGAAAGATCTAGCCATTTTTTAAATAATATCAACATTATTCCTACCCTTTGACTTCCAAATTCCACTGTTAGGTATTTATCCAAAAGAAATGAAAACATATCCCCACAAAAAGATTTCAAGAATGTTCAGGGACACAGTATACACAAATTGTTAAGTTTATTTATTTATTTTGAGAGACAGAGAGAGAGAGAATGCAGGTGATGCAGGCGGGGGAGGGGCAGTAGAGGGAGAGAAAGAATCCCAAGCAGGCTCCGTGCTGTGAGCACAGAGCCTGATGCGGGGCTCAATCTCACAAACCTTGAGATCATGCATGACCTGAGTGATAATCAAGAGTCAGACACTTACCTAACTGAGCCACCTAGGTGTCACAATATACAAAAATTTAAAAATGTCCATCAACAGAAGATCCACAAGCAAATTGCAATTTATTCATATAATGGAATAGTATTCAGCATTAATAAAGAATGAACTACCAATACAGGCAGCAACATAGATGAATCTTGCATACACTATGCTGAGTGAAAGATGTTGAAAACAAAAGAATATATCCTGTATTCCACTTATATGAAATTCTAGAACAGGCAAAACTAAACTAAGATTTATATAACTTAAGTTATTTATATATATAGGTGTGTATATACACACACACACACACACACACATACATATACATATATACATATATACATATACATATATATATCAGAGCGTTTCCCTCTGAAGGGCCAAGCACCTGGGTGGCTCAGTCAGTTAAGCATCCAACTCTTGACTTCGGCTCAGGTCATGACCTCCTAGTCATCAGATGGAGCCCCACGACAAGCTCTGCACTGAGTGTAGAGTCTGCTTAAGATTCTCCCTCTCTTCTCTCTGCCCCTCCCCTTCTCACGCTCTCTCTCTCTCTCTCTAAAAACAAACAAACAAAAAACTTATAAAATCATCATCACCATCATCAAGCAGGTAGTAGAAAATGGGTTGAGGTGTTATGTTGATAACTATCAAAACTGGATGATGGTTATATGTAGGTTTATTATACTATTTTGTGTACTTTGTACATATTTGAAATTTTCCAGTATAAATTCTTTTAAAAATTTAACTGCAGCAATTCAAGTGAGAGATGATGAAGGTGTGAATGAAGAAAGTAGCAGTAAAGTGAGACAAGATGAAATGAGTCTAACCGCTACTCAGGTGACTGGTGGCTAAAACTAAACCCAGGTGAGAGGTAAAAGAAAAGGGGAAATTCATAGATTCCAAGTCATCCAGAATAGAACTGTATTTTCATATCACCATAATGGTTCTCTATATTTAAAAACATGACTTTGAAAAGTGTCCATAGATTGCACTAGATTGCTAAAGGGGGCACCCATGGTGCATAAGAGCTTAAGAACTTATAGATCATTCCCAGGTTTCTGATTTGAGCAGTTAAGTGAGTTTTCTAGGGGCTATTTGTTAAGACTAAAAAGAAATTTCATGAAGATGAACGGGTACTCAGGATAAAGAGTGGGGTTCATAGTAATGATGTGAGTTAAGTCTGTAACATTTTGATCAGAGAAGCCCAGTAAGCTGTCACATAAATGGGTCTGCATCTCAGGAAGACGTCTGGGCTGCAAAGAGATTGGGACCCATTAGCAGAGAGGAGGAGATCAATCTTGTAAACTGCATTCCTATTAGATGCACAGCTTATCATCTAAGGACGCCCTATCTACATGGAAGGTATGCACACAAGCCCCACAATGATGACCCGGTTCCAAACTTGTCATCCACTAAATCCACCACGGAAGCAGTCAATCCTACGTCTGCGTAACAAAACTGTCTCCACAAGATTGGAAAGTTTAAAGGAAACAAGGAGAGAGCAGTTATATATATGCAACAAGATGTTTCAATTAATATTCTCTCTGAGAGGCATCAAGAAACAATAGATAATAGATTCTAAAAGAGGATGCTTGTGTGTCCCGTGGAGCAAGGTGTGGGCTCTGTGCTAGAGACAGTCATCTCAAGATTGGCTTAGACACTACCTAAAACACCACAGCAGTTTGGCTAGTAACACTACCAGGATCCTAAGGGTTGAGAAAACTGTAGCCAGGAGAGCAATGCATTGCCCTTGTCTCAGGGAACTGCAAATATGAGATTGTCGGCAATGACAAAGGGAAGACTGTAAAAACTCTGCAGAAGAACTCCAAAGAGAAAAAAATCAACTTACGTATCTGCAAGATTCAGAGAGCACTGACTGTACAGGGACAATCCATCACTAGCCAAGTAGGAACTTAACTGTCGCCTCCCTCCTCCTCTCTGCCAGTACAGCTTCAGCTAGAGAGGGGTCTGCAACTGACGCTAGCAAATAGTAGACAAAGGTGAAAAGGCATCGTGGGGAAAGCAAGAAGAAGCTGACCACATTCCTCTGTTTAAAGAAGGAATGGAAGGAGAAAGCTAGCCTGTTTTATGGTTATATCTCATGTGTTGAGCTTAGAAGTCCCAAGTGAATCTTGAAGAATTGTGAATCGAATGACTCTTCTTCTTTTGGTCACATCAGTCCTTCAGAATCTTTTTTTCAAATGATTAATCTTTTACTCAAAGTACAACACCGAGTTAGGCACTATGAGGATACAATAATGAACAGCTCCTGTTCTAGCTGCTTCCGTCCCACCCACAAGCCTCTGACAGCACCCAGGTCTCTGGCTCCCACTCACATTTCCTTCATTCTTGGACCCGTATTTCCAACTGCTTACTAGACAGTCCAATTTGGTGGGGCTCATCTGAAGCTCACCATATCCCAAAAGGAAACCAGCCATCGTTTCAAATCTCCGTGTTTTCTATCCAACCCAATATGCTCCGTTCCCTTCATTATCTACTATCCCACCCACCACTAACAAAAAGATCTTTTTTAAACCAGAACATTCAATTTGCTACTCTATCTGTATTTTTTCAGTGGCTCCCAATCTCCAAAATCCAACGTTCCAGACATAACATCTCTTGATGGGTCTAACCCCCACCTCCAGATTATTCCAATACCATTTGTCTGCATGTTTTTAAACATCTGCACACTGCCAAGGGCTCCCTCACTGCCATACTCCCATTCTTGCTGGTCCAGAGTTGCTTGGAATGCCCTACCCATCCCCAGGGCCCTAACTGGAAAATGTCCATTTGTCTTTGAATCAGCCCAAATGTTACCTCCCTTGCAAAATCTTTCCTCTGATCTCCAGGCTGGAGAGTTAAGTGGATTACATACTTCTGTGTTAGCACTGATCAAATTTTATTTTAATCACCTCAGTGCATAATGGTTCGCCCTTCCTCGTGCTACCCAACAAAACAAAACAATGTTCCTTGACCAAACCCCCCTTTTTTTTATATGCCAGCATGAGGCTTGGTTTGGAATATGTCCTCATAAATATTTATTTAACTGAATTAAAGCGAAGTGAATTAATGACTTCAAGGAATTTGTAATTTAAAAGAAGAAATGAGAAGAGATTCTGTCTTATTCATTTCTATCCCAGAGTATGCCTCAGTATAAAGAGTGGTGAATAAATGAAGGCATAAATGAATAAAAGATCAGATAGGAAGCAGGGTATCCTTACAAATGGAGCAGATAAAGACTACAGAAATTTAATGGAGACAGACAGGACACCCTTTTTTTCCTGTTCATTTCTCATTCCAGTACCCTACACAGTAAAGCTTAAAATAAATGAATGCAAAAGAGTTGGAAGTGGGAGCGGTTTTCTTAAAAAATATATAAAATAAAAATAAAAAGACTACCACCCACTACCCATGCTGCCTTCCCACCAGAATGACTATAGTTTTAGCATCCATAATAGGATTGTTGCAGTTTTGAGAACGTTGTCATAGTAACCAACCAGCCCTTCCCCTAATATAAAATTTAGCAAAAGAAATAAATAACAGACTCCCATAGAAACATTATCAGACCTTTCCATATAAGTAACCTGGGTAATTAAATGTTTCAAAACAGAATATTTAGAGAGCCGTGAAAAAAAAGAAAAAAAGATTCTACAAAGTTTATTTTTAAACAAAGGGGGGAAAATCACAAAACATCAGCTGGAATACTTGGCTTCCTACATGGTTTCAAGGAGTCACAGTTTCCAAACTTGTCTGGACAAGAACCACAGAACAGAGCAGCACAACTCCGTATTTTGTTGTACAAGTAACATTTCTACTGGGGACTCTCGATCCTTAGTACGAGGGCATAGCCAAGAGAACTCTCCCTTTTTGGATTCCCCCAAACAAACAGGGGCACCTTCAAAACATAGCAGACTCTCATCGTACTGTGGCCTAGGTAACATCCATGCTCCCTTTTCCCTTCAAGAATTCCCTAGGTGACTTGTTAATCGATAGCAGGGGTCACAGATTTCTTCTTTAAAGGCAAGTAATATGTATTTTAGAATTTGCTGGTCATATAGTCTCTGTCACAACTTTAACTAAACTCAGTTGTTGAAGCATAAAAGCAACTGTAGACAATACACAAATGAATAAGCACAGTGTGTTCCAATAAAACTTTATTTGCAAAAACAGCCAGCCAAATCAGGCCCAAGGGTGACAGTTTGCTGACTCATTATTCACACATATTCCTTGTAAACTCACAGTTTCTGTGTGTCTGGGAAACACCGTCCCACCATCATTAGCCCAGCAGGAAAGCCAGGCCCACACAGTGTGCCGCACTCAAAGGGAGGAACAAGGGATTGTCGTATTGATGATCCTAACACGGACTCTGGAAATGACTGCAATAAGCTACAGAGAGAAACTGTGAACTTCCCTCCCAGAAAAATTTCAAAAGCCAAATAGAAAGCCATCTGTCAGAGAAGGGTAGGTACAATACTCCCTACAACCAACTGGATGCTGTTCTACTTTAAATGGATAAGAAGCCCGACCAGATGGCATGGGGCCCAGTGATGCATCTCTATTCAATAACGCAAATTATTATCAGTGTGAAGCCTGGAGAAATTTCAACCAATTTGCCAATCTGGATGCTTTTCTGAAGTTCCTTTAAGTTCTAGAAAGACACTTGGATACAGCTGGTAAAAACAGAAAGTACAGGACTCAGGAGACGGATGGTAACGATTCCGTCTCCTCCTTCAAGTAGTTGTGCTGCCTGCCAAGTCCTTGCATGACTGACTGTCTTATCATCTGTAGAATGGGTCTAACAATGCCTGTTGCTGGACTCACTGAGGATTAAATGAGATAACCTATGGAGAACATGTGCTACAGAATAAGGGCTCAACTGTGTCACTTGCGTTCCCTTCAAGAGAGCAGACAAACTTTCGGCTCTTGGCTTAATTTAATTTGTTCTCTTAGAGAGACAGCACTTGGGTCCGTGTTGCCACAGTCCAAAGAACGCTTTTTTTTTTTCCTCCTGGCAAACTGCTGTAGAAGGAGCTATAAGCAATGTTTAAACAACTCATTAGCACAGAAATCAGTCCAAGTGAGCAACGGCATGGGACAAGCATCTCACCTCAGAACTCACAGAGCCCCTCCCTTCTTGCTGTCCCTCTCTGTAGTTATGGGCATCCTTTACTTCTGAGTGCATATTTTCCTCTGTTTTTTTCCTTCTTCTGATCCATTCTATTTCTTCCATTATGTTTCCTGCCTCACCTTTCTCAATTGGACATGATAGAAAGTATATTTATTTAATGATTTCACATTTCCTTTCAAATAACCTAAATTAGGTTGCTCTTTCTTAAGTGCACCTAATTAATCTTTCTTGGTGAGTCGGTTTCCCTGATATAGATGCTCTACCCATGTTCAAAAATCTCCATAGCAAATCTCTTCCAAAAAGCTCACCATTGTTAAGCATTAAAGAAAAGGCTTGTTTTATGGCAAAAGGCAAGCCAACTTTAAATGGATTCAAAGAGATCAGAAGAGCTGGACTTCAGGTTTCTGTAGACTTCCAGTGAAACTAAGTCCCTTCAAAGTTGTAAGATCTTCTAAGATTCCTCACGTATGAAAATCAGCCATCACCACATGTGGAAACCTCTTTTTTATCACAGAGATTCTCTGGTGAGGCATAAAAAGAACTTTTAGCTTCTTGGAAAAGGCTGCTAGATAACTCTATTTTAATTCCATGCTCCAACTTGCCATCATACAGTGATAGGGGTGGGAAAAGTTCCTGACTTTTGCTCAGGAAAATATTTTATTTTAGTGGCGGGTGAAAAAATATATGCAAAAATGAGCCACTCAGTCCTTTCCCTCTTCTTCAATTATCCTGTCAAGTAATCATGAAACTTCTAGAAATTCAGGCTCATGCACAAATGTGCAGTTCAACGTATTCCAGCCCCATGATATAGAGGAATTTAGTCACAAGTCATTAAGTTGGTTGTACCAAACATTTTACTGACCATTCAGAGAGGACAAACTATTTAAAAGGGCTGGATTACATATGGCAAAGAAACGAGGATATCTTTCTCGCATTGATAGCAATGCTGTGAGGGGTGAGCCACAGGTCTAGAAAACATTGGTTTACCAATTAACACAAATGTTTACTGAGCACCTACTGTCAAACACAGACAGACAGGGAAAGCTGGCTTACAGGAGTTATGGGTATTATGACAGGAACCATTAGGATGGGAGTAGACAAACAGAGAAAGAGAAAGAGATAAAGTTGGTTTGGAGAGCAGAAGATGGGAGGTAAATAACCACCTTCCCCCAAACCTACACTGGGGTATAATATTTTATAATAGATATCAACAGTAAAATGTGTCTTTATTTGGAATCAATATATTTAGTTCCTACGTTAACAGATATTTTTATTTCCCATTCATCAAATATTTATTATGCATCTATTACAAATAAGCACTGAGCTGGCTGCTGATTTTGAGGAACAAACGTGCTACTTAACAGCACCAGGTAGTCCCTTCTTTCAGGAAACAATAGGTAAGACCTAAAATTTACATTGAATGCTTACCCTGTGCCAGGCTTTTAACCCAGGCAACTTACAAGAATTAGCTCATTTAATTCTTACCATTGCCTTATAAGAATGGTGAAGAAAAGTGGTTGTAACTCGTACTGCATCAGGTAGTTTCTCTCTTTTCTCCTTTCTTCTTTCTCTTTAATATAAGACCCAAATTGCTTGATAAGATTTGTCTCTTTTATAAAACCAGGAACTTCCAGTAGCAACTATCCTCTGCCCTGCAGACCTTGGTCTACATCCACCTGCCTTCTTCCCTAGTTTCTGAAAACAGTCCTCTAGCTGATCCGTCTGACTCCATTCTCTTCCCATTCCAATCCAGCTAGCATTGTGCTGCATTTTAATCACTGCCAAACATCATTTTTTCACATTGCATCCCCCGCCTAAGATCTTACAACACACAAAAAGTTGAAATGTGCCACTACTGTCTACCATTCTTCTCCAATTTTCTTTCTCCTAAATGGGTGATTCCCATAGTACATTCTCACTCAAACCTATGCATATCTAGAAGAGCCAAGAAGATTTTAGAAGGCTTTATTTTCTGCAGTTTGAATAGAGTTTTTAATTTTTAATCATTTTTCTAATAAGCTCCAAATAAGCCTCCTTCCATTTCCACATGCCTTATTGAAAATTATCCAACAAACATAAATACAAACTCCTACCAAGCTTTCAAGGTCCCCATCACCTGGTCATATCCTAAGCAATTTGTATCAGTTCCCATAATTCTTTTTTTTTTTAATTTTTTTTAACATTTATTTATTTTTGAGACAGAGAGAGAGCGTGAACAGGGGAGGGGCAGAGAGAGAGGGAGCTACAGAATCTGAAACAGGCTCCAGGCTCTAAGCTGTCAGCACAGAGCCCAACGCGGGGCTCGAACTCACAGACCGTGAGATCATGACCTGAGCCGAAGTCGGACGCTTAACCGACTGAGCCACCCAGGCGCCCCTCAGTTCCCATAATTCTTACATAAATCCTCACCTCTGGTGATGCCAATCTTCCCACTGTTTAGTTCATAAAGAATTCATAGAGTGCCTACTCTATGCCAGTCACTGAGGACGTATATATGAACAAGACATAATCTACGCCCTCCAAAATGTTGCAGTTTGAAGATCTACTACCTATGACAGATAATTCCCACCTCTGTAGGCTGGCCCATGTTCTGTCATCTCCTTGATATGCACTCACCTCCCCCACCTTCCTTTCCTCAAAGTCCAACTTAAATAACGCTTTCTGGACCACTCCAGCTCACACACATTCTGCTTCTCTGCGATCTTGAAGTTCAACTCTTTATCTTCACTATGAAAAACTACAAGGACAAGACTGTGTGAAGACTGGTATTCTCTGAAGTTTTAGGAAAGCAGATGACATACATCAGGGATTTAGGTTGATAAAAATCACATGAAATAGATGGTGATTGGCTCCCCAATTACAGGAATCTTCCCAGGACAACCACATAAAGATGTAAATATGCTATAGGCATGTGTTCTCAAACTTAAGTAGGTTCACAAATTGCCTCGTTAAAATGCAGATTCTGATTCAGCAAGACCAGAGTGGGATTTGAGACTCTCCATTTCCAACAAGCTCTCGGGTGCTGCGGATGCTGTGGTTGCTGAGCTACACATCAAGTAGCCAATCAACAGCAGGCACATCTCAAGGGTCCCCAGTCAACAGCTCACGATCAGCCCGTCCGTTCCAAAGCCTCACTGCCACAATTCTGTTCTGCTGCCTTATTAGGGTTCCCAGCTGAGACTTCCACTCAGACTTTCTCAGCAGCAGCAAGTGCCCCTCCTCCTCTTTTGTGATCTCAAGGCTTAAGGGAAATATCTCATCATGGTGGCTCTTGTACTCAGAAAGATGAGGTACAACATTCCCCTGGAGACATAAATATCAATCTCCCCAGAGTGGAAACAAGAACCAGACTTAATCATCCAGCTGTACCCTGCTAGTACACCCATTTCCATTTTTCTGGCTCTGTACTCACCAAACAACTTTCGGGTCTGAAATCTAGGTCTCAAAAGCAGCCCTGATATCAAGGTCACTCCGGAAGAAAAACACTTCCAGGATGGTGCTCCATCAAAACAATGAGAGCAGTGGCAAAACAGTCAAAATAAACATTTTTAGAATTCTATGAGTTAACCAAAGGATGGAAAGAAAAATGGCTGTTTCTATAGAAGAACAGCAAGCCCTGTGGCATTTAAACTTGCTCTTTTCCCATCTCCCTCTCCCCAGCATTACTGTAGCCTTGAAAACCAGCAGCTTTACAAACATGATAGCTGTGAAAAACAGTGTTCTACCACCCATTTGAGAGAGGAGAATAGGTCTGAAGCTCCCCCAAAAGCCCCATCTTCAGAGAATTATCACCATTGTCTGGCAGCTCCCTGGAAAGTCCCACCCATAGGATTTATCTTAATTAAAAAAGAAAAAAACAAAAAACTTAAAATAAATATCCAGGATATGAAATGTCCATAGAGGGATCTGTAAAGTTCTGACAGATTCCTGGGAATCTAGAGAGCCATATGTGTGTGCAGGGATGTGCATATTCTTGGGAAAGACCTGAGAAGGCTTTAAATCTCTCACCTATGGCTGGCCACGAAGTAGGTGAAGGCTAAGGCAGAGTTGTAAACTGCCAGAAAATTGAAGGCATGCCCCAATTCACACATATATATCTGTAGCAAAAGGGTGGGAACTTATTAGTTAAAGGAATTTAAGGAAATATATGTCCACTCATTAGCTGACCTCTAAGCTAATTAAACAGATGCTTTAGATGGTGCATAGAACAGCAAATATCGACTTTAAAAATTAATAAAGTCATTAATCAAACAAATAGCCCTGATAACAATAACTGCCACTGCTACATGCAGCAACAAAACAAACCGAGTATGGGGGTCACAGAGATAATCTGACTCCTAGAGATGCCCCATTAAATTATTTTAAAAGCCCAATTTCATTAACCAAAAAACAAAAAACAAACATAAAAAAAGACACATATAATGAAATAGGAGAGTGTGGCCCATAAATAGGAAAAACATCAAGAGAAACTACTGAAAAGCTCAGATGTTGGGAGTTACTTACTACAGCAACTTATAAATGAACTATTAGAAGTATGTTCCAAGAACTAAAGGAAATCTTGCCTAAAGAATTAAAGGAAAATATTAGAATGATAATTCACCAAACACACAATATTAACAAAGAGAAATTATGAAAGAGTCAAACAGATATTTTAGAGTTCAAAAATACAACCACAGAAGTGAAAAGCTTGCTGGAGAGGACCGACAGCCCAACTGAGTGGGGAAAAGAAAGAATTAACAAACTTAAAGACAGGTCAGTTGAGGAACAGAAAGAGAACATAATAAAAACAAACAGAGCCTCAGAGACTGGGACATGAACATCATACCAGCATATGCAAAATGGGAGTCCCAAAAGGAAAGGAGGGAGAAGGGCATAGAGGGTAGTTGAAGAAAATCATAGCTCAAAATGTCCCAAATTATGGAAACATTAATGTACACATTCAAGAAATTCAGTGAACTCCAAGTAGGATAAACTCAGAGACCCACATCTAGAGATTCACAAACTGCAAAAGCAAAACAAAAAAACAAAAACAAAAAAAAAAAAACAAAAACAAAAAAACATCAGAATCTTGAAAGCAGCAAAAGAAAACTGACCCATCACATGCAAGCAGTCTTGAATGACATAAACAGTGACTTCTCATCAAAAATGTAGAGGCCAAAAGCCAATGGGATGACATGTTATTAAAAGAGCTCTCAACAAGAATACCACATTCAGTAAAACCATCCTGCAATTTGAAGGAGAAACAAAGACATTCCCAGATAACTGCACACTGAGAGAACCCATCACAAGCAGACCTGCCCTAGAAACACTAAAGAGGGTCCTTCTGGCTGAAATAACAGGATGTTACACAGTAACTTGAACACACATGAAGAAATAAAGATCACCAGTGAAAGTAACCACATAGGTAAATACAAAAGATAGTACTAATGTATTTTTATTCATAACTCCCTTTCTATCAGATTTAAATGGGAACTGCATCAATTAATAATTCCAAGATGGTGTTAGTGTGGCTATAATGTATAGGAGGTGATTTGTATGATGATAACAGCACAAAAGAGAAGGTGGGAGCTGAGCTGCTACATATGAACAAAGTCTTTGTGTACTATTGAAATTGAATTTGTATTAATCTGAACTAGATTTCATAAGAAAAGATTTTAACTGTAATCCCCCGAGCAACCACTAAGAAAATAAGTAAAAAATATATCATTAAAATGGGAGGTAATTAAAATGGTACACTAAGAAATATATATGTAAATATATATTTAATAAAAAGAAGGCAGTAATGAAGAAATACAATAGCAAAAAATATATAAAGAAGGGTCTCATATCAATAATTTATCTTCCCACCTTAATAAACTAGGGGGAAAATAAACCTAAACCCAAAGCAAGCAGAGGGAAAGAATAAAGTTTAGAGCAGAAATAAATGCAATAGGGACTAGTCAAATAATAGAGAAAATCTGCAAAATCAAGTGATTTTTTTTGAAAAGATTAATAAAACTGAAAATTCCTGAGCTAGACTGACCAAGAGAAAAGAAGGAAATTGTAGAAAGCAGGAATAAAAGAAAGACATTACTACTAACCTCACATAAATATAGGGAATACTATAAACAACCCTATGCTAATTATAAAACCTAGATGAAATGGAAAAATTCCTAGAGAGGAACAAACTACTGAAAAAGACTGAATAAAAAAACAGAAAATCTAAATAGACCTATAACAAGTAAAGAGATTGAATTAGTAATTTAAAAACTTCTCACATACAGGAAAAAAAAAAATCCCTAGCCCCAGATGGCTTCATTGGTGAAATCTACCAAACATTTAAAGAAGAATTAATACCAGTCTTTCAAAAATCTTGCAAAAACTAGAAGACTAAGAAGCCCTTTCCAGCTTACTCTATTTGGCCAGTATTACCCTGTGTACTAGTCAGGGTTCTCCAGAGAAACAGAGCCAGTAGGAGATATACAGATATATACATGGAAATATATAGAGATATATAGATTGTCAAGGATGTAGAGGAATAGAACCCTCATTCATCACTAGTGAGATTATAAAACGG
Organism: Panthera uncia; assembly: GCF_023721935.1. Classification (NCBI taxonomy): domain Eukaryota; kingdom Metazoa; phylum Chordata; class Mammalia; order Carnivora; family Felidae; genus Panthera; species Panthera uncia. The sequence goes on from NC_064816.1 coordinate 147,326,214, forward strand.
TGCAGCACTTTAGAAAGCAGTTTGGCAGTTCTTCAAATGAGATCCAGCAATATCACTCCTAGGTTTAAACCCAAGAGAAATGAAATCCTAAGTCCACACAAAAACTTTTACATTAATGTTCAGAGCAGTACATTATAGCCAAACAAAATGCAGAATATCCATGCAATGGAATATTAGCTGACAATTAAAAGGAAGGAAGTCTCATACATGCTACAACATGGAAGAACCTTGAAACCATCATGCTAAGTGAAAGAAAGAAAGAAAGCCACAAAATATCATAGATTGCATGATTCCATTTATTCCAAATGTCCAGAATAGGCAAATACATAGACAGAAAGTAGATTAAGGTTGCCAAAAGCTGCAGGAAATAGGGATATGGAGAGAGACTACTAATGAGTACAGAGTTTCTTTGGGGGATGATTAAAATGTTCCAAAAATAGATAGTGTGGATGATTGCCCAACTCTGTGAATATACAGTACTAAAAATCTACCGAAGTGTATACTTGAAAAGGGTAAATTTTATGGTATGTAAATTGTATTTCAATAAAGCTGCTATTAAAAAAATAACAGCCAAATTCCTCAGAAGAACAGATTGAGTTCAGTTATTCTGCCTCTAATTTATGCCTTTTAAAGTAATCACTTTGACATTATGGTTCATTAGTTTTGGGCTAGACTGGTTAGGAAGTTGATCACCTATTTTCCTAAGGAAAAGGGATCAAAATACATTTTGAAACCTCCAAGAATTAAAGTCAGAACATGAAAGCCAATGTGAAATGGTAAAGCAATCAGCCTCATCCATCTCAGTCAAGGGATGCTTGAATAAAAGAATGACCAAAAGAGAAATTAGTTACAATACCTCCCATACAACATAAGTCTGCCTACTCTCCCGTCAGATGCATCAAGTTTGAATCTTTAACTAGATTTTAAACTCACTGTGATTATGAACCATGTGCTTTAATTTTTTGAAATTTCCTTCTGTACTGATCAGTTCCTTACTGATTTTTGGTATTCAATGACATCAGAAATCACCTATTTCAACTGTTCAACATGCTTGTCTCCAGATGACTGCTGGGAATAAAGCAGGAAGAAAGTACCAGAGACAGCAGGAACACAGGGCATGGTTGTTTTAGATAAATAATTCCAGGACTTTTATAAGAGGGATGAGAAATCTCAGGTACCCAGGAGACAGGAGGGTGCCAGCTTCTCCATTAGAGAATGTGGCAGGATAGGGTGTGAGGTTGTTGCTCAACAGAACTGACAAATATTTACTACCTCCTTAGAACAAGTTAGTGATACACTATCCAGATGGCTTCTCACTGGTTTCAGGAAAGGAATAAAACAGTTTGGTGCTCATCATTAATAAGTATAAATCGGGGCGCCTGGGTGGCACAGTCGGTTAAGCGTCCGACTTCAGCCAGGTCACGATCTCGCGGTCCGTGAGTTCGAGCCCCGCGTCAGGCTCTGGGCTGATGGCTCGGAGCCTGGAGCCTGTTTCCGATTCTGTGTCTCCCTCTCTCTCTGCCCCTCCCCCGTTCATGCTCTGTCTCTCTCTGTCCCAAAAATAAAATAAAAAACGTTGAAAAAAAAAATAAGTATAAATCTAGACCCGGACAAGAATGGAAGAGCAGAGATTCTTTTCAAACTTTCTGGCTTAAATCTTATTGATATTCAAGTCTTATTTTGGAATTGTAAATTCTTTGATATCTCACACTATCTTTAAATATTCTGCCCCCATCCAATGCTCATGATGCCTAATCAACTGTCAGTTGATCCTCAACAATTATACACCATCAGATTTTATTTTATTTATTTTTTTTAAACGTTTATTTATTTTTGAGACAGAGAGAAACAGAGCATGAACAGGGGAGGGGCAGAGAGAGAGGGAGACACAGAATCCGAAACAGGCTCCAGGCTCTGAGCTGTCAGCACAGAGCCCGACGCGGGGCTCGAACTCACGGCCCGTGAGATCATGACCTGAGCCGAAGTCGGACGCCCAACCGACCAAGCCACCCAGGAGCCCCACCATCAGATTTTAAAGCAAGAATTTTGTGTAACTTGCAGCAAACAATTGCTGCCTCACCTTAGATAATATTCAGTTTCAAGGGTTTCATCCTAAAATGCAAAGCTTAGTGGTAGCTAAGTGCTGATGCCATTTCTGTAGTACAAGTGTCAGTACTCTTTACAATTCTTCATTTTGCAGTGTTTCACTCTACTCCATCTAATGAAATCTTGTACTTCTCCTATCACTCGTACCCACTGATTTGTCATTTTTACCTCAGGGGCCTGGGAAACTTTTGATGAGGCATGACTCGTGGATGAGCGAGAGAAGAAAAGGAAGTACCAGCTGATGCTTAAAAGGCTGGAAGGTCAAATGACCCCCTAACTTTCAAGTCAACATCCAACTTCCTTCTCTATGCTCTCGTACTGTGCCCCTCACATGGAGGCGTCTTCTTAACCTGCAAAGATATTCTTGATGTTGTTTTGAGCATACAAGAAAGAAGGCAAAAATAAATAAACAAAAGAAGAAAAGGAAAGGAAGAAAAAGAACAATGGTAAATGGATGGAAGAATAGCTAGAGAATGAAGGAAACTACCACCTCTCTCCAGGCCCATCTGGGCTCAGAGTAGCTCTAGCTACTCCCTGGAGCTAGAAATGGGATCAGCTTTTCTGAATCTCATGATTTAGGGGAAAAAAATCAAGATTGGAAGAAGCAAGGAGGACTGGATATCAAAAAAGTAACAACAATGTCTTTTACCTCATTCTAGCTCTAAAGTATATGGCAAAAGCAGGGGCGCCTGGGTGGCTCAGTCGGTTGAGCAGCCGACTTCGGCTCAGGTCATGATCTCGCGCTCCGTGAGTTCGAGCCCCATGTCGGGCTCTGTGCTGACAGCTCAGAGCCTGGAGCCTGTTTCAGATTCTGTGTCTCCCTCTCTCTGATCCTCCCCCGTTCATGCTCTGTCTCTCTCTGTCTCAAAAATAAATAAACGTTAAAACAATAAATAAATAAAAATTTTTTTAAAATAAAAAAAAATAAAGTACATGGCAAAAGCAAAGAGCAATAACAACAAAAACATGAGCCCATTTGTCCTAGGAGCAGAAAGCTTTGACCCTCCAGTTCTCAACCATTCAATTTTGAAAAAGTCAAACTGTAGGTTTCAGCTCTCAGTTTCACCAACCACAAAATGGATAATTACTATGACTGACTATATAGTGAGCAACACTATCACCCTTTCAGCCACCTACTGCACAATGTGATTTGAGTCCTCACAGCGAGTTCTCTGAACCGAACGAAGACCACTCTCTTTGATGATGTAGATTATTCCTAATCCTGAATAGTAAAGAATGAAGTGTGTTTACATGCCCAACCGTGCACACACTGGGGGTGAGGGCAGGAGGAAGAGGATTAGTAAATGTTCTGGAAGAAACAAATACGGGTTTGTGGATGCAAAATATGCTATCTGGAAAAACTGCAGGCCTCAGCTCTCTCTGTATAGGAAAAGCTTTAACTTTCAGATGTGCCCCTTGTCACTGCAAAATGTGGGAAACTTTATGCAAAATGTGTTTTTGGAAAGAACTCTATTCTAGTTCTAAATTTACTACATCTCTCTCTTTCGTTACTAACTTTAATCCTCTGTTGCAGTTGTTTTCGCACTTGAAATCATAATAATACTCCATTTGTGATACCATAATTGTTGCTATGTAACCACATGTGCTGTCATCAGTAGGGTTCCGGCTTTAGGGGGTTATGAGATTTTCCTGCTGAGTTGTATAAGATCCTGCCTCATGAGGAGATATTCTCCCTCACCAGATGAGTGAAGGTGCTTTGTGGAGACATGCTGGTTTTCCATTGTAAATTACAGAGGGTCCTTCTTCTCCTGGCTTCCTCTCTCCTCCAACTCCTCCCCTTGCCGCAAAGCCAAGTTATGCACCAGTCAGAGAAAGTCTGACGCATGGCTGTTCTGCCTGCATATTTTACTCTGGCCCTTATTTAATTGGGTTTCATTTAACTAATACCTACAGATATTCATTAACACAGCTTGTGAAACCCTTTTGCCAGATGCTACAAAGAATAAAAAGAGATGAGAAAAACCCTCAAGAAACTTATAGTTTAGGAGGTTAAGCACAATGAATACTAAAAGCAATTAACACAAAGCAAAGCAAATAAGGATCACTAGGTGAGTATCAACGCTTCAAACAGGAGTCCAAAGGAAAGGCACGTCAGGTCACTTGCAGTAAGGAAATAACAGCCAAATCATCTTGGAGACAGAAGTGGGTTAAAATGTTTCTACGTTTGGAGAGAAAAGATGGAAGGGTCCTAGCCAAAGGAGGAACTGAGGCAAGACAACAAATCTCAAATTATGGTGAGAAGATGAGATTTTTGTAATAGTCAGATAAGGTACTCATACAAGGAAGTACCAAGACTGGAGCTCTATTTTATGATTCTAATATCAGTGAGTATATTAAATAGATCCTCAGAGGAATCCTCCTTACTGACTTCGAATTTTCTCAAGAGTTATGTATACTATTTATATCACCATTAGGTGCCTGAGTGGCTCAGTCACTTAAGCATCTGACTCTTGATTTCAGCTCAGGTCACAACCTCATGGTTGGTGGGTTCGAGCCCCACATCAGAGTCTGTACTGACAGAAAAGACCCTGCTTAGGATTCTCTCTCTCCCTCTCTCTTCCCCTTGCTCACTCACGTGGGTGCATGCTCTCTCTCTCTCTCTCTCTTTCTCCCTCTCTCTCTCCAAATAAATAAATATTTTTAAAAAGTTTTTTTGTACGTTATGTTATTTCTTTTTGATGTCATTTTTTTATGTGGTCTACTAGCTAAGATAATCCACCTTTCACATTTAGGTGTCTTTGTCTAATAGAGTTGACACCGAGTGTCATTTTGATGACTCTTAACATTTTTCCCTGAGCAAAGTGATTTCCCCAACTTACCACCTATGAATTACTTACAAACGCCGTTTCACCTACAGGATCTCCTATTTTTTTTTTTTTTTTTTAATATATGAAATTTACTGTCAAATTGGTTTCCATACAACACCCAGTGCTCATCCCAAAAGGTGCCCTCCTCAATACCCATCACCCACCCAGGATCTCCTGTTAAAATACAAAAAATTCTGCAGGTGTAACATACCAAGTCCATATCAAATATCTTGGGAGAACTCAGTAAGCATTAAATTCATATTGGAGGGGCACCTGGGTGGCTCAGTTGGTTGAGCGTCTGACTTTAGCTCAGGTCATGATCTCGTGGTTCATGAGTTCGAGCCCCACATCAAGCTCTGTCCTAACAGCTCAGAACCTGAAGCCTGCTTCCGATTCTGTGTCTCCCTCTCTCTCTGCCCCTCCCTGCTCACATTCTGTGTGTCTCTCTCTCAAAAAATAAACGTTTAAAATTTTAACAAATAAATAAATAGATAGATAGATAAATTCATATTGGAGAAGAGCAAGAGTCGAGGCGTAGAGACAGCTGAATCCAGACCTCAGTTCTAACACTCATTCGCTGGATGATCTTAGCCGTGTAAGGTAAATGGTCTCAGCATGTGCTTTTCATCGCCTAAAAAATAAGCTAATAAGTATGTGCACTTTGCACAATTATCTACTGTGAGGCTTGACTGCAATATCCCTTTTGTGGGAGTGCCTAACAAAACAGCAAGCGCTCAATAAATGCTCTGTGAAGCACTCAACAGTAAATATTTGGTTCTTTTTCTTTTCACATCTCCAGTTCCCATCAAAATGGCTGGCACACAGTAGGTGCCTAGTGCCTAATTTTGATCTTGTTGTCAAAAAAAGGAAGCAAGGAGGCACTGCCGCTGTACTTGCACTCTACCTGCCTCCCTATGGGATATGGGAGCTTTGCCAGTTATTTACCTTCTCTGAGCATCAGTTTTCTCTTCAAAAATGAAGAAAGTTACCACTTTAAAGTACTGTAAGGAGATCCTATAAGAAAAGTATCTGGAATGTTCTAGGCATATAAATAAAAGCAATTTTTATCTGCTTTAATAAGATTTAATAAAACTTCATATTGGTTCTTTGCCCTTTTTCCTCTCTGGAAGAGAAGTCCCTTTCTCAGTCTATCATCCATGAGTCTCTTTGGCCCCCTACACATTCATTTAACATAAATAAAAACACATCTGCTGTTACAAATTATCTGTAAGAACACAGGCTCGGAAAAAAATCACAAGATTTAAACTTTTTTGGTGTTTCTGTGCTGGGTGTTAGCAGTGGGGCGGGCTAGGAGAAGACACAGAGGGACTCCTGAGCTAAGAGCCCGAGTGGACACCAGGAAGGAGAAACAATGGGGTGTATTTTTCTTTTCATAAAGAATCCTGCATTAAAAAAATTGTTCACGACATAGCTTTGCCTATCCACCAAAAGAAATGGAAAATGAGGGGCGCCTGGGTGGCTCAGTCGGTTAAGCGTCCGACTTCAGCTCAGGTCACGATCTCGCGGTCTGTGAGTTCGAGCCCCGCGTCGGGCTCTGGGCTGATGGCTCAGAGCCTGGAGCCTGCTTCCGATTCTGTGTCTCCCTCTCTCTCTGCCCCTCCCCCATTCATGCTCTGTCTCTCTCTGTCCCAAAAATAAATAAATGTTAAAAAAAAAATTAAAAAAAAAGAAATGGAAAATGATATTTATCCTTTGAGAGCAGAGTAAAATTTCTATTTAGCCTAATCTTACTTTGTAGGCTTATGGAGTTGAATAGATATTCTTTCTAAATCTTCATCCACGTCTCCTTTTCTATGTTGAACTTAAATTACTCATTTTCTAAGTCTGTGCTTTCAGCTGTGTTTCCACCAACTCATTCTTAAAGGGAGCAGGTTAAGAAAAACCCCAGAAGCAGCTGGGCTGTATATTACCTACTTGTTTATACATCCCTGTCATTAAAAACTACAGGTTGACACACATGGATGACTCTACCATTGTACTGATGTGTATTCAGCGCTATTTTGCCAAGATGATTTAAAAAGATAATTTCACTCTGTATGCCTTTTCTTTCATTTTATTTATGTTTTTTAACACAATAGGTTCTGGTTTGTGTACATCTCCAGTAAATCCGTTTCTTTGTCTCTCAGCTGTGCTTGGGGGAAGCTAACACTGACTCACATCTGGTCTGACATCTCTATTGAGCATGACAGCATTTTCCTTACCTGCCTGACAATCCCCAGTGCCGTTCCTGGTGAGGGAGTGAATGGAGAGAAAACGCCTACCATCCCCTCTGGCGTCCGGGGCAGTGGGGAGAACAGGTCTCTGGCCAGAGAGGAGCCACCAGGAGTCATCATGAATTGTTGAGGCAATCTGCTGGCTTGAGAACTTCCTGGACAAGGATCCAAAGAGACGCAGCCGCGCTTGCTTTCCCAAGCAGACGTGACACAACGATTTGTAACAATACAGTATTGTCCCCACTAGAAACAATGGAAAAAAACCAGGTTCTTCAAGGCCAAACAAGGGCAGTGCGTAAGTATGCAATCAGGCAGACAAATACAAAACCTGCCATAAGCTTTCCTGAGCCCCAAAACCGAGATGATTCACATCTATTCTTGCTCTCATCTCCAGCATTTCCCCCTGGAGGGCTCCCCTTCATCTCATTAATTCCACTTGCTCCCAGATGGGCATAATCTCTTAGAATTTTATAATTGGAAGTACCTTTGAGATCACAAAGGTTCACGGTCTCATTTTAAAGATAAGGAAACTGAGGCTAAGGAAGGTGAAGGAAATTGTTTGAGTCCAGACAGGTCAGTCAAGGCTAAGCCAACGTCAGCGCTGTGGCCCTGAGTTGGGGTGAACTAAACAAAGCATGAGAAGATAATTTCTGTGATGCTAAGTGATCATACAGGCAGGGCTTGAGCTGAGTAAGCACCAGGGGACAGGGTATTTCATTCCCTCTTCTTGGCCTCTACTGTGAGTCACTTGCGAGCAAGAGTAACTGCCCAGCCTCCCTTTTCTACCTGCCCTGCCTATTCTTCTTTAGCATTCTGACTTACCACAGGAGGGTCCCCTACCTGAAAGACAGGTGAAGGGATGTCTTTAGAAGGCAGAGCAAATGGTAACAATGAATATAGCAATAGTAGGGGCTCTTACTGAAGGTGAATATGTGCCAAATGACATGCAACTTGCATTTCATTTTTTAGAAGAGCTCTCTGAATCAGATTTGTTATTCCTATTTTACAAATGAAGCAAGTGAGTCTGAGAGAGGCTAAGCAACCAGCCCAAAGCGATGGAGACAGGTTTTGATGCGAGGTCTAGCTGATTTCAAAGTCAGGGCCCCACGAGACTGGGAAGAACCAGGGGCTAACACTTTGCATCTGCTAACACTCTGCTCAGGACCGAGATCACTAACACAGCCAAACTTCTCTTCTGCTCTCTTCCTCACCAAGCATAACATCGTCCAAGCCAGTAACCCAACCGAGACCAAGAAGTGGAATGTGAATTGTATAAAATCCCTAAATTTCCACTCCCACACACCAATCATCACTACCAGCCTGACGGACAGAAGGCACCGGGAAAGGGGAAGGAATTGGACCGTGCAGGTACTTGCTTCCCCTATCCCAGGAGCCCTAGGAAAAGCTCACACAGTACAAGGCACAAATGTAAAAACTATGCCAAACCCCTAAGTCCAGAGTCACTGGAACAACAGGCTATATGTTAGGTGATTTGTTCTCTTTCACGAAGGGATGCATTTCACTTTTGATTCCCACGCCTGTCTGCAAAGACTCAAAATACTGTGCATCACACAGCACTGAATGTATATCTGTTTCCCAATACTGGTTTTCAAATACTGAAACTTCTTTTTAATATGAATTGTTTCAAAAACCTTCACTCAAGAGCTGTTTTCTTTTAGATCTGGATGCCTAAGAAACTACATGATGATGAAAAGCTACTAGGAACCGGTAACACTTCCAAGTGAATTTTGCATTTTGTCATAATAGCATCTAGGTACACTTGGAACAAAGAAATATTACGTTTATGCCTGAGCTACATAGTCTGGGCAGTTTTCAGACTGCACTGGGAGTGCAGATGGATTTACAGACCCCCTATAATCTCCAGCACCTCGCGGGAGAACCCTAAATGAGCCGCCAATAAAGTCAAATTCCTGAGCATCCTGTAGGCCATTGCTTCTCAAACTTTCATGTGCTCAGGGGTCTTCTGGGGATGCTTTTAAAATGGGCAGGTCAGGGGAGGGGAGCTGGGGGGCGGGCCTGAAACTCTGTACTTCTAGCAGGCTCCCAGGGAATGCCGATGCCGCCCTGCACGGACACCCTTCAGCAGCAGCCCCTGACCCATACCTACCCAGTGCAGCCCAGCCTTTCACCTGCCTACTTGCCAGCTCTACCGTATTCCCCCTACTCATCAAGCCCTACCTCCCTCTTGCCGCCATTTTTCCTGAGGGGTGAGTGTGGGGATGTGCGTGTGAATGTAGCTTCCAGAAGGGTGAATCTTGTCTCTGAGACCTCGCTGATTCTCCTTTCATTCTCAGCGCACTCATAGCCCAGGTGTGTTACACAATTAACCTCTCTGCCTAGGATTGCCTCGCGGCTATTTTGCATGTGTTTGTGTGGGTGTCGGTGGTGTTTAGTTGTATCTCTTTGAAAGCAGAGATAATGTAGAATATACTCTCCACAGCAACCAGTATTGCTAAATCAATTCTTGGGAGTTGATTATCTGGATGAGAAAAATACACATCCTGGTATGGTTATTAAGGTGCAGACAATTCAGCATATGAATGAGAGAATTACATACATACTGACTGCTAAACATTTATTTCTCAAAATTATAGGTGCCATTTATCGATCACTTACTAAGAGTCAGGCACTGGGCTGCCTTGTGTGCTGTCTCATTTAATTGTCACAGGGCCCTAGCAGGGGAACCTCCAAAGCTCACACTTCAACAGAGTGCTGCCTCTCATTAAGTACCTACCAGGTACCAAAACTCAGTTAAAATCTGTAGAAGATCACAGAACAAGACATTATTCTGCTCTCTAGGCAGCTGCAGGCACAAATAATGAGGTTGCACTTTGGCAAGTATAATAATGCAGGTCAATGCACACTGCCACGAGAGGAGACAGCCATCCAATAGCACTGGGAAAGGCCTAAGAACTGACATTCAAACTAAATGTTTAAAAACAAAAAACAGAAACAAAAACCATGGGTCCAAGCAGAGAAAGGTAGAAGAGCATAAAAGGAAATGATAATGCATGTGCAGAGCAAGGGGGTATGACAGAGCATGGTAAGGTTGAGGAGGCCCCCGAAGCTTGGAACCCACACTGCACGTGGCAGCAAGGTGGGAGAGCAGCATGGGGGCAGTGATTTTCTCTGGGGAGGTGGGGGTTGCTAGGTATGGAACCTTTCTCAAACTGCACATCCCCACCCCAGGAATGTGTCTCCCTTCCACATCACCCATAAGTTCATCAGAATCTCCTCAAGAAGACAGCTGGGGAATGGAGAGTTTAACAAGCTCCCTTAGTGTTTTCCAATATGGCCACCATGAGTGACAGTCCCCGCTGAAAAAGTACGATGTGCTGAGAACTGTGGGCTTTATCCCCTAGGCAGTGAAGACCAGAGGGCTTTAGAAATGGGGAAATGACAGAATTGGATCTATTTTTAGAAGATGCAGAGTATGGATTAGAATGTAGAAAACGTGGACACATGAGGCTGCCGAAATAGCAATAAGACAGATAATAATAGCTTGTACTTACTGGTGTCCCAGGCACTGTTCTGATTTAATAGTGCAATCAACAGATTTGAGAGCCTGATCTGAAGTGATGTCAGGAGAAATGGAGAGAAGGAATTGCTTCAAGGGAGATCTATAATTGGGCAAGATATGTGCTTAATTTTAAAAAGATTGGTATTTTGTCCCCAGGTACCAGATTGAAGTCTTGGGCTGTCCTAACCCCTGTTCCTCTTCCTCTCAGCATGTCTGACAGACATCTCAGGTGTGTCCTAATGGGAAGAAGTTTAGAGACATGACTCTCTAGGGTCAGCATCGAAACTACACAGATTTGAAAATTTAAAAAGGTGAAAATTCTCCCAGAGCCGGCCGCAGTTTAGGTGCTGTGTCCTTGGCCAAAAATGATGCCAGAGAAAGGAATTTTCCTGCTTGCATGAGCAAGACTCCCATACATTTCCTGGGTTTGCTGAGCTTAGAAACTGGAGATGCCCTGTGCTGCTCTCTCAAGAGAGGCCACTGCAGCTACTGATAAAGCCAAAGCAGGGCTCCTGTTATTGGGGGAGCCCTGAAAATGGAAAATAGTATGATTTAGGGTTGAATTGGTAACAGAATAATTGGCGACAGTAAGTTCAGAAAAGGCAAAGACTTCTATAATGCTAATGGCAAATTCTCTTCAAATTAATAGATTTTTGTACAAATTCATTCACGATTCATTTATTGAGTGGCTGCTATGTGCCAGGCAAAATATTAGGAGCTGGGGCAAACAGATACAGGAAAAAACATTTTTTTTAAGAAAAAGAAAACAGTTATACTATGAAGCAAGTTTGATTGCCCCTAAAGCATTTATTATCAAGGTGTTACATTTTCTCAGACCACTAGACAGATTTTATGGTAAAAGCAAAACAGAGAAAACAAATTTGATCAAGGTTATATCTTGACTGCCCCCAAAAGTGCAAGCCCTTGACTATGGATCACTGCATTAACAGAGAGGAGTAGGATATCCTGCAGGCACATAACCAATATCTCATTTGTTCAAATAACCACAGTCAGGGCGGCCTCTCTATAAAGGGTTGGCTGGGGCTCTCTGGGACCAAGGCAAAAATCGAGAATGTTGTCTGTAACTATGACAGAAGGAAAAGAGATCCTTGGATAGGCTCATGTTGGCAAATAAACATTCCATCCCCGGTAGGAGTACATTACGACTGAATGATGTACAATCACAACATATTGTCCAGAACTACTGACATGGCCCCACCCAAATATAAAAAAGCCAGGAAGTACAACCTACAATGCTTCCAGAGTGAAGACAGACAGAATATTTAGCAAACAGCACCAATGACTACCACAGAGATGTGGGAGAGTTGGCCCTGTTTTAACTAACCACGATCCCAAAGATCAAGCTCACGCATCAGACTTGATCAGACAATCTAACATGTTCATTGTCAAGAAACTAAAATTGTTGCTGCATTTCTGCTTCTGAAGTAATGGTGTGCTATCCACAGATGAAATGATAAAGAAGGGGGATAGATATGTAAAAACACATGAAATTGAGCCTGAAGTGATTAAACAGAAACACCCCTGAGTTACTCCTTCCCTACTGATATCAGGAGGCTCTTTAATGGTATTACCTTGGAAGCGTTATGGGTTTCATAAATGGCAAAATCCATTCTAAGCCCCATTCTGACCAAGAACTGACAAAAAGGATTTAATACACCCCCTCCCATCACCATCACCCAAAATCACAGCCCACAAAACCAGCTTCCCCCCAAAATAATTTCCTGACCAACCTCAGAAGGAAACGATCATAAAATATTCTGTTAGAAACACTGAGAAGTGCCAGCATTCTTGCAAAGCCTATCAGACAGAACTGAAATCTGTCAGGTAAATTCCTTGACATTGACAAAGTCTGAGACTGAGTATAATGGCTGTGTCACAGCCTCCCAGATCAGTCAGACTGTGCAGGACAATTGCAACATGTGCACCCAGTTTGGACCAAAATCATTCCCCAGGTCATACTGTTTAATGGCCATTGAGCTCTGATTTTACTGTGGAGACAAATGTCAACTAATCTCAGGAGGAGCGCCCCTGCCTTCATCATACACATTAAACCTGTATATAAAACAAAGTCTTCATGATTTCTGATTGCCCTGGCAAAACCAGGTAGGGGGCAACTCTCGAAGTACCCACCTATTCTTGCTTTGTTACGTATATTACTCTGTTCTACATCTCTCACAACCTACAAAGTAATCGTCTTCTTCAGTATACAGCTGAAAACTCTGAACTTCAGGGAAGTTGAGCGCCTTGCTCAAGATCCAATAGCTCCTAAGCAGTAGATCCCAGAAAGAACCACTTCTCTTCCCTTTCCCCCAGGCTTCTGCTTTGAAGGACAACCAGTCCACTGATACAAAAGAGGTAGTTTATAATAATGATTAATAATAATGGTTTATAATAATGCTAAAAGGCTTTGGGCAGAATTGACCTGGGTATGAACCCAGCCCCAAGACTATACAAATTTGAGGATTTGAGTTGCAGCCTCCTCAATGGTAAAGTGGAGAGAAGCTTCCCACCATGTGGTTTTCATGAAGAATAAGTAAGATTATATATAATGTGTAGGATGGGCCCCGGTACATCATAAGAGTTCCATAAATGTTGGCTGTCATCAACATCATTATCATGTAGGTTCCATGTAGTATAAAGGGGAGAGGCATTTAACTGTGGCAAAAGTTCTACCAAACCTCTTAAGCAGTTTTACATATATTTTCTGGAAGTCAATAAACAGTAAAGTGTCTGGGCAAAATGACTTAATGAAGAAATCCTGCTCTTCTAAAATTTGGTATCTTGATGTCTGAAAGATACTATACCAAGCCATTGGCATGTACTAATTCATTTAATCTTCACTCACAGTAACCTTCTGTGTCAGATTCTGTTAACATCCCCATTTTGGAGATAAGGAAATTGAGGCCAAGAGCACTTAGATAATTTGTCCAACTCCATACACCTACAAAGTGGTAGAGTCAAGATCTACTTTCAGAAAGCCTGCATTCTACCTACTCTGCCAGACTGCCTCTATGCAATATTGATTAGGTGTATAATAATATTGGAGGCAATAATAATACAGGTTGTGAAATGCTGTGTAAAACAAAAGACCGCAGTTTCTTAAGTTGTTATTGCATGATGAAGTGAGGCATAACTTGTGAGAACAGTAGAAATGATCAAGAATTCTACACAGCAGAGCCCCAAACAATGACACTGTGAGGTATGGCAGGGACATAACTTGACACACACTCAAAAGGAAGGGAGCCTCCCTTTTTAAGCCAGGTAAATAGACCACTGACAATGGTAAGAGGCGGGATCCATCCACACAAGAACAGACTTCGGGGAACCAGCTACAGTTGGAGGCAGTGGTGCTCACAGCTTTATCAGCACGGCAATGCAAAGAGAAGAGATCGCTCTCAGGGGCGTCACCTGACAATACAGAACAACTGCATATGGGCCCACATTAGCAAAGAGGCCAAAAACCAATTCCTGACTTGGCCTTTGGTTTCTTATTTGGCTTTGGCAAACTTAAAGTCTTCTTTGCATGCGTTAGAGTCGCTGAGTAAGGATGACTCCAACGCTAACATTTCCAGGGCAGATGCAGGTCAGGAAGAAAGGATGAGAAGTAACCATGCTCATCACTGTGGGTCACGTCACATGGGAATATGCAGGCTCTGAGCACAAACACTCTGGGAACCACGCTCTTGGGTGTTGACTGTGCTGGTGCTGGCTTGACTGTATTAGAGACATCAAAGACATCTACCATTTAAGGAACTAAAACTGACCTCTACGCTCCACTTTGTCCTCCACGATGAGGACAGCTCCCAAGGACCTACAATCTTTGTCACACTCTCCAGTGCCAGACCACTTTGCAAAGATGGCAGAAAGTCCTTGGCTATAAATTTCAAATGCTAAAACAGTTCTTACCCTGAGACAGATGGAAAATGCATTTTTGGCAATATTCTAACCCACTCAAATGTAGTGATTTTTCTCCAAATTGAATCTCAGAATTTCAAGCTGCATTTAATGCTGGCAATATACAACTTCCTGGTTCAAGATATTTAATAACTCTAATAGTTATTGAGTGAGATATGGACAAATGAGACTAATATATGGATATAATTTCCCTTGAAATAATCTCAGAAATGAAAGCCCAAGGGAAAATACGTTTATAATGAGGCAAAATTGATTTTTGCTAAATACAAAAATAGTGCAGGACACATTATTAAACCCCAAAGGGCAGCTTTGCTGCCTCTTTTGATCAATGGCTTGTTTTTTCAATTCTCTGCTTTCAAAGGCTCTCCGTAGTGGGATGGAAGGGTGGGTATGGAGGTACATGAAGGTTGGAGGAGAGGAATGAGGAGAACCCACCAGTGAAGCATGATGACCCCCATTGACGAAAGT
Organism: Panthera uncia; assembly: GCF_023721935.1. Classification (NCBI taxonomy): domain Eukaryota; kingdom Metazoa; phylum Chordata; class Mammalia; order Carnivora; family Felidae; genus Panthera; species Panthera uncia. The sequence goes on from NC_064816.1 coordinate 147,341,327, forward strand.
CTTCATGAAGCCTTTTCTAATATCAGGGCTTTCCGTTTAAGAGTTAAGAAAAACTTCTCGGCACCGGAATGGAACACTGCAGATTGTGCGTACAAAATGGGGAAATGGGTTAAAATTCCATCATCAACTTCATCGCTCTTAGAAGGGGGGACTCTCTTGCACTTGTGACCATTCGACAGCTTCTAGCTTCTCTGACCACAGGGATTTCAGCTGTTCCAAGCAACCTGGCACACAGTTGAGCCTTGAAACTAGACTAAGAAGTGCCCCAGACTAAGTGTTATTAACTGGTGCAAGCCTCCCCCGAGAAGACGTATGGAAAGAAATCTGAGCCTACAAACATTTCAGAGGCAGAACAAACTATGTAGGTGTATCATTTATATTTAAAAACAAATGGTACGCTGCTCTTAGGTCAAATAAGCATATAAACTAAAACAAAACAATTCCTTGGGCAGCAGTTTCTCCAAGTACTGGATTACTTAAGACTTCTCCAAGTTTGGACAGTGGAAGATAAGCTTCTCCTTTGCTAGTCTGAATCCCACTGCAAACACGGAAATACCAATAATTACCCAAAAGATCTGTTCTCTTTTTGCCTCCCAGTAATAAACAGCACTAAGTAACACTGGCTTTTGGTTCATGAAAGTAGAAATATTTGTTTTATCATTACTTTTCTTGAGTATTTACAGAAGCTGCATTCTTTCCCCTAAATCTTTAAAAAGCCATTGCCTCTTTTGCCCTGGAAAAAGTGAAGAAAAGACAATGGTGTACGCACCTAAGAGCTAGCTAGGAGACTGTGAAAGCCTTCTGCATATGAGAAACCAGCACACCTGATCCCTTTTAGAGGATCATATTTTTGGGGGCGGCTGGTTCAGCTTCTGCCAAAGTCTATAGTACTGATCTAAACGACAGCACCAATCTAGCTAATTTCAGACACTAGCTAACTGGTTTGCTCACCTGGGGGTTGATTTCATTGTGAAATTGAGAGAAAAAAAAAAAACCACGTAATTGGTCCATAAATTTATTCTTCTGATGTGGGTTAAAAACAAATTCTCTAAAATGATGCATTCATTCTCTCATTAAACATTTTCAAATTCATGTATTTATTGAAAGCCTACTACTACCCATGAGCCACTCAAGTTCATACCAGAGACATCGATAACAATGAGGATCTAGGCCTAAAGAAGCTTACAGGCAGCATGCATGAAACTCATGACACTAGCTATCGTCTAAAGTTTCTATAACATCACTTATCCTACCATAAATTTAAAAAAAGATAGTAGAACAAAGTGAGGAAAAATTAATTCTATAAAAGAGAGGAGAGACTCCAGACTGATGTGACTCTTAACGCTCTTTCTGTTTCCTGTGTGGGCTCCTTACAGGCTCTTTTCTGTTGACGTGACTTCAAGTGCTCCCCATGTCCTTTTTCTACTCATCCTATAGACTATTCCCTAGACAATCATGTTCATTCTCGTGATTTCAGCTCCCACTACAAAATCTACACATCCAGACTAGACTGTTCTCTTGAATGTCAGATTCCCTTGCACATTAGATTTTCTCATCCTGTTGGTACACAGGTACCTTGCGTGCAGTAAGACTGACATATTGTTCATTCGTTTCCCCATCCACTGTAGTTCATCATCCTCTACTCTTTATCTGAAGTGTTAGCTCCACTAACCAACCAAATGTGAAACATGGAAGTCACCTTTGATTCTTCCTTCATTCCCAATAAATCTCACTCACTTGGTCTGTAAGTGCTCTTTGTTTTAAATTCTGAAGACTTCCTCCATACTCTCCATTTTCTAGCTCTGTCCTTGCCCCATTTCCCCTCAGCTACACTGGCACAAGATTCTCTATTGACCCATCCTCTGCAGTCATTTGAATAATCTGAGACATGAATCTGAAAGATGCACTCCTTTATCTAAACCTCGCTCTACCAGCCTTTTGCTATGTACAGCCACCTATACCAGCTGTAAAAAAGCAACGTATCCTCCATTGTTAGTACTCAATGCTCCTCGCATCAGCCTCCAGGGCCCAGGACTTCTCATAAAGGGCTTTCCCTCTGCATAATTTTCTCACAAGAATTTCCCAGTCTTTACCTCCCAACTCTATTCTTCCAAACTTCGTCTGTCTGACAAACTCAGTTTGACTTAAGTCCTTGCATCCAGACAAGCTATACCGATAACTCAGACTGGAAGTCTCCCATGCTGCCTTCCACCGCTACACATTGGTTCCAGCCAGTCCCATAACGGCTCCAGTTTCTGGGGACACAACTTAGACATGAGGAAAAACCATGATGCAGAATAAACATCAAGACCCTTTCTGGGTTCAGGCCTAGCACGGTGGTCCTAGCTCACCACTATCACCTACATCTACATGTTGCCCCAGTTGAACTATTCTCCACTGGATGTAGAGGAGATTGCAGCTTTCAACAACGGAGCCCCAAGCTCTTCATATTCCAGTACCAGCAGCCCCCACTGATACAGGTACAGCCACCTCCCTCTTTTGCCCCTCCTCATAACCTAATAGTGCCCTCCAGTGTCATGAGGTCTAACTGCATGTGAAGAAGGTAGAAACTCAAAACCCAATATGCCCCGCCCCATTAACCCCAATAGCTAGAGGTAAAATGTACTAAAGACTCAGAAATCCCCCCCCCCTTTTTGTCCATAAAATGTATTTACACCAGAATTCACTGAGCTCCCACTTGCAGTCCCACCATTGGCAAAAGAAAAGAAGGAGGAGGAGGAGGGGGAGGAGGAGGAGGAGGAGGAGAAGGAGAAGGAGAAGAAGAAGAAGAAGAAGAAGAAGAAGAAGAAGAAGAAGGAGGAGGAGGAGAAGGTGAAGGAGAACTGGAGGAGGAGGAGGAGGAGGAGGAGGAAGAAGAGGAGAAGAAGTTGGGGAGGAGAAGGAGGGGGAGGGGGAGGAGACAAGGCTGTCATGTTCCTTGTTTCCAGGTAGTGGACAGCAGTAACCAACTGCCATCCTAGCAGGGCCACACTAGGCCAGCAGTGTCATCTGTGGAGGTCAGATTCACGGCCTCCTGCAAAACACAGGCTGGGATGCTCACACAGGAAGCAGAATGAAATGACCCAGCTGTGTGTCCTTAGTTCCGAGAACTCCAGAGCCACCAGGACAGGAAGTGTGTAGATGCAAGCAGGGAGCGACCTCACAGTGATGAGAAGCATCCTCTGCTACCTAGCCACAGAGACCCTCCCAGAGGTTGCCTCTGAGCCAAGCTGGCATCCTAGTTATCTCTGTAGCTCATTCCTGACAGTGAAATGATCTGTAGAAACTTCTGATGGGCCTACGTCAGAAGTATTGCTCAGCATTATGCCACTACTTAAGACACATTTTTTCCCAAGCCCAGGATCGTCATGGATGCCAGGGCTCATGGTATCTGCCCTCCTAACCAGGGTATTCTTTTAAACAAGAGCCCTCTAGTGAATAGCTTTGACCTATCTGGGTCAGCAGACGCCCTCACTAGGGTAGCAAACTCCATCCTTGGCAAGGAACCAATCTTTTCATTATTAAATCTCCTATGTTCACCAACCACTCAACCCTCGAATTTCTATCTTACCTGGCATCTCTGTTTTGGGGCACATTTTTATTTGAAACTCCTCAGATCTGATTCACAAGCCCCTACCTACCCCCTACAGCATACTCAGACTAATAACCATAAAGAGCTTGGGCCAATACACAACGATCACATGACGTGTTATTCCTCCCTAGCACTGCTACATCAGTATCTCAGTTTTCTCATATGTGGAATGGGAATAATTATAATGCCTACTCCTGAGGCTTGTTTTGGGAAATAAATGAGTTAATATACATAGAATGCTTAGAATAGTGCCTGGTGTGTATATATAGTAAGAATAAATGTTAACCACTGTTATTATTCCAGCACCACAGAATCTGCATCTAACTTGCTGCACGTCTCCACTCAGAACCCGCAGATACCAAACCTTTCCATGCATTTGCTTATGTGCCCCACACTATCCTAGGTTTGGGGGACATAGCAGCAAAGAAATTAAAGAGCTCACGATGTTTATATTTTAGTGGGAGGAAGAGGCAGATAATGAAAATAAATAAACACGTCATATAATATCAGACAGCATCAAAAGGTACCAAGAAAAGAAAATAGGGATGACAGACAGTGACAGAGAGGAAGAGGCAAACTTTCCTATGGCAGGTGGGGTGACTAGGCAGCCCCCAAAAAAGTGGCCTCGAGCTAAGACTCAAAAACTCAAGAAGATTCTGAGCTCAGAGCTAACACTCAAAGGAGAAGTCTTTGAGCTAAGACTTGAATGATAAAAGCCAGACATGAAAAGGTCAAGAGCAGGGGTGCTCAATCTTAGCACTACTGACATTTTTTTGTGAGGGACTGTCTTATGCATTGTAGGATGTTTCTCAGTGCCCCTAACCTCTAACCACAGATACTAGTGGCATCCCCAGGATTGTGGCAAAATCACACTCATTGAATAACAATTGCGATCATCTGGTCTCACTTATTGGCCCAAGCCATTACTTTATATTCCTGGATTATCAACTCACTTGTAATTTTCTATACAATCATATCATTTCTAAGCCACGTTTTCGCTTATGTTGACCGTTTGACCTCTGTGGAAGACCCTTCCCACCCTTTTCAATTGAATCGTTCTTCCTCATCCTTTAATACTTAAAGTATCCCATGTACATATCTCTATCACTATAATATATATGTTATAACTGTCGGTCGACTTGTTTATTTCCCTCTACTAATCAGTGAGATTCTCCTGGTCTGGAAATGGATCTTATTCATTTATGTTTGATGCCTAAAACACACCGGGTTCTTGACACATCCTTGGTGCTTAATAAATGTTTGTTGAATAAATGAACTGCTGTGCCCTCAAGGATACTACAATCACTTAGAGGCCAACAAGATAGATGCAGATATAACCCTCAAATAATACAAAAACTAAAACGTGGCATAAGAGAAATAACAACAAAATTTTATTAGAGTTCAGATTCAAGAAAAGTTACTTTCCACTGAGTATTTACTCATTTGCACAGAACAAAGTAAATACTGTATGCTGTTAAATTGTGACTCCTTCAATCCCCCAACATACTCCTATAGTCACAGACCATGTGATCAATAAAGGCCTCACAGACCAGATGTGAGGATGTTTGTGGTTCATACGATCACTCCCACTGCAGAGCTAACCTGCAGATATCAGCAAAGTATTTCAACGCTAAGAACCCTAAGAATATGGGGACCCGAGCTGTGTGTCTGAATTAGGCCAGGGCCAAAAATTATCTTCTGATGCCCAGTCTCTTTACGATATAACATCTACTAAGTTTTATCCCTGTATGCGTGTCCCACACCTCTGGAGCCAGAGCAGGGCAGACACCAGACAGTGTGTATGCTGGTAGGAAGCCATCAGTTGTCCACAGCCAGTGTCCATGCCCACATTTCGCTGGTTGCTCCATATTTTGAACATCCTTCTTGGTTATACCCATATTTGGCTGTCAGATCATCAGTGACACTGTCTCGGAGCAGGAGGACCAAACCACACAGAAACGATTTATCCCTTTATTTACAAAGATGAGCTAACTGGAGAGTAATTTGAGAAAATGGACAGGCTAGTGACCAAAAAAATCTTCAGGCAAAATTGCAGAAAATACACCCAACTCAAAAGCAAACAGGCAACTTGGAGAGTGGGAACTGCTCTGGAATTAGGCCAAAGTATTTGTCATGTGGTTTCAGAAAATAATAATCCCCTGGGGTTTAAAGTTCAACAAGCATAAACTAACACTTAGGAGTCCAGGAATGTGTCATCAGCCACACAAGTACATTCCTAAAATGGCCCAGCTGGAACGCTAAGCTAAAGCTTCGTGTGTCTGTATGGTTCACTAAGTTAGTTTCTGCAGTGCTGTTTTGCACATATTCCCATCTCCTTGCCCTAACTCCCAATGGATTCCTACTCTAAATATGAGCCAAAACTCAAGAGAAACTCATCACAAGTGTCTTACACAAAATTCATGCACAGATAGCTTTTATATCTATGCTCACTGATAACTAGAAATACAATTGGAAATAATGCTAAACTTTTAAATAACTTGCTTTCCTCAAATGCCCAAAGCCACAGCAAAGTTATTATCAAATGCAACTATTCCAAAACAAAAAGCAAAACAAACAACAAAAAACCCTTCCAACTTTAGTGAAGTGCCATTTCACAAGTGGCCATCCTGAGGCACAGACAGGTCAAGGGCTTTAGCCAGGATCAAAGTCATGATCAATAAAGTAACACTTGGATATTTAAACTTTAGCTTAACTCAAAACCTGGAGCTCCACACCCCACTTGATGTTACCTCTTAATATAGCTATTGAGTCCAGCCCACATTTAAACACCTACTCACAGACGTTACACCAGATAACACTCTTCAACGAAGCCGTGTTCCCAGACCCACATCTTTGTACCCACACAGAGAATCCAAGGATTTCAGACTACAAGGGATCTTGATCTAGCCCTGCCTTCTCATTTAGTAAGTTATCTCAGTTCTCTGCAACCCACCACAGTGCCCTATCACCAATAAGGTGAGGTCCAAACTCCTTTAGCGAGCAGCACCCTCCATAATCTGACCCTATCTATTTCCAGACCCACCGTCTGCCAGGCACTTTGTACCCGCACTCCAGAATCAACAAATAACCTGAATTTCCTAGAAAATACCATGCTTTTTCAAACCACCATGACTATGCTCTGACTTCTCTAGAGCACACTTTCATTCCTTGTCCCTGTACAGAATGGAGCTTTAACAATCTGTTTGAACATCCCCACTGCTCTAGAGCATTCTCAGACCCTTTCAGAAAGCATTATCGCCCCTTCCTCCATCATTCGTGACACTTTTTACATGCCTCTAACATAGTGCATCTCTCATCATGCGTAAATCTATGTTATTTGCATATCTGTCTTCTGCCACTAGAAGGTGAGTTCCTTGAAGATAGGGCCTTATTTCATTCATTTCTGTCATTTTTGTGTGTAGACTGACACCCAGTGAGTTCTTTATAAAGTCAGAAGAAATGAGATAAAGAGAAATAGAAGAAAAGGCAGTGGACGCTAAAATCAGAGAAGTTAAGAGATTTGCTCAAGATCATCCAAACAGACACACGGATTGCACATCCAGGGACTCTAATCAGTCACACTCTGTCATATAGCCCAGGAGGCACAAAGTCACTTTGCCATCTATACAACATCCCACATCCCACATCCACCCATCTCCCTCCATTTCCGCTCTACCAGGACACCGTTTCTGGTGCTGAGCATAGTTTCTACCCACAGCTCTGCCATAGCTCTGGTGGGAACACTTGCACGTGAAAATGGCTGTCAGAAGGCTGAACCCTCTAGGGCCTTAGAAGAGCAGCTGAAGAGGTCACTCAGGTGAGCAGTTTAGTGAATAAGAGTCTTCCATGCAAGATTGGTGGGCAAAAGCTCAAGAACAACAGATACACTCCCTTCTCCCATCAGTTGCTCCCGGAACCGCTATTCCACTACCAAACCCCAACCTCCTAACCTTCCAGCATACCAGCCCCAAGGACAGTCTCTGGGACTGTGGGTCTTGCTGGCTGTCTCTCCATTGTCTGGGAAAGCCCCATGACTGAGCACGGCCTCTCCTACTTGCAAGAAAAGCCGGCCAAGAAAACCAGCCAAGAGATTAGCCAGCTGGCAGCCGCTCCAGGGGTGTGGCTGTGTGAGCCCAGACCAATCTCCCAGCACTGTGTAAGGGCTTCCCGTTGCCAGGAATCAGTCTTTCCAGCCCACAGCCAGCCTCCTCTGCAAGTGTCATAGCAATCCACCCCTCCCATGGGGCCTAGCCCAGAGAGAGCAGCCCCTCCCCAGCTACTGCCAATTTGCACCTCATTAGTAACAGCCTCTCCCCAGTGACAGTCCCTCAGAAATTCCAGACTGAGCACCTCCTTGGTGCTAAATGAAAGCTGGGTGCTTGGGGAGAATGGCATCTGAGCTGCTAGAATGACAAGTCTGAGGGCTTCCTAGAAAACTAGGAGAGCACAGGCTACCAACAGGAGACAGAGAACGTTGTGTCTGGCAGTGACCAATGGTTGGAGGTTAGGAGGTTCTAGAAATCAAAGGGATATTATGAAACTCAAGTCGATGGCTCAAGGTGAATGGTGAGCTGAATGAATGCAGGTGGGCTGTGGCAAAATGCCTGAGGAATGTGACAGGAGGTGTCTCCTTTACTTGGATGCTGGAAAAATGATGTAAAATGACCCATCCCTTCCCCCATCACAGAGAGGTAGCATGAAATATCTACTGAAACTTTTAGACGAACCAAAAACATTACTGTCTGTTCAAAAATTCTAAAGGAACATATTGATTTGTCAAATTTCCTATCGTCCTTATTGAGGAAGAATGGAGTGAACAACTTCCAGTTAGCCATGGTGAGGTGGACACATACCTCTATCCCAACTCCCTCTGGAAACTCCTGCTAAAATGAAAGTAAAGGAAATAAGAGACATAATTTCACAAGAACGGAAAAGGGATGACAACAAGATTTTTGGAAGATGGACAGGGAACTGAGTAGAGGTGACTGAGTGCAGGCAGGGCAGAGGCAAGAGAAGCAAATGGGAGGTGGGTTCCCCTGCAGGGCTCCAGGAAAGTTCTGGATGGGAGGTGCCAGGTATACCTGAACATGAGGGTGGGAGAAGGCCTGAAGCAGGCTTTACAGAGACCATTCAGATCCCCACCCTGAGAGGCCTGGTGGCTACTCCTGCAGCACAAGGCCAGGAAGCTGGAGATTTAGTTCCTAAAGAGACTAAACCGGAGAGAACCAGGAACACCAATCATAACTGGGTTTGAGTCTGAGCCCTTCCACCTAGGGCAGAAAGATCAACCAAAAATCTACGCGCCAAATAGTGAAAGTTCCGGTCACAGAGAAACCACGGGTATCAACCTCTTAAAACAAAAGTAGACCATTCTCCTCAGAGAACTGTACAGAAAATATTAATGTTTAGGGTTTTCCTAATAAAACCAACCATGTCCCTCATCAATCACTCCGTAATGAAGATTAGTGGCCTCACAAGTCACATACATGTACACATGGAGCTTCCATTCAGCCTTTTGGAGCCTCTCTCTTAAATATGAATGGATCATCAGATACTTGAATAGAAACTCCAACATGAAAAGAAGGTGCTGACAAAAAAAAAAACAAAAAAACATTTTTTTTGAAAAAAAAAAGAGTTTATATTAGGCCAAACAAAACATCCAAAAATTATCATTAATATCCTTAGAGAAATAAAAGAAGATATTAAGGCCATAGAAAAAAATGGAGTACTATAAAAAAAAGAACTCTAGAAATTAAGAAAGAACTCTTAGAAATTAAAAGTAGGATCACAAAAAATTAAAAAATCAATAAAAGGATTGAAAATAAATGAGGAAATTCCCCAGAGGGCAGATAAAAGGAAAAGAGAACTTTTAATAGGAAAGAAAATTAGAAGAATATTCCACTAGATACAAGTAACTATATAATATAAATTCCAGAGAAAACCAACAGATAAAATGGAGGATCCCTAGACAATAAAACCAGAAAATTGCCTAGAACTAAAAGTTTTCAGATTGAAGAGATCTAAAAAGTTCCCACACCATGAATATATGCAGCCATGCTAAGGCACATATTCTCTTTAACCAGAAGGAGAAAAAAAATTAAATCCACAGAGAATGAGAAAATAAAATTATTGAGAACCAAATGGATTTGGACTTCTCGACTGCAACTTTTGGAAGCAGAGCAGCAACCCAGAAACACCCTCGTCACTCTGAGGTAGAAGTATTTCCGGTCTAGAACTCCATACCCTGAAAAATTCTTGATCAAGAGTGAGGTCAGGAAAGAAAAAAAAGATATTCTGGGACATGAAAGGACTCAAAATATCTACCTCCTATGCACCCAGTCCAAGGAAGCCACCTCTTGGGAAACTTTTTCCACTTGGTCATCTAAAAATATGACGGGGAGGGGCGCCTGGGTGGCGCAGTCGGTTAAGCGTCCGACTTCAGCCAGGTCACGATCTCGCGGTCCGTGAGTTCGAGCCCCGCGTCGGGCTCTGGGCTGATGGCTCGGAGCCTGGAGCCTGTTTCCGATTCTGTGTCTTCCTCTCTCTCTGCCCCTCCCCCGTTCATGCTCTGTCTCTCTCTGTCCCAAAAATAAATAAAAAACGTTGAAAAAAAAAAAAATTTAAAAATATGACGGGGAAAAAAATAAAGAAAAGATAAAAAAATAAAGAAAAATATGATGGGAAAAAAAAAACCCAACCAAGAATGTGGAGGGTACTGTTGCTCTTGAAATTTTCGTATATTCCACCAAACGAGGCATAAATCAAAGACGAAATCTAGGAAAACTAGAAAATGAGGAAGAGAGCTGTGGTCCCAACCAGCCCAGAAAGGGGGAGATGTGAGGGACCTGGGAGGGTCATCTACTCAAAAACAAGGAAAATGATACATTTCTGGATATGTTTAAAAGCCACAGAAGTTGTATGGTTCTTTTAAGAAGTTTGTGGAAGGGGTGCCTGAGTGGCTGAGTCCATTAAGCATTTGACTCTTCATTTGGGCTCAGGTCATGATCTAACAATTTGTGGCATCGAGCCCCGTGTCTACCACTGTGCTGGCAGTGCAGAGCCTGCTTGGGATTGTCTCTCTCCCCTTCTCTCAGCCCTTCCTCCACTCGTGCTCTCTCTCAAAATAAATAAACTTTAAAAACCAAAAACCAAAACCAAAACAAATTATAAAAAAATAGATGTTTGTGGAAGAATTAGGAACAAGTCCACATAATTTTTTTTTTTTAATGTGACCAATAATAGAAGGAAGGAAATGTCTTCAGTAGCCCACTGGGTGGCCCAGACATACATAAGATTTACAAAGTCGGTAACAGAAGCATATATGAACGATTCAAATAAAATTGTGATCTGAGCATACTGGAGAGATGAAAGAAGGGATACATGCAGGTGGGACAAAAAAGAATGATATCCTCACCTTCTCAGAGGAAACAGTTGAGAGAGTTTACAAAACATGTTATTTATAAATAGAAATGTCGAATCTAGAAGAAACAGCTAACAAGTCATACCAGCTGTGGGGAAATGGGAATATGGGAGAAACACAGAGAAGAGGATCATGGTTTTGCTCTAAGCCTGTGCTAGCTATGAACTGTGCATTAAGCTGTACTTATGTACCACTCGATTTAAATAAATATTATGTTCAAAAACTAAAGCAGAAAGTTGGCTAATCCTCACTACCTGCGTTAGCACCTCTCCAAAATGATGTGCAAACCTATGCTCCGGAGCTGTCGTGAAGAAACGTAATTACCCTGGGAAGTTCACAAGGTCTTCCCATGTGTCCACGGCAGATGGCACACACATGATTTACACGGTGGTAGGGCAGCAGTGTCTTGCATCTCAATAGGGTTTATAATTTACCAAGTGCCTACATCGTTCAATGCAGCCTCGACAACCGTGCTGTGCAGCAAGTATCACCAGCCTCATTTTTCAAATGAGGACACTGGACTTCAGAGAGAGTGAGACCTCTCCGAGGGTTAACAAGTGACACGCAAACAATCCAACTCCATTTGTGAGCGTGCGCACGTGTGCGTGCGCGCACACACGCGGTAACAGGGGTAAACAAGGTCACGTTAGCAGACTTATTTTCTAATTTTATTTATGCCTCTGTTGATCTAAGAGAGTGAGGAATAAACATTTTTGAAAGAAGGCTATCAGGAAAAAAATCGAGGGTCATCTATATTTTCTTCATTTAAAACAAAAGTGGCTTCATTGAGTAACGTGGAAAGGAATACGAAGTTTTGCGTCTTGGAGTTCACTGTTATCAGACTGAATTACCACACTGCTTGGTAGTGGTGGTCTCCACATCATTAATAACTGGGTCTGTTGAAAGGTGGACAAAGAGAGTTTTCTAATCTTAATTCTGAAATTCGTTTGCAGGTTGCATCCTCACGTCAGACAGGTCATGTGTGCCTGTGGGCCCAAGACTACTCATCACTCCCGGGGGGTCCTCAACGGAGCCCCTATTCCTTCTTGCATATTAAAGAAGTTGCTCAAAGTTGATCTCAAAGGTGCTCTCTCTTCTACCCAATTTTCTCTATTTTCCATTTATATGGGAAAAATGGTTTTCCAAAATGTAGAGTGTGGGCCAGCTCTCAAGCCTTGCAATGCAACATACATAATGCACAGAATAAGCTGGGCATTGTCCTGATCCTTCAGGAGCAGGCGTGAAAGCCAGGGGACAGAATTGGTCACACTGACTTTCCACCACATTGCTGCACTCCATTTACTGAAGATTAGGTCTGAAAAGAGTGTGCAGTTCGCAGCTGAAAGCAAATCTTTCCGAGCTGCAAAATTATCTGTATTTCTATTAACTGGTCCAGCCAATCCCTATTCATGTAATAGCGTTAGACAGTAACACAGCCCTCTGACAGTGAACAACGTTTAAGCTGCTCGACTACTATTTTCTAATACATTCAGAACACACATTTCTCTATTAATTTGTTCAGTGACTTCTAGGTATTGGGATCTGGAAAAAAACTTTCCACTTCATTAACAAAAGTTCAATGATGTGATTTGGGGAGTTTCTCTAAACAGATTAGAAAAAGTTCCCAGCTCTAAGACAATCTAAATTCCCCAATTTTCTCTATAGTTACCAGGTTAGAACTTAGGATAAGGTTGTCTAGCTACAGTATTAATTAATGACATCAAATCTAACCATTTATTACACTATTTTATGTAAAAATTAGTTTTATGTTTAGGTTCTGAGGCTACCCCACACTCTCCTTACTCAACCTTTCCCAGATTCTTATGGATTTGAGATTCACCCTCCTTCCTCGTGTCCTCCTTCCTCCTTCCTATTGTCCCAGACGCATGAGAGGAACACGGCTCTCAGCCACCATGGCCACTGCAGAGAGAACAGGGATCTCCCTTCCCTCTTCATGTCCTGAGGGAGGGAGGGAGGGAGGGAGGGAGGGAAGCTCTTGTCCACTCTGGAATGTTTCATGGCAGGGCAGGGTAGAGGTGTCACTTTTGCAGCAATGGCTTCTGTAGTAATAACAGTGTCTCCAGAAAGACGAATTAGCAATGGATCCAGCAAGAACAAAGACTTTCTCACATTTGGGTACAGACCACCACCTCTCTTCTCCCAAAACCTCCCATGGCTCTCTGTTAACTACAAAATTAAAATTCCTCCAATGGCATTCAAGGCTTTCTATAAAGAGTATTAAGTTACCTCTCTTGCCTGACTTTTCACTACATATCTCCATGCTCAAAGCAAAATTATCCCACAATTCACATGGCTGCCCCAGTACATTATTCATTTCCATCCACCAAGTCCTTTCTCAGACAATCCCTCTGCCTGGATTGTCCATACCTGCTCTCCTTGTGTCCTGTTTCCTCTTGCTGGAATATTACCAAACCATCAAAGCCAACATCTCAAGAAAACCTCCAAGCAGAACTAACTTCTCTTCCCTTCTTTGGTTTTTCTACAACTCAGAAATAGTCATGTGCATTACTTTATGCCTGTTGTTTACCTTTGTTCAAGCTCTGACGTCTAAGAGGTATAGAGAAGATATATAACTCCTAGTAAAGACCCTTCATATGTGAATTTCTACGTAGTTTAAAGCTAGAAACCTGTTTAAAGCTTCCACTCCAAAAAACTCAAATGTTTGATTTCAGGGGCTGTTGAAAAAAGAGAAGAAGCAAATGTACTGTGTTCCAAAATTGTTTCTAGTTTGCCATTTGGAACTTAGGGTATGTTTCCTCCACTGTATCAGTGATATGAATAAATACACTTATCTGCACCTGGCCATCCCCTCTTCTTTCTTGAAAGCACATTTAACCATTATCTGCTCTTAAAGGTCTTTTTCCACTCTTCCATTTGATGTAGGGACCCTTCCTCTGGGGCCCCCAACCATCCCTCCACCTTTGAAGTTATCACTCTGTACTGTTACGGGTCAATTCCGTCCCTCTCCCTCCCTAGACCATACATTCTTCATAGCAGAACTTCTTACTTCTCTTATTTGTAGCACTTAGCACAGCATTTGGCACACAGTAAGCACTCAACACGTGTTGTTATTGCTGTTGTTGTTTCTCCAATAAGTTATAATCAATCTGAAACGATTTTAAGGTAGAAACCATGTTATTCAACTTTGGATTCCTCAACAAGGGCTTGAAATAGTGATTTGCACATACGGCGCGTGAGTATTCCACAACTATTCCTATGAAACTGGTAAGTTTTTATCCAGGGAACTGCTCATGTTATAAAACATAGGTGAGAAAAACCCAATGATTCTCCCCTTGATGCTTTTTTTTTTAGTACTTTTTTCTTGATTTTCAATATCAAGACTTCAAAGAAAGCACTTGATGCGTGGGAGAGCCTCAGAGACCAGGGAGATTCATGTATTTCATTTCTCATGTTCTAAAGCTTCTCTCCTTTTCAATTTCTCATCATCCTCACAAATTATCTCACTCCCTTCAGCTGAGGAGGCACATTACTCAGGTTATTTTTAGAACACCCTTGTGTGCAATATTGGCAGTTCAAAGCACCAGAGAATCCACACAAACACAAGGATTCTCCTGGGGCTTTTGCTTTGTCCTTGAAGCCCTTTTCATAGACTCCTATGGTCTTTCCTATAAGAACCAGGTGAGCCACATTAAAGGTTCAAGTCCATGCATTTTTACTTCCATGCCTCCCTGGTGAATTTACACTAAATATTTATTGAACATAATGGGAACTAATATAAGAATAAAACAGGGAGCACAATAAGCAATTTCTGCCACATAGAACCTAAAGCTGCACATCCGTATTCCAAGTTCATACCCTGCATCCTGGACCATGCCTTTGCCAAATTTCAGGAACCTCCTGATGGAGAAGCAGTGATGCTCTTCCCCCACCCTTCACTCTACTTCCAAATAACAACTACTACAAACTAAGTATTTTTGATGGCAAAACAGCCAGTCTACACCAAAGCTATAGAACTTGTTCCTTCCTACACAGAGCCCCGTACGTCTGGCAATTTAGAGGAAGATGAAGATTACAAAGAAGACAAACTTCCTGTCCTTACCCTTATGGAAATCAGTCACCACTGTAGTGAGGAGGAACACACGACAAGCAAAATGAAGGAGAACACCAACAATGATTTGCCCCTGTCTTCAATGCTCTCTTCTTCCTACTTATACCTCTAAGGGGTAACTTTTTAATCAGAGAACTAGACTTCTTAATTCAAGAACTATATCTTTCAAGGTTGTCATTTAAGGATGGCTGGTTAGAGGTTTCTAGAGGTTTGATAATGACTCGACACTAATCTCTCAAAGAAGCACTGTTCAACAGACCTGTCTTCAGTGATACAAATGGTTTGTATCTGTGCTGCTCAATATGGTGGCTACCAGTCACCGTGGCTATGAAGCACTTAACGTGTGGCTAGTGTGACTGAGGAACTGGATTTGAATTTAATGTATTTAATTACTTTTGATAGGCACATGTGGCTCCCATCTACTGTACTGGGCAGCCCTCGTATCTGAAACAGTAGAACACTATCCTCTGGACAAAATAAGTAATCTTCCTGGCCACCAAATATAGGTTTAGCCAAAGTACAGATGGATTTCTTTATAAGCTCTGTGTCAACTCGCTAAAAGAAAGTTCACCAAAACCTCTCAAACAGCTTAAGCCAGTTTTAGAAGGGTTGACCACAGGCATTTCTCCACCAGCAGCAGGGTCAAGGGGAGGGCAATGAAGGCATAAGTCTGAAAAATAGAGATAACAGTAAATAGTTCTTAAGAGAGAGCTTGACATTTCTTATTTAGGAAAGAACAGAGAAAGGGAGGGAGAAAAGGAGGGAGAGAGAAAAGGAAAAGGAATCTTGAATATTCTAGAGGTGCTTGGTGTCTGAAATAAATACGAAACGTGACAAATAAACATGTAGCCAAACTGAAATCACAAACCTTAAGTGAAATGGCTGCAATCTAAGTAAGACACTGGAAATGTCATCAGTAACTTGTCGAATCGCCAATCTAGAAATCTGGCTCTTGGAATGAGTTTTACAGCAATTGGCCTGAACCCTTGCTAATCCATATACTCATGGCAGCCGATGACCACGGCAAAGGAACGAAGTCCTGAGAGCCATACATACATACATACACACACACACACACACACACACGTATATACGTATATATGTACGTATATATATACACACACACATATATACGTATATATATGTGTGTGTGTATATATATATATGTATGTATATGTATATATACACACACACATACACGCAGGTTGTGCCCTGCACTAGGACACCCAGAGGGGGTGGGAGAATGAACCCCATCCTAAGTGCCACCCACCACATGCTAGATCCTGGCTCCGGGGCTGACAGAGCTCAGGAGTAAGGGAAGATTTTTGTTAACTTGTCCACCTAGACTTAGAAACTGTTTCTAATTCAAACAAAGACTCCACATGTGCTAATGGTAGACCAGGGCCATGTTTTTAGTTTACTGCTGAACTCTTATGAAGAAAGCCACGTATAAACCAGTACACTGTCAAATTAGGGACAGACAGAACAATGGCGTTGCAATCATCTTTAGATAAGGGATAACTGAAGAATAAAAGTGGAAATGGTTTAGTTCAAGGAAAAGAGACCCAAAGAGAAATGTGATACCTGACTTCAAATATTTGAAGACTATCATATGGAAACAAAGGGGAGGGTTAATCTGAATATCCCCCAGAAGTGCAAATGTAAATGCCAGTAGGTAAAAAATAAAGGAGTTGGGTTAAGCCTCAACATGGAGGCAGCACAGGATCATGAGGAAAATGTAAGCCTTGGGCAACTTAGAACTGAGTCTGAATTCTGACTCAACTAATACCTCTTTGAGTTTAAGCAAATTGTTTTCCTCTGGAAGATTTAGTGTCCTCGTTTGTAAAATAGAAATAACTAATTTAGACAGTTATGATAATTAAATAGGAGAACAACAAAACAGGAGGCACAAAGTACCTAAGTCATGCTAGATATTCATTAAATGGTAATACCTAATTTTCTCTATAACAAAAACTTTCCAACAATCAGACCTAACCAATGGTATAACACTCTCCCTAATGCAGCCAAGAACTCCTAACATGGAAGACATTCACCAGCCTCTGCTGGTGGACCATTTGGCAATGATATTTATCAATTAGGTTGGAGTTTTTTTGTTTTGTTTCGTTTCATTGTTTTTCTGTGTTTGGTACTGGGGTTTTTTTGGTGGGGTTTTTGTGTGTTTGGGGTTTTTTTCTGTTTGTTTTATATTGTTTTTTCATTTTTGGTGTTTTTTTTGTTTTTACTTAAACAACAAGGAAGTTCACTGGGAAGATGTTGGATAGTTCACAATTTAGTGGAAAAGCCGGGATGGGGCGCCCGGGTGGCTCAGTCGGTTAAGCGTCCGACTTCGGCTCAGGTCACGATCTCACGGTCCACGAGTTCGAGCCCCGCGTAGGGCTCTGGGCTGATAGCTCAGAGCCTGGAGCCTGCTTCCGATTCTGTGTCTCCCTCTCTCTCTGCCCCTCCCCCGTTCATGCTGTGTCTCCCTCTGTCTCAAAAAATAAATAAACGTTAAAAAAAAAAAGAAAAAAAAAAAAAAAGAAAAGCTGGGGATCCATGTTGGGAATAGACAGCAGTGAGGGCAGGAGGAACTGTCCTACGAGGGCACTGCTAATGGATGCGAACAAACTGGCACACCCTGTGATAGCTTTGAAGAGGTCAGACCCAAAAGAGTCTGAATGTACCGGCTCAGGTCATATGCCCTACGGTAGTCTCAGTGCAGTAAGAGGAAGCCACCTGTGACACCTTCCAAAGAACTCATTGGCCTCCATGGCACAGAGCCAGGTATCTGGATGTACAGTCTCACAAGATTGCACACAACAGGGGAGAAGTGATTCCCAATACGGAAACAGGGTGTATCTACAGATTTATACTGGGATATAGCACACAGCAATGTTTAAGTGCACTGGCCAAGGAGTTCTGACATTCAAATCCTGGCTCCACTGCTTGCTAGCTGTGACGTACTGAGACGGCACTTCATTACCCTGTGCCTCGGTTTCCTCTTCTATAAAACTGTAAATAGTAAGAGTACCTACTTCATAAAGTTGTTGTAAAAATTAACTGGAATAAAGTATGCTAATCGCTAAGCACAGTTCCTGGCACATATAATAAGACCTCAATAAATGTTATTGCTGCTATTAGTAATATTACTATTGATAACGCTGAAGGTACACCAGTGAGCACCTCTCAGAAGTGCTTTTCCTGAAAGACACTTAGGCTCTTATTCCTCTGTGGTTTCATGCCAGGAGGGAAGTCAGCGGCTCCAGACCTCTCCTTCCCAGGTCTCTTGACTTGATTTCCCCATGTAGATAATGGTTTCCTAGAACACCACAACTGCTCCACCAAAGCCGTTTTGAGTAATTGTAAAAAGTGCACAATGAAATAGATGAGAAGCACTAATTGCTGGAGAGATGCTAAGAACAACTATACTAATGAACCCACGCCACAGTGGGAATAACTGTTGGCCATTTGTGGATTCGTCCATGTATTATTTCTTCTGAACATTACTTTTAGTTCCTGGAAGAAGTACTTTGCCATAAATGGGAGGTCAATTTACTGGAAGTTAAAGACCAGCTTCCAAGCATCCCATCTGCTCCCGGAAAGAGGTATTTTCTCTCAAATGGCTTGGGGAGGGGCAGGGGAGGGGGGTTGGTGGTGGTGCAGCACACTCCTAGAAAACAACAAAGTTTGCTCCTGTAACAATTCCCACGAAGCAGTTCGCTAAAGAAAATGTATTTGTCTACATACCCCTAAGTTTCACAATAGCCAGTACCAGCTAGAACAGAGATGACAGAAATGCCTTGAGAAGCAGGGCCATGGACTTCCACAAACAGATCATGCACCCTCCAAAATTCATGATAGTGCAATCAGAAAAATGTCACCTGGCAGCTCTGTAATCTGACAATCTCCTCTTTTACACACACACCTACAGAAGAATTATACACACACGCGTCCTACACACGTCTTCCTCCATGCTCACCCCCTTTTTGCTGATCAAACTGAACTCCTAGACTTCTGCCAGGCTTGCACAGGATTTGCTTTTATCTTCATTTTTAAGAGCCTTCAGTTGCCAGCCATATCTCAATACAATTAAATTTTGCCCACAATCCAGTTCCTTGCTGCAACCAAATTATATTCTATGTCATATTACTTCAAAATCTTAGAATTCTAGGGGCACCTGGGTGTCTCAGTCAGTTAAGTGTGCCACCCTTGATTTCGGCTCAGGTCATGAGCTCAGGGGAAACTGAGCCCTGCGTCGGGCTCACTGCCTGCTTGGGATGCTCTGTCTCAACCTCCCTCCATGCACCTTCCCTGCTCGTGCTCGCTCTCACTCTCTAAATAAATAAATAAATAAATAAATAAATAAATATCTTAAAATTTTTAATAAGAAAAAAACCTTTAGAATTCTAAATTATCCAGAGTATTCCATCGAGATGTTCTCAGTAATGTCAAATGTGGCCTCAAAAACATACCTGTTTGGCAGTCGTATTTTCTGGAGATGCTTCCAAATCCTTAAAACTGCAGGCAGCCCATGCTTGCTGCACAATCTTAGTCACAGACCATGGGAGTTTGGTTATTAGGTGATCAGCTATATTGAATTTTCTCCACATATTCAACAAATGTGTTGAGGTGCCCACTGCTCCCCCTAAAATCACTGAGCCACAGGAGCATATGCTATATGGAGACGTGAAATGCAGTTGCTGTAAAAATGAAATGCTATTCTTGGAATACCTATGTCATTACTTGAACTGAATCTCCTTTACAATGAAATGGCTGCTGCTTAGCAACTAATGCAAAGGAAGAGCCTGAATGTTTTTCTTTTTTTTCTCCCCAACAGAAGGTGTATTAAACATATACCATGCTGCTGGGGGTTCCATGCTTTTGAATATACAGAAAGAGTCATGAGGATGACAATGAGGTCATCCTCCAAATCAATGCCATATGGGTTTGGTAGGCCAGCCAGTGACTGATTCCAACTCTGTCCATTGTGATTAACAACTGAGATAAAGTCAAGTAAATAAAATTAACGAAAGGGAAACGCTGCTATCTACCTTTCCATACGGCGGTGCATGGAAGCAGTGTAATGAAGTGAAAAGAACATGGGACTTCAAATCCAAACACTAGCCTAAGCCTGGCAGCGCCCCTTACCGGCTTGTGGCTTTGGGAAAGTCACCTAGTGGTCACGCCTGTTTCCGGAAATGTACAATGGCCCTAAAAAACAATACCCGCTCTACCTGTTGCCTAAGACTGTTTTGAGAGTAAAATTCGATCAAGCAGGTGAAAGCAGTTTATAAATGGCAAAGCCCTAAAAGCGCCACACACGTTTTTATTAGAAGTACTTAAATTTAGTTGGTATTAACAGTGTAAGAAATCTCCAGAAATCTGTCTTTAAAAAAAAAAAAAAATCCCTTAGATTTTGTTATAATTCCACACTGGCTCATAGAAAGCTTCTGTTTTAATCTTTAAATAGCTTTGTCGTTTATTTTTGAACTAGAGATTTATTTTGCTAAGAAATTCTGAAGGTTTTCTTCAAATAGGAAAAAATGACTCAGGTTTTTTAAATCATCCTTTGGAACTTTCTAGGTGACTATAACAGCACACATGCATATACTTATGAATTCTGAAGGGTGTTGCTATGAAAAAACTTACACTGAAAGTACTTACAGCCTGAACAGGCCCTCCAGTTAAAGGTGAAGACTCCACTCTAAGGATACTCAAAAAAAAAAAAAAAAAAAAAAAAAAAATCAGAGGATGCTTTTACTGTGCCACTTCAACCACACAAAATACACATAAATCGGTGCGAACTTCTTCACCGGACCCCACGCCATTGTACCATTAACCACCAGCCCCTCAAGTTCCACTCTGCTTACAACATATGACAAGGTCTTGTACTGGAGATAGATATTGAAGGAGGGGACACGTATTGAGCTATAATCCCTGCAGAGCATTCCCTGGCCCCAGGAAACTGGATTTTTTCCTCCACCCCATGCCATGGAGAAAAATCATATAGTTTCAGAAAGGAGAGCTCGGTCTTCACCTGCCTACAGTGGCCAGTAGCAGACAGCTATTCACAGAGCCGAGTCCATGCTTGGACAGGGAAGGAATTCTTGGTCTCTCGGCCAATCAACCTCTATCTATGTCCTGTGTTAGGACTGGCTGGGCCCCCCAAAACGATGGGCCCACGGGTCTCTCCTCTCAGAGGATGTTGGTCTAATAAACCACTAGATAGTGCAAATATGGCTATTTGTACATAGGAAGTGGGAATGGGTGAAAGAACCAGAGTAAAAAAGCGGCACTGGGGAAGCAGTTGGCAAATATGGAACTGGATCTGAACTCTGCCATAAGCCTTATGACCTCACGCAAGTTGCTTAAACTCTAAGCCTCAATATCCTTATCTGTAAAATGGAAATAATAATAGCCCCTACTTAATTGAGGGTTAAGTGAAAATGCTATAAATAAAATGTTTCACGGCTCAGAGGAAATGTTTACTAAAATCAGTACCTCACACTGATTAATATTCACAAGTAGAGAGTTAAGTAAATTAACACTTGCAGCCCAGATCTGAACCAAGGAGAGCATTTTTCTTCTCTTAGCTGCACTGCACGAAAACTTGGGAAGTACATGGGCTGTCTTTGCTGCCTCAGGGAATGGTATGTCAGAGGCCACTGGGAAGGACAAGAACAGCGGTGGCTGCTGTTTTTTGGCCACTGTGAGAAAAGGCAGGGTAGGCCGGGAAGGCTCAGCAGCCCCATGGGTGTTCACTCTGCCAGAGAAGATCATGCTCGGAGGCTTCTGGAGTTCAAGGTTTCTCTACTTCCTGTCTCACTTTAGATGCTGAGGACAGTGCTTCAATGGGAGAGAGACAAAAATATGCCATGGCTTAGTCTTTGCATGGAGAGGAGGCCAATTTAAAAGGAAGAAACCGTTTTAAATCAGGCTCTTTTCTCAAAAAACCCCTACAGGGAATGCTCTCTGTCTCAGAGAGAGATTGCCTCAAACCCAGTTACAGACATAAGGACAGTGATGAGAACACAATCCTTTCGGTTTGAAGAATGCTCCAGAAGTTTGTCTCAAAGTGATACATGGAACCCTTTCCAACTGCATCCACATACGCTTATATAAAACCCCTTTCACCTTTAAACAAACTGCTTTCAAGTGTTTTTAAAACAAAAATGTATTCTTCCAAAGGATTTTTTACATCTTTCTGATACAGGAAGGCAAGACACATTTTAAAAATGTATTCTGGAGTGTTCAAGAAGTCTATTTTCTGGCTATTTCCTGAAAATCTACATGATACACAAAAGTGACCAAACTGCCTTTCCTTTATCTTTTATAGGAAAAAAAAAAAAGAATTTACTTCCTCAGTACTTATTTCACAGTCCTGAGCCAGTTTTATTTGTTCAACAAATATTTAATAATCACCTACAATTTTAAAAAGTAAATTCTGTTGTTTGGCCTGGTTGAGAAAACTGACAGAACATCCCAGAAGGCTGAGCCTTCAATTTCTGAAATAATCCAGGACAGGTAGCATCTGGGAAGCTTTTTCTCTGATTGCCAGGACGCGGCAGCTGGCCATTGTCTGGACACACAAAGCAGACGGCATCGAGCTGGGCCAGAGGAGAAATAACCTCTGTCCTGGAGTCCCTGGTGGCAACTCTATTTCTAGTACCTCTGTCTTTATCTACTTATCTATTCCCGACACTCAAAGCTCTGAGACCCTGTTACCCAATCCTCCGCGTCTGGCTTCCTGCTCCCGGATGACCAGTTTGGGGGTGTGGGCCGCTGCACGCTGATTCCTCTGCACGCTGGCCATGCCCATCTTCTCCGACCTTGGCTTCCTGCCTCCTCCGATTTCCAGAGCACTCAGAGGCAGCTCGAACCTCTCCATACTCTCTAGCGAGAGTCAACTGATTTTTAACAAGTTATTAAAGGAGAAGTACAGATCCCATACCTCAGTGAATGCCAAAACCTGTACCTTTATTTTCCCAAGTATACAGCTATCTGATTTTCCTATTATCTGAATAATTTTATCACTGGCCACGGACATCTGACTAATGTTCAACACATTGAAGATTAATAAACAGATCTCCCTAACTGGACTTAAGGATGGGTGATACCACCGGAATAAACACGGGGTGTTTATTTTAACTTAACTTTGTGACAGGGAGCATGATGCGTGTCAGCCTTCAAACCGTCCTACAAGGAGGGTCCCACTGTCACTACCATTTTATACAAGGGGAAATTAAGGCACAGAGCGATGAAGCAACGTGCCCAAGGTCACACAGCAGGCAGAGATAGAGGGAGAACTGAAGCCGGTGGCAGGGCTCTAGAGTCAGGGCTCTTAACCATCATTCCACCTGTCTCTCACGACATTGAAGAGTAAGAATAATGAGATTTGGTTGCAGTTTCTTTCTTACTGTTTTAAGTTTTGGTTGTTTCCCACCCCCCCCCCCACCCCAACCGCAATCCAGCAAGTCAGACCATCATGTTATAGCTTAAATCAGAATTGGCTCTTATCAGAGCATCATTTATGAATCTGAAAATCTAACGGCAAATCTCCACTTAAGCAAAATGGCTAGAGGTTAAGGACCACACAAGTCCCTGTCAGAAAGCTGTTGCCTTTAAAAAACAGTATCAGCTCCATTTCAGAGACTCACAAAACCTCAGGGCTGCAAGGAAAGAACATTAAAATTCATCTGCGAAGACCCTTCTTCCCACCTCTACCCAACCACAGCCCCCTCCGTCAGCCAGCCAGCGCACACACACCTGATGATCTGATTTTCTCTAAAAGAACACCGCAGCGTTCCCGCCACCTCTCTTTGAACACTACACTCACCGGCCACCCTTCAAGTGTGCTATAAATATAGGTGCATAAAAAGTAGCTGGCCCTTTTTTGCAGAATTTGTCATTAAGCGAGTTGAAAACAAAGCAAAAGCTTAGAGTTACAAAGAGACAAAGGAATTCTTCCTATAATAACTTTTCCGCCAAAGTCAGTCGGGTGAACTGGAAGGAGAGAGCGAAGGACTGCAGAGCAGAGGCCGCCAAGGGAGTAAAAACCTCCGGCTGGCTGGACAGCGGTCAGGCCAGATTCCAGGACGGCGGGGCAGCCATCTTTGTGCCTTTCTAAGTTCTAATCACAGGGAAAAAAGTCAACAGAAAATTCCCCGAGGAGGAAATCAATGATGCCCCCTTGGAAAGGGATGAGACAGACAGAAAGAGAGCCAGAGAGCTAATTAGTGCTACTCAGAAGGCAAATTAAGGCTTTTTCTTTGACAAGCTGCAAATAGCTGGTTAAGTAAGAGCTCTGCCACCCCTCTCCAGCCCCGAACAGCTGGCCGAACGGCTGGTGCAGGTAGTCATACAGGAAGCTGTAAACGGAAACACAGTTCTGGGCTGTTGGACAAAGTGTAAATGAGAAAAAAGGCAAAGCTTTCTTTCAGGAGAAACGAAAATCACAACCCGAGATGGACAGGGAATGGTAAAAGCAGTAGTTTATTTAAAGAAGGCAATTAGATTCGTTCATCCATAAATATTTATGCAACACCTACTGAGTAATGAGAACAGGATTCAGGGATTCAAATGGTAAGGTGCAATCTCTGGCTTCTAAGGGGCTAACAACTTAGCAGGAAATAATAATAATTAGAAAAGTTAACTCGCTGCAAGGCGCTGTGCTGCACCCTGGGCATAAGGTAACTCACTCAAATCTCATGAGAAGCTTCTAAGGTACGTGTTATGATTCCCCCCATTTCAGAGAGGAGTATGCTGAGCCTGCAAGGGATTACACAACACGCCCAAGATCAGCCGGAAGGTGCCAGGTTTAAATCCCGGTCAAGCTCCCACACCAGAAAATTACAACTGAGTCCTACTAACATGGCTTTTTGCAAGTGCCATGTGAGGACATGGGAAGACTGACCACCTACCACAGAAAGTGGACACCTCTGAGCAATCCTAAGAGGAGTCTGCCTGGTGAACAGGCCAGAGAGGAATTATGGGAGCAGCATGTTCAAGCAGACCTAACTTGCCATTTTAATTTCTTTTTTTTTTTTTATTTTTTAAAATGTTTTATTTATTTTTGAGACAGAGAGAGACAGGGCATGTGCAAGGGACGGGCAGAGAGAAAGGGTGACACAGAATCCGAAGCAGGCTCCGGGCTCTGAGCTGTCAGCACAGAACCTGACGCGGGGCTCGAACTCACGAACCGCGAGATCATTACCTGAGCCAAGTCGAACGCGTAACCCACTGAGCCACCCAGGTACCCCGCCATTTTAATTTCTTTCATCTTTTCCTGCACTGCATTGGTTTGTTAGGCCTTGCAGCAGGCATAACATTCCTACCAGTTCAAACAATTCCAACAGTGCAAATGGTTCCAGCCAGTTCAAACAATTTGAAATTAGTCCACATTTATAGTTATGTCATGCAAATTAAATTTCAAAGAAAAAAGAAAGAAACCTTTCAGCTTAGACTTTGTTTCGCTCCTTACCTTCTTCCCTCAGTTACCCACCATTAATTTGGAGGAACTGCTGTCCTAAAGCAAAAATTACAAGGTCTCAGAAAAAATAATTTGGACAGGTGTTAACCCACATAAACCCAAGTAAGAAAACAAACATCACAACAATATCTAGGCAGTGGTCCTTCTAGATGCTTCCAGTTTCACAGAGTGAGTGCCTCTCAGCCCACTTTAAGAACAATTCGGGGTTGCCTAAAGAGTGTGCGTATCCCAGAGCCCAGCCCAGAAGGACGTGGAAGGTGCAATAAGCCCGGGCCCTCACTAAGAGTCCTCATTTTCTCTTATTAGACAGTAAAATGTTTCAAAGAGCTAACTCTGCTCTAATTTGATTTGACCCCATGAGGCAATGCTGTGGTTGTTGCGGCAAAAATGAACACCAGCAAAACTCCTTTCAACTTCTCCACCCCCTGATGCCACAGGGTCCGATGCCATCACGCTCCCAGGTAAAAACCAAGGCTCTCAAAGGTCAACTCGAACAGGTGAAGTACTATGGACAATAGTTCAAGTGCAACCTTGCCCAGTTTGTGTCTGGATTGAGGAAGTCTACCTTTAGCTAAGTCCGAAGTGATTACTGAGGAAGGAAACATTAAATCAGAACGAAAGTTTTCCTCTGACCCTAAAGGCTCGAAATAGTGAACAAATGTATAAAGCACAGACAAAAACATAAAATAACTAAAACTGATTTACAAAGGAGGATATTGGCACACTGGTTTTCAGAAGAAGAAAACTCCCCGCTCCCAGGATTGATTCTCACGCAAGGAGAAAAAATGCCCATGCTGTCCTGTCTGGCTTTCTTACACTCCACTTGTCTTTCTTAGAATCACATAATCTTGCTTTGCAGGACAAAACACAAAGGGAAATACTACCACGTTCTAATCACCAACGTGTAAATAAGAAAAGATTTTTTACCTGGCTGTCTAACCTAAGTATTTTAATACTCCCTGCTGCTATGCCTGTCTCGTACCAAAATCTCCCTTTGAGGGTCTGGTACTACTATTCTGGTGTATAAGTAGAGAAGCTGAACCACGTCATCAACATTTTATAAGTACCATTAATCGCCCAGGCCTTCTTATAAGTGAAATCACACCTCATCGTTTTTTCGGGGGTGCTCAAAGAGGTACACGGGCCAGTTTCGGGGGTGCTCAAAGAGGTACACGGGCCAGATCTAGGTTCACCTACACAACATCTGTGTCATTTTATCCAAAAGCATCTAAAACTCTAACATGGGTATCCACAATGATGGCAGGTGTCATGTAGGTGGTTTTGTTCTATGAAGCGAAACCAATATTAGCTTTGGTGATCATGGATTTATACTCATTTTTCTTTCTGAAATAGTAGAAAAAATCCTTAAAATCACACAGTCAAAGGAATATCGTCCAAAGTGTACAAGAGATAATATATAATGACCTGTATTACATATTACAGAGGAGGCGAAAGAACAGCTCACACTGCACACGCACGGACACACACACTTACATACACGCGGAGAGACTTCCAACCTGAAATGAATATTTAGAGAAGCAGAATGTGGTCTAAGGAGAGAGTCCTTTAGAGTTGGATCTGGGTTTCAATTCTGCCTCCTACCCAAGCTCTATACCTCACGTTCATTTTCTATAAAATAGACATAACCATAATCATACCATAGGACGGTCACGAAGAGTAAATAGGATGGAATATACAACAATACTTACTGCAGTGCCTGGTACATAGAAGGCAATAAACATCAGCTACTTTCTCCTTCCCCTCCACTGTGCATTTCTGAAAGACTTTTTTTTTTTTTTTTTTACTAACTTAAAAGGGAATTCTTACAGCGGAAAAAAAGAAAAAAAAACCAGTTCCTACACATTATATAGTCATTGGCACATATGTATCTGTTGCAGCACCATAATTTGCAAAGAAAAAGGAAGTAGTAATTTGAAGAGAAAAGTACCAGCTCACTTGCATTGCCTTGTAAAACCTTCAGCTTTACAGTCTACAGAGACTATTTGCTCTAGGGGAGCAGAATCTGAAATAAAGGAAAAATTCTCATGGGAAAAATGGTTCCCAAAAACAGCCAAGAAAGAAAAGATAATGAGGGGAAATCTAGGGGTATATAAAGGAGTTTATTTTACTTAACAAAGTAAAAGTCAAGCAAAATGAATAATCTGCCTCCAGAAATGGTTATTTAAAGGCTTTTTGTAAAGGGCTCCAGTTCCTAAAAAGACAGGAGTCACTGCATATGCCCACCCACTCCTCATTTATTTTTAAAATCTAGCTTATATGTTCCTTAGCAACAGAAGGAGCAGATGAGACCCCCCTACACACACGCACACGCACACCCTCTCCCAAAGCCCCCTTCTTCTTTCCTGTCAAGTGTCATTCTGCAAATACCCATGTTCTTCAAAAGATATTTTTTACCTACCTGCAAATCTCCTCTTTCCCACCTCAAATGACTCCCCCCACCCTTACACAAGCAGCCACATTTCATTCACCAACCGAATTCTTTCACTCAGACTCCATCCTGTGAAGTATTCCCAACCTCTCTCCATGAACTCCAACCAGTCACTGTCCTTGAGTGCCCCCAGAAGTGAGGTGGGGTGGTCCCCACTGAAGGGCCAATGCCCAACTCCAGCCAGAGGTGTACTTCCTTACAGACCATTTATTGACCCACCGGCAAAAGGTGAGGCCCAGCTATGTCTGAATCTGGCAGGAATGGCTCCCACGGTGAATGGTCCACCATTCACCATGACTCTAAAAAACTAATAATGGGAATCAAAATGGAGACAGTCTCCAGGTTATCCAAGACAAACATGTGCCAGATGAAATCAACTATCTTTTCACTGTCTTTCCTCTGACTTTGGGACTGCCTGGTCTTGTTTGGCCGGGCACCGTTTATGAGCTCAAAGATCAATTGTTCAGCCTTTGGGAAAAAATAGGTCCTCAGATATTAGTGTGCTTAAGCACTGCCCGGGGAGCCTGTTAAAAATCCCCACCCACAGACTGTTTGATTTTCTAAGGCTGGGGTGGCAGGCATTTTGAACCAGCCACCTGAGGTGATGCTGATGGAGGTGATTCCCTGAATCGGAGATTATACAGCTTTACTGAAAAGGGAACGTTCACAAAGTAGGACCCACCTCTATGGTTCATAAGGCAAACGCAGGATTATTATTCCTTTATGGAAAAATGTTGTGTTCATGTCTCTGTTTGTGTGTGCACACACTTACACATGCATGTGTGAGCTTGCAACCGGGAAAGCCATGGCCCACACAGCACCCGTGGCCAGGAGAGAAGCTCAGAGAATGACCCCTGCCAAGAGGCAAGCTGAAATGATTTCCCTTGCAAACTCTGCCTCTGGAGCCCTACCTAGTGAGGAGTCTGATGAATACCAGTAACACAGGCCAGTTTCTCAGCTCAGGAGCCCAGACCCACAATGTGCCGAATGTAATGAGCCCCCTCCAACTCACAGTTCCTAAATTAGGCTGAATGTAGTCCCTGTTCCCCTAAGGGCCAGGCAGGCCATCATTATGAGGAAGTGGAGCTGAGCTGCCTGTGTCCCAGCATACCTCCCTAGAGCTACCCCACTCTCCACCACTTGCCTATTTTTGGAAACCAAAAAATATAAAGAGAAAGATTCATTTGATCCTCATCTATGCTAGTAACTAAAAGAGCAAGTCAAGTGGGAAACTCCCTCGACGCACAGAGAACGAAATGCACGCAAGGAATGCGGGAACCACAACCTGACCAGGAAGACCGTCTCAGAGTCATCAGAAGCCAACGCTTAGACACACAGCACACGCCCTAGTGACTGGGGCCTCCGGTCCAGGCAATGCCTATGGGGATCCCAATGATTCACACACATGCCCCCATAAATACAACACACACCCTCACAAACCCACACACCTCTGTCATCTGCCTTTGCTTACATAACAGCACATGGTGTGACAGGCTTAATACTTTATAGGGGTTTCTGGAAAGGACCGCTAGTTCAAAGGACAGGGTCACACTACTGTTATTACTGACCCCTTTTCGAGAAATACTCCAACCCCTAGCAAGTGCAAGTTGTCGTCATTCTGTGCTGCGTTTATCACCTGAACTTTCAAACTAACAAAGCAGTAAGGGTAGTCTCTGAAACTCTCTGAATCTCTCGACATTTTTATTCTTGCCCCGGGGGTGGGGGGCTGGGGGTGGAGCAGAGAACCTAATGGATCCTCAGTTCTCGTTTTTTGGATCCTGAGACAATTGGGGCTAATCTTTTATTATAATTTGGCGGCCATTTAGCCTACACTGTCCTTGTCTCACAAATGCATCCACCCTTAGGGGCAAGCATGGTGCCATTCTCTCACTCTTCCATGGCTGGCCAGCGGGCTCCCCACCTCCTCCTGCTGGGCACACCCAGGAGAGAGGGAGAGAGCACAGGTACGGGTAACCCCCTAACCAGCTGAGTAGCTACAGACTTCGATCCACACCGTCCCTTCCTTCACGGGAGGTCTCCCTGCAGGTCCGACTTCCACAAGGATCTCCCCTCAGGACAGCGCTGTTCTTTCCTGCCTGGACGGTGATCTCAACTACCAAGTTAGTGCCAAAGGTTCATCCAAGGAAATCTGGAAGGTAGGGGGGAGTGGTTACAGATGACACCGCCTTAGGGACAACTTCGAGGACTTCTCTTAAGAAAACTAGGCATCTCTTGTCTGTGTCTGCACACCCCCCCCCCTCCCGCGCACACACGCATTTTTGTTGTTTTCTGATCTCAGAGACCCAGTCTTCGGTCCTGTTCCAGAGGGAAACCGGGCGCACCCAGCTTCCCTCCAGCCCAGAATGATGGGATGAGAAGAGAATACGTCTCCCCACAAGGGGGAGAGAGAAAGAGAAACACACACAGAGAGAGAGAGAGAGAGAGAGAGAGAGAGGAAGAGAGAGAGAGAGAGAGGAGAGAGAGAGAAACAGAGAGCGAGCCAGCGAGCCAGGTGCCCCCAACTCCGCGGAAGCGCCCGTGTGACGGACGAGAGCGGGTCTCAGCCCCGCGGCGGCACCTGTCTCCCGGTCGCCCGGGCGCCCGCGCCTACCTGTAAGAGACCTGCTTCCGGAAAGTTAAGTTCCTGAGCTTCTCCTCCAGCGCCTCGTCCTTCTCCTTCGCGCCGGCGGCCGCGGGCTCCTCCAGGGCAGCGGCCCCCGCCGCCGCCGCCGCCGCTGCCCCCGCGCCCCGCGGGTCCGCGCCGCCCTCCGCGCCCAGGCAGCAACTCCCGGCGCCGCTTCCGCCGCCGCCGCTGCCGCCCGTCGCCCCCTTCTCCTCTCCCGCCGAGGAGCTGGGGTTCATGGCGACCGCTCCGGCGGCCGCGGAGGGAGCCGAGGCGGCGGCGCTGCAGAGGCCGGGCCGGCTGACGGCGCGGGCGGCGGCCGCCACCGCAGGAGAGCGAGCAGGTCCGCGCGCCGCTGGCAGGGGCAGCAAATGGCAGCCCCTTCCCGCAGCATCCATCCGCCGCTGCACCGCACCGGGGCATTGTGGGAAACTCCGTGCCTCCACTCCCCCTCCCCGACCAATCAGAGGCCACCTCCCTCCGCCCCCCTCTGCCTCCCCGCCGCCAACCCGCGCCCTCCGTCCTCCGCCCCCCCCCCGCCCCCAACCCTGGCCTTTTCCTAAATCGGGGGCACCGGCCAGAGCTGAACCTGAACTCTGCCCTGAGGCGTCGGGGGCTGCCGGAGAGGAGCACGGAGGGAGGGGGCCAGGAGGGCGCCGGGCGCGAACCCCGGCGTCGGGAGAGGAGAGCCCCGGAGGGAAACTCGGAGGAGAGCGTGCCGCGCCCCGGTGAATACACGAGAAGGCGGGGACCCGGACGCGCGAGGTGCCCTGCCCGGGCGGGCGGCCCTGGAGCGGTAGCGCCCACCTGGGTCCCCGGGAGTGCCCTGATGCCCGGTGCCTGGGGCGGCGTTCTCTCCGTCCCCGCTCCCCGCTTGGGCTGAGCTCGAGCCAGGCAGACGGCGCCCCACGCTGGAAACCTCAGGGGGGTGTAGGAGCGAGTTCAGGGCGAACCGGGGGAGCAGTCGTGCGCGGTGTAAAGTAAGCGGTGAGGGGGGAGGCCAAGTTGAAGCTACGGGCGAAGCGCCTCCCTCCCTTCCCCGGATAAGGGCTGGGACCCCTTCATCCCTGAGTCGCCCAGCCAGGCCAGCGTCTCCTTTACACGCAGCCGTCTTCCTAAACGGCTGTGAATTCGATTGACTGGGATCGGAGGGCCGCCAGGGAAACGAACGGCAAGACTGAGAGAACCCAGGAGGCAAGTGAGGATGGGCGCAAAGGGTGCTTGCGCCGGGTCGAGCCGGGAGAGGAGGAGCTCGCCCAAGGAGGGGTTTCGAGCCACGTCAGACCCCACTGCTAAAAAACACGCCAAGCTTGCAGTCTCTATAGATTTAGTCATCCACCTCGCCCCGAGTTTTTGCTTCTAAGCCTACTACCCAAAACTCTATGGGATTTGAATGATGCGCTACAAAGTGTCTAAGACAGGTTGTTTTCCAAATTAAGGGTTTCCACCCCGGAAGTCGCGGCTGTTAACAAATAGGAAAAAGATCCATACTTAAGGCTAAGTGTAGTCGCCAAAATACACACCTACACGTACCTGTGGTAAAAGAGTTGCAGGTGGGTGCTGGGGGACCCCAGATTGCTTGATTTCTTTCCCTTTGCTTTCTCATAACTACAATTAAGAGATGGAACAACAGACCTCAAGTCTCTCCGAAATTCCACATTGTGTAATTCTCTCTATATGCACATTATAGTAAGCCAAAGGTCAGGACATTTCCGGAGTGGAATGAGGAAAGGTAATGGTAAAAATGATAAAAACAGCTGGTGGTTATTAAGCCTTCATTTTTATATGACAAGTGTGGTGCTAAGCACTCCAATGCCTATATCTACATTTTCACAGCCCCCCTCATGTGTTAGTAACTCCACCCCCCCCACACACACACACCCACCCACCCACACACACACACCTTGCTCATGCAACTAGAACTTGGCAGAGACAGGAATCCTACCCAGGCTGTCTGGTTACTCTTCACCCCTGTGCAGTCTGCCTCGTCTTCAGAGGGGCCTGGGAGAATTACGTTCTTCAATAGCAAGATTAAATGAGATATATGAATATATAGTGTATCATTAAAACCACATGATCTTAAAACCATCATCTTACCTGAATTATTGGACGGCCTCCTAACTGCCCACCAGAACTTCTCCAATCGACTCTCTAGCTCAGCTCCTAAGATATTTCCGATATGTTATCCTCTATATGAAAATCTTGCAATTATGCCATGGTGTCATTAAGGCAAAGTTCAAACAACCCCAGAACTGATTTTCAAGGCCACGTTAGTGGGTGGCGTGCCAGCTCTGACCACCTCCCCTTCTTACTAGTTCGATAATGCCACTCTGAACTGGACTATGTATAAGTCTCAGATACTCCCTGCTCCCATCTTTGCACGCATGGGTCTGCTGCCTCCTTTTCCACATCCCTCCCTCTAATAGATGGCATTGATGAGGGATTAGGAAGGCAAACACTTTCTCAAATTGTTGGTGTACTTTGATACAGTGTCTCTGATGCGAAATTTGCCACTATCTATCAGTAAACGAAATGCACAACCTAATTAACCTAGCAAGTACACTTCTAGGAATTTGTCCTCCAATATTCATGTAGCTGCACACCAAAAATTGAAGACTGAAACAACCTAAGTGTTTGTTAATTTAGGACTAATTACCTAAATTATTATTCACCCAAACAATGGAATTCTCTGCAGCCATTGAGAGGAATAAGGCAAATTGATATATATTGATACATAACAATCTCAAAAATGTTAGCTCAAAAAAGAGAAACATGGTTCAGAGTACTTAGGATACCATCCTTTACAGAAACAAGAGAATAGCTACAGGTAAAGTATTTCAGGGAAGATATATAAGAAAACAGTGACACTCACACTAGAGTGGCCCTAGTTGTAGAATCTTGAGTTTTACTCAATTAAATCGATACATGCCAACAGGAGACAGAAGGTCTCCCCGGCTAACAGGAAAGCCAGCTGGGCCAATAAGCTGTGTATTTGCATTTTTAAAGAGTGTATCAACAAAGAGGGGCTGCTAAACAAAGGAAAGTAGGGTTAAGAAAATGGACATTGAATACGCACCCAACTTTAATAGAGAGAAAGAGAGAAACCTTATCCCTAAGAGGTACAAATAATTCCAGCACAAAACAAATGAATTCTTGTTGTAGGTGGTTTTCTAAGAATTTATTTGAAAGATCAATATTCTTTCAGGCAATTTATTTTCCTTTTTGGTTTCAATGGTCACTAAGCAACCTTGAAATTATTCATTCAACTTCTTGGTTACCTTGACTCTAAAAAGTGGAATCCTTAGAAATGGATCAAAAGCATTCCAGTCACAGGAAAGGAAATTGACATTCAGGCTTAAAAATTCATCTTGTGTTTTGAGTAACAAAGTACATAAACAAGAAAATGAGCTTCTTCCAGCATGTTGCAACATGTGCTCCTAATGCTAGACCTCACCTAGACAATCTCTCCATCCCTGGATCTAAACCTACTTGTTTCGCCTTTCTGTTATCAACCACTGTTCATTCTAAAACAGGTATCATCTCTGTCTTAAATACCAAACTTGAGTCTCCAAATGCCAGCCCGTTCAAAAAGTCTTCAAGCGTGGAATTTTAAAGAAAGAACAAATTTTTTTTAGACTTTAGAAAAGACTGCAAGACCAGTATAAAGAGAACGTTATAGCTAACATGTTTTTAAATGTTGGTAGCGATGGAGAATTTTCAGGAAATAACATAGAATCGTGTATTTTTAAAAAGCCGGTAACACACATAAACCCACAAACACACACATTTAGGATCTCAGTTATGTGTAGACCAACCAAAAGATAATAGAGCTTTTGAAAATACTGTCACGAAAGGAAAAAAGCTAAGTTGGGCTGATGTGTACAGGCTTATTCCTGCTTTCCCATCTTTATTCTTGCTATTTGCGTTGCCTGCAATGCTCTACCTCGGAGGTTTCCCAAACCTTCTCAGGTCATATAACCCTTACCATCGCAGTAAGTAATTTTCCTGGAAACTAAGCCAAAAAAAGAAGCTAACATTTTTGTTTCTTGGGGAGTTAGGTGCTAACAATTTATTAAGCCGTTGCGTCTCTTTAGCAGTTGTTTAAAAAAAAAAAACAGTACACATACATTGAAAAGGAATAATGATATTTGTATCTCATTCTTAAATAGCCACAAGTACTCATCAGTGGGATGCAATGGGCATGGCACAACTCAAACCTTGGAACCCTGTCAGATACCAGCACTCTCATTTCCTGTACCTGGGAGTGCTTTTTGTCAGAGCAAGCACTGAAAACCCAGCTCCGCCAAGATAATGATGTCATGGAAAGAAAGGGACGTGGATCCACTGTTGAAGCTGTCAGCTACCTTGAGCTAGTAGTTTGCATGGCATCTGACAGCTGAGTATCACTGCGTTTCCCTTGAAAATTTACAATATCCTGCAATGCCCCTGTAAATTCACTGCAGAAACCTGAGCACCTCCGTGCAGAGTTTGGAACAGTGGCTTTGCCCTCAAGTGTTTCCATGGTGTTTGTGTTCGTGTGGGTCCCCTACAAAGAGATCCTGATGTAAATCTCACAAGCCAAGGCGTTAGGGGGAATTATAATCCCAGCACTTTGTGAAGGGAAAAGAGAAGACGGCAGAAAAAGAGGGAAATAAATCCAAGAGGGTGAGTTATGAGACGGCTGCATCCTCACAAATAAATGCACCTGGTTGCTTGGTCACCAGAACTTCTTCCAGGCAGGCTTTACATCATCGTTGCAGCTGGGAACACTCTGTCTGCAGGAGAAAGAGGCATTTCTCTGCCACTTCCTTCTTGGGTCCTGTCTCTCACGGGTTGAAGTTTGTCCCTCAAGGAATTAACTCACCCTCACTTGCAGGTTGTGATACTGGCTCATTATGGCAACTGTTTGGGAACACAGAACCCATCCCACATCATGACTCCTCATCTCTTCCTGGAAGTGATGGGAGGAACCTCTAAGGATAGAGACTGGTTGGACCTGAACACCAAGCTGCTGGTGAGTCTCCTGCCGTCTCAGTGGAGGCTGGGCCAGAGCTCGTCCCTCCTTGGGGGAAGCTGAGAAAGCTGGCAGGGGTAGGATAGGAGGCAATGTCCATGTCAGTGGAAGGGACTGTTAGGCAAAAAAATGAACAAAGGGGTGGGAGGACAGGCGGGGGCCACGTCATTCTGGAGAGGTCCTAGAAACTGGGCCCCATACACTCTGCTTCTTCTCATCATGCAGGTCTTACTTTACATGTCACCTTTTCAGAGGAGTATCTCTGACACTCCCTAAAATGCCTTTCTCGGTCATAGCTGACATACGACTTTGTTTTCTTTTTATTTGTTTTGTTTTCCTCATAGCACGCCCCATTGTCTAAGTCGTGTCATCTGTTTACTCTTGTCTTTCTCCTCTTATTAGAACATAAGCTCTATGTTACTTAATGTGTTCCACAAAACTGTGCTAGGCACATAATACATGTTTACTGAATGAATAAATAAATGTTATCCAACATTCATCTGCTTAGAAGGATAATCTGAGAACGAGCCAGGAGGGTTCTGGGATTGTAAATTTACCAGCCAGGAAGGGAAGTGGGGATCTACATGAGGAATGTGTGTTAAAGCCCAGATTCTCACACTCACAGCAATGCCATACAAAATATGGAGCTGTAGTCGAAGCCTGATGAATCAGAATGGAGAGGATCTTTCAGGTTCTACAGACAGGAATTGGTAGCAATGTTCTAGTACATCAGTCTCTGGGCTACGATTAAATAAAAATAGAGCTATCAGGGTCCCCCGGGTGGCTCAGTCAGTTAAGCATCCGACTTTGGCTCAGATCATGATCTTGTGGTTTGTGAGTTTGAGCCCCGCACTGGGCTCTATTCCGACAGCTCAGAGCCTGGAGCCTGCTTCAGGTTCTGTCTCACTCTGTCTCTGCCCCTCCTCTAGTCATGCTCTCTCTCTCTCTCTCCCTCAAAAATAAATAAACATTAAAAAAAAAAAAAAAACTAGAGCCACCTGGGTGGCTCAGTCAGTTGTGTCCAACTTCTACTCAGGTCATGATCTCGCAGTCTATTGCCTGGAGCCCCACAATGGGCTCTGTGTTGACAGCTCAGAGCTTGGAGCCTGCTTCAGATTCTGTGTCTCCCTCTCTCTCCGCCTCTCCCCAGCTTACGCTCTGTCTCTCTCTCTCTCTCAAAAATAAATAAAATGTAAAAAAAAATTTTTTTTTTAAAGTAGAGCTCTTATCACTCCAGGATGCAAGGAGTCTTTACAACATTCAGTCCGGCCTTCCATCCTTGCTGCTCCCACAGCATCCCTTCATGTGATACATTTTAACCTTGAACAGTTGAAGTTACGAAGCAGTCAACACAGTCATTTTCAACAGGTTATTTCATAAAAGTCTTCCCATCTTTTAAAAATGTTTATTTATTTTTGAGAGAAAGAGAGAGAGCAAGAGAGCATGCGTGCACAAGTGGGGGAGGGGCAGACAGAGAAGGAGACACAGAATCCGAAGCAGGCTCTGAGCTGTTAGCACAGAGCCCGATACGGGGCTCGAACTCATGAAAGTGAGATTAAAGACCTGAGCTGAAGTCGGTCGCTTAACTAACTGAGCCACCCAGGCGCCCCAAAATTCTTCCCATTTTTAAATTGTCATTCCTTATTCTAATTGTTGGTACACTCCCCCCTCCCCAAATAATATAATTTATGATGTTCCTGTTCTCAAGCACCTTGTTTGGAAGCCGAATTGAAGGAATTAACATTTATTCCCATTCAAGTTCCTCTTGCTGTGATCTGACCACCACTTACCATCCAAAATTCTTTGGAATCTGAAGTCCGTCTTACATTCACAATCCCTCCCGGTTCCTTATCAGGAACAGATCTGACCTGCAGTATACTTTGAATTCACCTATAAATATCCCAAAAAGTGTAAGGTTGGGAACGCATGGTGTATCCCCAGTAACCTCACTCTAGGCTGGTAGTCATTTGTTTTACAGGTAGTTACTCATTGTCTACATGTGATATACACCATCCCAGGCAATTAGCAATTCACCAAGGAAAACCTAAAGACTTCTCTCTTGGTGCTAAACATTCTAGTGCTCCAATCAGTAACTTTTGTGAATAGTTATTGAAATCCAAATTAAAACATCAAGTTGGGCTTTTACAGAATCCATATTTCCCTAAGTCCAGTTGAGGGACTATGTCCAATACTATTTCTATGGCATTTCCCCAGAATATCAGACAAGAAACCATAGTAAAGACAATGAGGGTAATCCAAAATGACATTTGAATTAACCTAGTCTCATTTCCAGGGATCATATCTTTACTTTTCTTTTTTTTTTTTAATGTTTTTTATTTATTTTATTTTTATTGAGACAGAGAGAGACAGAGCATGAACGGGGGAGGGTCAGAGAGAGAGGGAGACACAGAATCTGAAACAGGCTCCAGGCTCTGAGCTGTCAGCACAGAGCCCGACGTGGGGCTCGAACTCACAGACTGTGAGATCATGACCTGAGCCGAAGTCAGACGCTCAACCAACTGAGCCACCCAGGTGCCCCATATCTTTACTTTTCAACATATTACACGCACTTCTTGAGCCTCTTCTATGTGGAAACTATGCTAATACTAAGGGTTCGAAGATGGATTCAGTAAATGCTCTGAACAAGGTTACCAGTTAATTGTAATAAATGAAACACATTTCTTTTTCACTGAAAGTAATAAAAGTAATATGGCAGAAACCATGATCTTTTTACTGAAAACCATTCACATCCCCTTTCTCCCTCATCTTCCTAGACTACAAAGATACAAAAGATAAAATACTCTCTTTCCCAAACTGCCCTGCAGTGCAGTGCGACTATGTGACCTGGTTCTGAACAATGAGATCAAAGCCAAAATAACCAGATGGGGCTTCTGGGAAGGTGTTTTATTAGTACAGAAAGATAATATGCCCCTTTAGTCCTTTACCCTTCTTCTTCCTTCAATTCAATGCCTAGAGGTGTAATAGCCATCTTGCAACCATGAAGACAAAAAACCATTTACTAAGGATGGAAAAGTTAGATGCAATGGTCTTTGGTCCTCAATGACTTCTTGAGCAGTTGCCAGCCTAGGACAGCTCGCCTACTACTAGACTTTTCATTACAAGAAAAAATTAAAATCCAATCTATTTAAGCCACTGTTGACTGAATTCATGTTTTCATTTGCTTGTAGCCAAATGCATTCATAACTTTTAGTTGGCACAAATGAATCCGGAAAAAAGAAATAATGTATTGATTGAAATATTATAATAACCTAAATCAAATTTGGTAGTTGGGCTAAATCCCCCCAAAACCATACTTTTCCAAATAATTTCCAAAATTAACTATAAAGTTAAAATACAATCTTTAAGCAAATAATGCCATTTCTTGAAATGGATCCTAAGCAGAAATCCCTAGTAGGCAGATCCTGAGTAGAGGAAAATATTTGTTGTAGAATTGTTTATATTGATGAGTAAGTGATCTAAGAAATCAACAATAGGAAAATAATTAAGTAAATTTTCCAATGTCCATTGAAGGAATGTTATGCAGACTGCTAAAATAATAATTATGAGTCAATATAGAACCAATCCAAACTGCTGATGATGTGCTGAATGAAAACAGTAGGACATAAAGTTGAATGACATCATAGTGGAAATTAGATAAAGTATGAGTATATAAGACAGAAAAGGAATGCACAATTAGAAAAATAGTTTTCTTTCAGATGACTTTTAATTGTTTTCAAAATTATTTATATGGTTACATTATAAGACATTTAAATTTTTTTAATGTTTATTTATTTTTGAGAGACAGAGCATGAGCGGGGGAGGGGCAGAGAGAGAGAGAGAGAGAGAGAGAGAAACACAGAATCCAAAGCAGGCTCCAGGCTCTGAGCTGTCAACACAGAGCCCCATGCAGGGCTCAAACCTACAAACCATGAGATCATGATCTGAGCCAAAGTTGGATGCTTAACTGACTGAGCCATCCAGGTGCCCCCAATGATAAGACATTTTAAAGATAAATATTATTTTCTTAAGTACCATTTCTTTCAAAAATACTTTTTCTATCTCTACCAAAGATAGAGGTATCATAAACTGTTGGTTTGGAGTTGCTAGAAATATAAACGAATCTATATATTTCATTTAAATAAATAAACATAAAAGATTTTAATTCAGTGCAGTTGTGAATATTTGTAATATCAGGAAAGCTCGTTAGGATTAGACTGGTTCCTTCTCTCAAGAATGAACATGAAATGTGGAATCGAATGAGTTAAAGAATTTGATTTGGGTTTATGTCTTCTTTGCATGTCATGGACAATAAAATTATGTTAATGATTAGATTGGCTTTTGTACCAATAAAGCGTGCAATGATACAATGTCTGGGTTGGGAAGGATTTGAGAGATTATCTGTTCCCACCTTGCATCTCACAAGTGAAGAAACTAACACCTAGAAACGTTGAATGATTCACTGAAGGCCATGTACATAGTTGGTGAAGGAGTACAGTTCAGGCCTTCTTTAACATTATTCATCCCCCAGAATAAACAATTCTTCATTAAATAAGCTTTTATTAAGTAGCTACTCTGTACTACCGTGTACTGGACAATGTTAGGCACTGTATTAAAGTTAAGGAATGTACGATTCTTCTGGGATCAGAGTCTTACGGGGTAAGCAATAATATAATAATTATAAGACATATTGACCTAAGTGCTTATGTTCTACTAGATTCCAAGTACCTTAGAACATGACCTCGGAAGATTTAATAATTTGTATCTGAGGAGTCCCAGGGAAGAAGTGGCTTTTGTCTTGTTTCTAAAGGTTTGAGCGGAATTTCACCATCCAAAACAACACATTGCAAAAGCGCAGAAAAATGAAGGAACTATGCTATAGAATACCAAATACTTTGCTATGGCAAAGACTTGGAGTGAAGGAGCAAGGGAGAAGTAGAGGTAAAGGAGGCAAGTTACAGACTTTAAGAAGTCCTTCTATTCTATTCTGAGTATTTTGAACTTTGTGAAATAGGCAAATAAAAATCACGGGTTGTTTCTAGGCATGGAAGATGGTATGATTAAATATAAGTTTCAGAAAGCTATCAAAGCGTGGAGGACAAAGCTGAACAGGAAGAAGCAGAAAAACAAATTAGGAGGTTATTGAAATAATCCATGCAAGCAATACCAAGGGCTTGAACTAAGGCAGTGGCTAGGGAGAGGAATACATATTGCTGAAATATTTGAGAGACATTACCGAGATAGAACCAAAGGTATTTAATGGATTAATTATAGAGAATGAGGGAAATGGTAGAATCAAGGCTGAATCCAACAATTAGTTCCAGAAATTCTAGGCAGACTCTAATAACACAAAGAACCTAGTAAATTTAACATAGTCTTAACTATATATCATGCTCAAAACTTCCATATCTAGCATACCAAGTGCCTGATTAATCAAACATGAATTATGCAAGGGAGAGTTCAAATAAAAAAATAATGGTCATGTTTAAAAAGACACAATCACAAAGAAATAGAAAATCTGAGCTGACCTATCTACCAATGAAGTTACATTGGTAATCAGAATATCCTCAAGCAAGGAAAAGCCCAGGACCAAATGGCTTCACTGGTAAATTCTACTAAACATTTATAGAAGAATACCAAACCTCCTCAAACTCTTCCAAAAAGCTGAAGAGGAGGAAATACTTGCAAACTTATCCTACAAGGCCAGCATTATCCTGAGCCCCAAAACAGACAAGACACAAGACACCAGATAAGAAAACTACAGAGCAATACTCCTGATGAATATTGATACAAAATTCTCAACAAAACACTAGCAAAGAGAATTCAACACATTGAAAGAATTATACTCCATGACCAAATGGGATTTATTCCCAGAATGCAAGAATGGTACAACATATGAAAATCAATCAATGTAACACATCATAATAACAGAATAAAGAAATTTTAAAAACACATAACCAAATGGTTATTGATTTGATGTAGAAAAGTCATTTGATAAAATCCAACACTTTTTCATGGTAAGAAAAAAAAACACTTAACAAACTAGAGGTAGAAGGAAACTACCTCAGTGTGGTAAA
The DNA here is from genome assembly GCF_023721935.1 of Panthera uncia. Taxonomy (NCBI): domain Eukaryota; kingdom Metazoa; phylum Chordata; class Mammalia; order Carnivora; family Felidae; genus Panthera; species Panthera uncia. The sequence goes on from NC_064816.1 coordinate 147,383,078, forward strand.
AGTCACATGTAAAAACCCCATGGCCAACATTACACTTATTAGTCAAAGTCTGAAAGTTTTTCCTTTAAGATCAGGACAAGACAAAGATGGCCACGTCCTAACCAGAGCAATAAGCAAGAAAAAGAAATAAAAGGTGTCCAAATTGAAAAAGAAGAAGTAAAATTATCTCTGTTCACAGACAACATTATCTTCTGTGTAGAAAATCCTGGATTACACACACACACACACACACACACTCAGAATTAATAAAGGAATTCAGCAAAATTTTATGATACAAAATCAGCATGCAAAAATCAGTTGTTTCCATACACTAACAATCAGAAAAAAAGAAAATTCCATTAATAATAGCATCAGAAAGCATAAAATACTACTTAGCAATAAACTTAACCAAGGAGGGGAAAGACCTGTATACTGAAAACTACAAAATGTTGCTGAAAGAAATTACAGAAGACACAATAAATGGAAAGATAGATCTAGTGTTCATGAATTAAAAGACTTAGTATTATTAAGATATCAATACTACCCAAAGCAATCTACAGATTTAATGAAATCCCTATCAAAATCCAAAGGCATTTTTTTTTTTTTGCTGAAATAGAAAAGCCCATCTTAAAACATTTTAGATTCTCAAAGGACCCTGAATAGCCAAAATAATCTTGAAAGAGAAGAACAAAGTTGGAGGTCTCACGCTTCCTGATTTCAAAACTTATTATAGAGCTACAGTAACCAAAACTGTGAAATACTGGTGTCGAGGCAGACACAGAGACAACAGAATAGAAAAAAAGAGCTCAGAAATAAACTTACATATATATGGTCAAATGACTTTCAGCAAGGGTGCTAATATCATTTGATGGAGAAAGGATAGTCTTTTAAATAAGTGGTATTGGGAAAATAGGACATCCATATGCAAAAAAGAATGAATTTGGACCTGTACTCCCGTAGTCAGCTCAAGTTGCTAGAACAAAATATCATAGAGGGGATGACATAACAGACATTTATTTCTCATAGTACTGGAAGCTGGGAAATCCAAGATCAAGGTGCTGGCCATTCAGTTCTTGATGAGCGCCCTTCTTCTGGCTTGCAGACAGCCTCCTTCTATTTGTATTCTCACATGGTGGAGAGAAGCAGCTGTGGTGTCTTTGCTTCTTAGACGGAGGGCACGAATCCAATCACGAGGGCTCTAGCCTCATGACCTCATGTAAACCCAATTGCCTTTCAAAAGTCTCACCTCCTAACACCATCCCATTGGTGGTTAGGGCTTCAGTGTATGAACTCGGGGAGAACACATTCAATATGTAATATTCACTTTACACCTGACACAGAAATGAACTCCAATGGATCAAATATTGAAACACAAGGCAAAAAACTATTAAATTCTTAGACGAAAACAGAGAGAGAAAGCTTCATGACGTTGGATTTTCTAGACAAGACACCAAACTACAAGCGACAAGGGTAAAAAATTGACAGACTGATATGTAAATAGCCAACAAGCATATGAAAATCCACTCAATGTCCCTAATCGTTAGGGAAATGCAAATCAAAACCACAATGAGATATTACCTCACACCCATTAGGATGGCTACTATCAAAAAAGCCAAACAAAGCAAAACAAAATGCCAGGAAATAATAAGAACTGGTGAGAATGTGGACGAATTGGAACACAGGTCCACTGTTGCTGGGAGAAAAAAATGGTGCAGACACGGTGGAAAATAGTGTGGCGGTTCCTCAAAAAATTAAAAAATAAAATCATCATATGACCCAGCGATTCCACTTCTGGTATATATCCGGAAGAACTGAAGGCAAGACCTGCAAACCCACGTTCATAGCGGAGACAACATTCACAAGCGCTAACAGGTAGAAGCACCTACATGTCCACTGATGGATGAATAGGTAAACAAAATGTGGTCCGTCCATACAATGGAATAGTATTCAGCCTTAAAAAGGAAGGGCATTCGGACACATGCCACAACACAGATGAACCTTCAGCACATGCTGCGAAGCAAAATAAGCCCGTTACAAAATGACGAGTAGTGTATAATTTGACTTACACGACATACCCTAGTGTACTCAAATTCACAGAAACAGAAAGTAGACTGGCGATTGCCAGAGGCTGCGTGTGGCAAGAAATGAAAAGCTGTTGTTTAATGGGGGACAAAGTATCTGTTTTGCAAGATGAAAGAGTTCTAGAGGTTGCTTGCACAACAGCGTGAATATACTTGCCACTCTGGAGCTGTACTGAATATACTTGCCACTCTGGAGCTGTACGCTTAGAAAGATTAAGCCCAGGGGCACCAGGGTGTCTCAGTCGGTTGAGTGTCTGACTTTGGCTCAGGTCATGGCCTCGTGGGTTCGAGCCCCGCATTGGGCTCTGAGCTAATGGCTTGGAGCCTGACACCTGCTTCAGATTCTGTGTCTCCCTCTCGCTCTGCCCCTCCCTTGCTTGTGTTCTCTGTCTCTCTCAAAAATAAATAAACATTTTTTTTAAAAAACTGGCCCAGGGGCACCTGGCTGGCTCAGTTGGCTGAGTGCGTCTGACTTTGGCTCAGGTCATGATCTCACAGCTCGGCTTGAGCCCGCATCGGGCTCTGTGCTGGTAACTCAGAGCTTAGAGCCTGCTTCATATTCTGTCTCCATCTCTCTCTCTCTCTCTCTCTCTCTCTCTCTCTGCCTCTCCTCTGCTCGCACACTGTCTCTTTCTCAAATATAAACATCATTAAAAAATTATTTGAAAATACTGGCCTAAAGGAGCTGCTTCTGAAAGAAAGAGAAAGAAAGGAGATAGATTAAGCTGGTGAATGTTATATTATACATTTTTACCACAATAAAAATTAAAAACAAACTTGTGGAAAGTCTCTGAAACAAAGGTTAAAAAAAAAAAGCCCCGTTTTGGGGGGGGGGGGGGGATAAAAAATGAATTCATGCTGAGGCCACAAATTATTGAAGTTTGCCTGACTTTAAGTCTCAGACCATGAGCGAGAAGAATAAATTCTCCTAAGAAGACGGGTCCAAACGAACAGAAGTCAGGTGGGGGCAATGGCAGGGCAAGGCAAGGCAGGAACCGACTTCCCGACGGAGCCCTCTAAACTACCGACCGCGCCCAGCCCTGCGCCAGATTTCGGTAGGTTGGAGCCTTTGCTCTTTGCTCTTCATTAATCAAAGATAATGCAGGATCGCAGGGTGGAATTACTAGAGTTTTCCACTTTCTGCCACTCTGAGATGATACTGATTGGAGTGGGAAAAGTCCCCTGAGGACAAATGCTCCAGCTCTTAGGATCAGAACTTGCGGCACGAACGGAGTGTTCAGAGGATGGCTTTCGTCATTGTTATTCACAGTCCCTCTTGGGTGAGGAGTGCAATTAGCAAAACGCAGGCAGTGCAACCCACCGGTCGGTCGGGGCGGCACACGAGAACATTCGCATCTCCCCGTTTGTTGCAAGTGAGTCAGGTCGTTAACTGAATTGCAGTAATTTAACCTTCTCAGTCCACCATTGCTTCTGCTGTCCAAGGGACTTGAAGACACTTCCTACTACATTTATTTGAACTTTTTATCCGACTGATAGTTTCGACGACTGTTTCTCAAGCGTCACTCATATCCTGAACTCTCTCAGAGGAAAAAAAGATTCTCACAGACTTCTACAGGTTCATTTACCTTCCTTCAATTATCATCTTAATTGTTTTACAAAACAATGCCTCGAGTCCTTACATCAGTTACGTAACAATAAGCCCCAAATCCGTTACTCAATAAACAAATATAATACAAAAGCGCACAACCCAAGGATTCAAAACTCACAGTATCAATATATGATGGATAACGTTGTTTTCCTCAAAGCGAATCACCACCTTCAACAAAAATATGGCCCTGTTTGCTCCAGAGCAAGTTCTTTTGAGATGGGTGCTTTGAGCATATTCAGCTCTCGGGTCTTATTTCTATATTGCAATTACTGTGAAACTTTTGCTCATACAGCCTGTCCTGAGGCCATTTGGCCTTACTTAGCACCAAGGCATCATCTACATAATAATTCCAACTCTGTTCTTTGCCCCTTGGCCCACAGTTGCAAAATAGTGCTACTAAGTGATCAGTGTAATGGGGCTTTTGAATTCACAGGTCTTTTAGTATTGAGAGGATAGTCTAGGTCTTGCAGAGTTGGCATATACTATATTAATTTTTTAGATAACTACATAAATCAAAGCAAAATTTTTAGTTTGGAAGAGAAATAACAGAAGCTCTAGGTCCTTAGAATCAGTTGAAGAACATTACTCTACACGACCCCTCCCTCAGCATCTACTTAATACCCAAGAAAGCATTTGTTTCCTATCTATCTCTGTCTGCCTGTCAGTCACTTGAGGGCAGTAAGTCCTTTGGTTCTGTGACTTCTCCCTACACCCATAAAACTACACCCACTGACACCAATTATAATTGACCAATTGTTTCCTTGCTTCAGAGGCTGCTGAACTGATGCAGGTTTCCTGAGTATCTACTGCTTTGGAATCTGTACCAGTGGATCACTGGGTTAAAGAAGATATTCTTACCACTTTGCCCAGGAAATGGGTTCGATTCTGTTTGACGCACCACAGGTACTGGCCCATTTACCACTTGTGTTCAGACCAGGACACCTGAGCACTCACACTTCCTGACTTTCATTCAACTAAAATCCTTAGCTAGAAAGTGGAAACCAGATTTAAAATAGGGTAAGTCTGGGGTGCCTGGGTGGCTTGGTCGGTTAAGCATGTCCAACTCCACCTCAGGTCATGATGTCGCTGTGTGTCAGTTTGAGCCCCGCATAGGGCTCTGTGCTGACAGCTCAGAGCCTGGAGCCTGCTTCAGAGTCTGTGTCTCCCTCTCTCTCTGTTCCTCCCCAGCTCGAGCGCTCGTGCGTTCTCTCTCTCTCTCCCTCTCAGAGATAAATAAACATTAAAAAAAATTTAAAAAGAGAAAGTAGGGTGTGTGCCCTCTTTTAAAAAAATAAGTTAAATTAAATAGGGTAAATCCGGGAAAACCTACAACCATACCTTTCATAGTCAAAGCTCCATCTCAGGACTTTGTCATGGAAATGATGCTGGATGAGACAGCCTTGCCCTGTCTGTTCTACCTTTATCACCAAGTAGTTGTGTGGCCTCGGGCAAGTCACCAAACTTCTGTTTATAATTAGTTCTCTTATTTATAAAATGAAAGAGTTGAAATAGAAATTCTCTAAGATTCTTTCCCACCTCAAGAATCCAAGACCTGTGAATGAAGTAGAAACTGGAGAGTGGAGGTAGATTGCCATCTTGTCATACATTTTGTCGTCCTACAGCAGCCTGAATGACACCCTTACTACTCAATCATTCTGTTTTTCTCTCACATCTCTCCCCCCACCCCATTTCTCCCTCTCTCTTATTTCTCCCTCTCTCTTATTCCTCCCTTAGTTATCATCATCGGGGAAGAATGGGAAATGGCACCAAGAACACTACAGAAACTTCTTAAAGACACCAGTGTGTTCCCTTTCTCTGAGGAGCAGATATGGATCCTTTCGATGTTTTTTTTTTTGTCTCATAAAGTAATTTCATGAGCATGTTTGCCAATCTGAACATTGAACTATTTCCAAAAGATCACTTCATCAAAGCTAATGGATGACTAAAGTCCAAGAGTTCCCTGATGGGTTTCCTGCTCCATTACTCAATAAACATTAAATAACAATAACAGAAATGATACTATTAAAACCACTCTGGATAAGTTCTTTGAGACGGAAGGAAATAGAAAGGAAGAGGGAAGGACGCATTATGCTGAAAGTTGTAACTCAAGCAAAAAGGATGTGTTTGTTCCTCACAACCCGGGAGGTGCCAAATGGACTTGGGTCATTTGCTTTGAATCTGTGAATGCTGACTTTTTTAGAGTGTTACTCCAACAGTTGATGAGGTGGGAGCTTCTGCCTTTCTGTAGAGACATATAATCACATTGAACACGGTAGCTCCACTGGGCTGGTTAAATTGTCCTCCCTCTTTAGAAGAAGATACGGAGACATTAAAAGAGTTCAGTGCAAGTAATAAAGACCACCAAAAAAACAGAAATAGGGAAATGAATAAGAAATGCTTTTCGAGTTTGAAAAGGATAAAGATATTGGCCAACGATTACTATTTTGTGGGAACGTCCATGGGAGTGTCAGGGGACAAAGCAAAAGAAAATAAACAGTTTGTATGTCTCTAATGAATTTTTAAATTCAGAATTTCTTTTGATTCCAGAAACTCTAATTTGTTCTTTAAGCAACTATCCTGAAGAACTCTCATTTCATTTTTATTAACATCGTCTTCAGTTCTTCCATAGAAAGTACTTAATCTGATTATTCAGGCTGAACTTCCTTTTTCAAATATCTCTTAAATGACTAGTAATGTTTCTTTGCCTGCCTGTGCCAGCCAGCCTATAGTAATCCTCAACAACAGTGCAATCAAGCTGTTGGGCCGCTCAAATAGAAGTGGATAGTCAAGAAGTGAAAGGTAATGAGGGTATCATTTCTCTCTCCAGTGGGCTTGCAGCAAAAAGGCTGGTCAAGAAGGGAACACTAAATGCCCCTCTGATGCTGGAAGCTCTTGCCAGAGAAAGCAGGAAAAGGCAGCTTTCTTCCCAGCCAGGAAACTTCTTCAGCCTCTGCTCCAAGATGGTCCAGTTGGTTGCCCAAGGTACCTCAGAAGATTGCAGGCCTCCTTTGCAGCTTTCTGGTTTGGAGATAATCCCATCGGGTATGGCCATCTGGACTGTCCCTCAGGTTCCTGATTTCAGGAATCATCCTGTATGGACTGTCCACCAAGCTCCAATGTTTGGCCACAGTTACTTTAGTGGTTTGAGTTGCCTGTGCAAAAAGCAGAAATGTCAGGGAGTCTGAAATCTACACTCATCATATCCCTCAAATCTTCCAGGGCATTAATTTAACATAAAGCTTGAGAAAATGCTGGGGAAATGTTACAATGGTTTTGAGGAATTCTTTGAACCTCTGGTTCACTTACTGGTTTCTCTCATTTTCTGCTCCACCCACAATTTCACATGCCTATTTTCATTTCCTGGTGCTTGACTTGTGCCACTTACCCGTCCATTCAACTACTCATATTTTTTTTCCATGAAAACAACAAAAACAGAGGTGCCTGGGTGGCTCCGTCAGTTGAGCGTCTGACTTTGGCTCAGGTCATGATCTCATGGTTTGTGAGTTTGAGTCCCGCATCAGGCTCTGTGCAGACAGCTCAGAGACTAGAGCCTGCTTCTGATTCTGTGTCTCCCCGCTCTCTCTGCCCCTGCCATGCTCATGCTCTGTCTTTCTCTGTCTCTCAATAATAAATAAATGTCAACAAAATTAAAAAAACAAAAACCAACAAAAAAATTCTTTCCTCTTCCCTGCCTGTGCATTCTTTTGTACATGGATAGCCATTAAGCTAGACAAGAATGTTTACATGTTTTAAAGAATGAGTGTCTCAATGGAAGCATGTAATAAATACTGATCACTGAACTTCACCCCAGATCAAATTATTCTCATTCTATTGGAATGGAACCCAGTCATCGGCATTTTGAGAAAAACTTCCCAAGTAATTCTTACGGATAGGCAGGTTTGAGAAACATTGATCTGGAAGCTTGTTGCTTTCTCCTGGGTGCAACAATCTGGGCACTTGACATGATGTGAATGTTAGTATCTAATAAAGTAGCATGGTTTTCCAACGCCCTTGCAGCAGAACCAATGGTGGTTATAGCAGTTTCCAGACAGGAGAGATTTCTGGGATGGATAGAGTCATTAAAGAAACTTTTGTGGCATACGTGATAATGTGTAGAAGGTTTAAAATTATAGGTACAGTTCTATACAACGAGGAATCTCTATCTAGAAATCTTACATACACAATAATAGTTATAGCTAACATATGCAATGAATACTGTGTAATAATTACTAACATATTGCTTGTATTAACTCACTCTATATTCACAATAACCTGAAAGGTAGGTAATATTTTAAATCTCATTTTCAGTTCCCACAAAGGAACTGAAGCAGAGAGCTTGAGATTTTCCCAGGATAACAAAGATAGTGCACTGCAGAGTTAGTGCTTTGAACTCTGCATGTCTGGCTCCAGGATCTATGCCTTAAGTAACTGTAAGATAGTAGGTATATCTCTTGGGCAGAATCCCATTATAGAACAAATTAATTCATGTATGATTCCTTAAACCAGGCTAAACATTTCCTCTTTTTCACCTCTGTTTATGGGTTCTAATTTAACCCTTTGAGAACAAATCTGTCATATAATGAAGAACTCATATATTTAGGATTATAGGATGTTATGGCTGGAACGGCCTCATTTTTCAACCAGTGTTTTTCTTGCATTTTAAAGATGGCAAAACTGAGGACTAAAATATTTGACAGATTTCCAAGGCTACACAGCTAATTACCTTCATTCTTGGCAATAAAGTGGACTAGCTGTCCAAAGACATTTCCCTTGGTGTGGGCCACCTATAATCCTGGATAAAATATAGAAAACATTTACAAAATAAATGTCTGATTCACTCATTAAGCTGACCCCTTGTTAACTAGGAGTGGATGATTAATGGACTATGGAGTTGGAGGATAGAAGTTAAAGCCTAAACAGGGTGATAAGTTGGACTGAAGACCCACACATAGCCAAGATCCCAATGTATTGCATCCACAGTGGAAGATCTAGGGAAAAAACCAACATCACAGAGGAAGTTGGTAGGGTTGAGTGCAATGTGGATCCTTGGTGAGCAACAAAATACAATAAAGTAAGTGGAAGACAAGAAAGAGGAGGAAAAGGAGAGAAGGAGGAGGAGGTGAAGGAAAAGCAAAAGTAGTGGCAGTGGAGGAGAGAAGAAGAAGAAGCAAGAGGAGAGGGTGGAGGAGGAAGAGGAAGAAGAGGAGGAGGAGGAGGAGGAGAAGAAGAAGAAAGTGAAAAAGAAGAAGAGAGAGGAGGAGGAGAAGGAGAAGGAGAAGAAGAAGAAGAAGAAGAAGAAAAGGAGGAGGGGAAGAGGAAGAGGAAAAAGGTGGTAGGAGAGGAAAAGATGAAATAAGAAAAAAGTATCCAAAGAAGGAGGAGGAGGAGGAAGAGGAGGAAGAGAAGGAGAAGGAGGAGGAGGAGAAGAGGAGGAAGAAGGAGAAGAAGGTGATAGAAGTGGAAAAAGTGAAATAAAAAAAGTATTCTCAGGAAATTTCTGATTATATTTGTGCCAATTTGGGGTGAGAATTCATACTAAACATATGAACACAGCTAATTATATGAATACAAACTGAGAGCTCAAAGTATTAATGCCAGGTAGGTAGAATCATGACACCTGTGAAACAAAAGCAGATTTTCTTTAGAGGGACACAGTTTAAACTTAAGTCTCAAAGAATGTCCATTGATGAAGTTTCAAAAAAGATGAGTTCACAATCAAATCACAAAAGCCATAAGGAGGCAAAATACCACGAGAAAGAGACCACAAAAAACAAACAGCAGAATCATCCTGCAAAAAATTCAGATCTGAGAAATATAAACAGAATATAAAATAATTATGTTTAGTATGTTTAAAAATAAAAGAAGATATTGAACATGTGATATAAGAGCAAATGACAATCAAAACAACTAATCATTTTCCAAAACAAAAACAAAAATAAAACAAATGGAGTTTCAGGAAAAAATAATAATTAAAAATAGAAATGCAACAGCCAGATTAAACATGTGGTAGACTCACAAATGTGCCAAGATTCCCCTTCAAGGAAGGACTTATCCAACTGCAAAAAATGTCATCAGACAGCCTCCAGTGGTCAGCTTCTTCAGAGTTTGTCTCAGGTGCTAACAGCTGCTTTTCCCAAGGTCACTGGAGCAGCCTGTATCCAGTGACTGAGTGATGAGGTATACAAGGACCCTGACAGTTTTAACCCACTGCAGGACGACTATGATGGGACAGAGCTCCCTACCGGATTAGCCAAGGCTTTGTTAGGACTCCTTTGCTGTTTGCCTTATTCCTCCATCTAGTTCTGCTTTGTTCTCTCCTTTCATAGGTTTTGATCTCTAATAAACAGCCTATACCCCAAATTCAGTTACAGTATCTGTTTCAAGAGAACTCAACCTATGGCACAGAAGATGAGACGCTATTATAAGGAGACCTATGAACTTGAAAAATAGATCTGAAATGACAGTCCACAGAAAGACAAATATGAGAGTTAAGAGACATTGCAGAAAAAACAAGATCTGGAATAAGAAGAGTTAGAGAACATATTTGTGAATGACTTACTAGATAAGGGGTAGTATCCAAAATCTATAAAGAACTTATCAAACTCAACACCCAAGAAACAAATAATCCAGTGAAGAAATGGACAAAAGACATGAATAGACAGTTTTCAAAAGAAGACATCCAGATGGCCAACAGACACATGAAAAAATGCTCAACATCACTCATCACCAGGGAAATACAAATGAAAACCACAATGAGATACCACTTCACGCCAGAATAGCTAAAATTGGGGTGCCTGGGTGGCTCAGTGGGTTAAGCATCCAACCTTAGGTCATGATCTAGCGGTTCATGAGTTTGAGCCCTGCATCAGGCTCTGTGCTGACAGCTCAGAGCCTGGAGCCTGCTTCAGATTCTGTGTCTCCATCTCTCTCTGCACCTTCCCCACTCACATTCTGTCTCTCAAAAATGAATAAATGTTAAAATTTTTTTTCAAAAATAAAAGAATAGCTAAAATTAACAACTCAGGAAACAATAGATGTTGGCAAGAATGGGGAGAAAGGGAAACACTTTTGCACTGCTGGTGGGAATGCAAAGTGGTGTAGCCACTCTGGAGAACAGTATGGATGTTCCTCTAAAAATTACAAGTAGAGCTACCCAACGACCTGGCAATTGCACTAGTAGGTATTTACCCAAAAGATACAAAAATGCTGATTCAAAGGGGCACATACACCCAATGTTTATAGCAGCACTATCACAAATAGCAAAATTATGGAAAGAGCCCAAATGTCCATCAAGTGATGAGTGGATAAAGAAGATGTGGTATACACACACACACACACACACACACACACACACACACACTGGAATACTACTTGGCAATCAAAAAGAATGAAATCTTGCCATTTGCCTCAACATGGATGGAACTAAGTGAAATAAGCCATTCAGAGAAAGACAAATATATGATTTCACTAATATGTGGAATTTAAGAAACAAAACAGATGAACATAGGGGAAAGGAAGGAAAAATAAAATGAGATAAAAAAACAGAGAGGGAAGCATGTTGCACCTGGGTGGCTCAGTCAGTTAAGCATCCGACTTTGACTCAGGTCATGATCTCGCAGTTTGTGAGTTTGAACCCTGCATAGGGTTCTGAGCTGTCAGATCCTCTGTCTCCCTTTCTCTCTGCCCATCCCCCCTCCCAAAAATAAACAAACAAACAAACAAAAAAAACAGAGAAGGAGGCAAACCATAAGAGACTCTTAAGTACAGAGAACAAATTGAGGGTTGTTGTGGGGGCAGGGAGGGTTGCCTACATGGGTGATGGCCATTAAGGGGAGCACTTGTTGGGATGAGCATTGGGTGATATATGTAAATGATGAATCACTAAATTCTACTCCTGAAACCAATACTACACTAGATGTTAACTAATTTAAATTAAAAAAAAAAAAAAGAATAGTCAGAATTCCTTTAGGAGTTAATAGAGGCAAAGGGGAAGAGGAAATACTTGAAAAGATAATGGCAGAGAATTTCTGAAAGTGATGAAATACACCAATCCTCAGATTAAGGGAACACAATGAATCTCAAGTATGATCCATAAATACATCAAGTTTATTATTAGACAAAGAAAAGATCATAAATCAGCCAGAAGAAAAAGCTAGATTGCCTTCATATAGTCAAGAACTAAAAAAAACTGATTTCTCAGTAGCAAAATTGGAACCCTAAAGATGGTGGAATCAAGATATTGAGAGAGGATAACTGACAATCTAAAATTATCAAAACAAGTGGTAATTATGTGACATGACAGAGGTGTTAGCTATTATGAAAATCATAATATATAAACATATAAAAATAATATATTGTACACCTTAAACTTACACAGTGCTGTATGTCAATTATAGCTCAGTAAAAAATAAAATTGCATACCCAGCAAAACTATCTTTTAAGGATTAGGAAGAATAAAAGATAATTACAGACAAATTAAAGACAAGACCCTCACATACCCCTTTTCCTGGGAAACATTTAGCAGGTATTTTAAAAATTCTTCTGTAGCCTCCTGATCTATAGCACCTGCCTCTCCTGCAAGCTTAACATTTCCACACCTTATTGCTTTTTGAAATGTGTGAGCCAACCAGCACTAGCTGAAAAGGGTTGAACATTATCCCGACTATAGTTAATGTGACCATAAATTTCTTTGACTTTCAACTTCATAACAATGCTGCCCACTATGCTTTTTTTTTTAATGGACCCTCATCTCATAAATCCAGAAACTTAGCTGCTTTTCCATCTTTTCAATAGCATCATCATTCATTACAGAGGTTACTTTAGCACTTTTCAGAGTAGCCTCACATCCAGATCAGGATTTCCTCTTCCTTTTCTGGATATACTGTATTGTTGATTTATCATCATTGAACTTATGGCCAACAGTACTATAACTCATGCCTGAATGAAGCTTATATGATACATACTCTCTCCATACGGCACATCACTGCTTTTTGAGTTAGGAACGCTAGACAGAATTTCAGCACATGCTTGTGGGGGCACTTAAACAGCAAGATCACCAACAAAAACACCAAAGTTGTTGACAATATGAGAGTTGAAACAAAAAGGCAGAATATCACCTTGTTTGACCTTCACTGGGAACAGGTACATCGGGCAACTCGGATTTTTTTTTTTTTTTTTGCTGTCCTGTGTAAGTCCATGAATTACCATTAAAGTGCTGTGAGCATTGATTTTGGGATTACAGATAAATTTTAACAAGTAGGCGAATTCACAAACAAGCTATCTGTGAATAATGAAGATCGACTTTACAACTAAAATATTGCACAGAAATTGCATGAAAACAGAAGAGCTGCTCAGAATTAAGGCATGCCAAGGTCTGTAGGTTGTTCAAGAGAAAAGTAAACATACTGACTAATTTCAAATGTTTAAGTCAAATGTGCAGGAAAAGAATTAAAATAGCGCGCTTGAAAAAAAATACAACGTATTCTACTTTAAACAATAGCAACCACAACATGCCATTTTTATACCCATCAGACTGGCGAAAATTAAAATTGAAAAAAAAAAAAAAAGTCAAGCATTGATATTAGTACCGGGAAGCAGGAACACATATATTGCGGATGCAAGAATGAACAGATACATGGGGCGCCTGGGTGGCTCAGTCGGTTGAGCGTCCGACTTCAGCTCAGGTCATGATCTCCCAGTTCGTGGGTTCGAGCCCCATGGCGGGCTCTGTGCTGACAGCTCAGAGCCTGGAGCCTGCTTCGCATTCTGTGTCTCCTTCTCTCTCTGCCCCTCCCCCACTCATGCACTGTCTCACTCTGTCTCTCAAGAATAAATAAATGTAAAAAAAAAAAATACACGGATATAACAATTCTGATAAAAAATTGTCAGTACCTAAGAAGGTTTATGAAACGTGCTTTTAAAACGTATAGCCAGAACTGCCTGAAATACTACACATGTGAATCGACTAGGGTAGAATGGACTCTTGCTTCCTTTGACCGGAAGCGGGTTCTAAGTGCACTCACTTCCTGACAGTCACATCCTAATGTACAACAGCAACTTTTAGATATATTGCAAAGCCAGCGCTTCCTGAACCTATTCTCGGAAAGGTAAGGTTTGGGCCCTAAAAATAGGTATTCCATCACCAAGTGATCTGCTATCTGCTGCCACCCACTTTACCTCTTAGTTCTGCCTGCAAAGCTGCTGCAATCAGGTATCCAAGAAAGGAAAAGGGAATAAAGCTTACAAGGATGTGTGAAATGCCATGCAGTCCTGGTCCGCTCTTTGCCATATGAACTTCTCCCCCCACTTAAGGCAGGATCTGTTCAGCTTCGAATATATTTTTGATCCCAGCATGAAAACTGTTTCAAAATTTGTGCCAAAAGTTCTAGCTCTTAATTATTAATGACATTTATTCTTGTAGACACGCAGAGCTATTTTGCCTCTGTTTGTGCAAAAACTCAGGCACTTGTAGAGCACTGAAAACAGCAATGAGAGACCACGAAAGGCTTAGCCATGGCAGAGGGAGACGGAGTTGGGGCAGGGGAGAGGACGACTCACTCATTGTTAATCCTTGGTGCTAGCCCTTTACTACACCAATCAGGCAATGGTGGGGTGACAGCAAGTGCTGAGTCATCTAGAAAATTCTTGGAGGTTCTTTGAGATGATCCAAATAAAACACAGCTTAAGCCACCAGAGACAGAAGAAAGCAGAAGTAAAGCATGGGGCCAAAACAGGATTCACTAAACTATGTACCGAATAATTTGACTCTCCCTGGTGCTGTTCCCCACGCTGATCCCAGGGTCCCCGCGCACAGTTACCATCAGGACTGAAATGTTCCCCTCTTGAGAGGCTTGAATGGTGCCAGATATTCATATGCTACCCTTTGGGAACCGTAACAAAAAAAGCCTAACTTGTCACCTTATCTCCTTACAGAGAATTCTTTAATTCTTTAAAAGTGAGGTTATTATTCATGCTTTTTTTTTTGAGAATTTAAAACGTTTTCATCGTGACCCTCAGAAAGGTATAACTTTTGTGATCAGAACAATATTCACATGTACACACACACAATGGAAATTAAAGTTACATGAAAGAGTGTTAACCTCCACTGGATGCTTATATTTTCTACTTTACTCTGTGCAATTCCATTCCATCTCATTCCATTCCAACACATCTCATTCTGTTCTATTCCATTCCGTTTCATTTTTAAATTGTTAGTTGGTCAAAACACACTAAATTGATTTCCCAACCCCTCGACCCTCAGTTTGAAGAACACTAGGCTAAAGGGAAACGAATATCCCCTACCCCTAACTCTCAAATTTAGAATAATTCACCATTGTACAATGATGGCCAGTGGCCAATCAGACCTTTGAGGGAGGCTGATAGCATGACAGAGAGACCAAATGGAAAGAAAATAGGGAGAGAAATGCACGTGTGTGTGTGTTGGAGGTGGTAAAATTCTTACAACCGTAAGAATAACTAATGGTAAATTTCTAAAATGGATATACCAAGTATTAACAGCATAAACCCATTATTTGGAACTATAGAGGTAAATATGAAAAAAATTGAAATTGGTTACTTTCAAGAAGTAGGACTGGTGGATAGAAAAGACAGAAAAATGGACTGCTACTTTTCCATAAGAGCTTTTTAGTACCTTAAGTTTTTAGCTACGTACAATATAACTGCAATATTTTTAAATTTCATTGTATTGCAGGAAAATTTTGCCATTGGCTCCAATAGCATTCTATTTACTTCTTTCTTATCCCTGTTATGCCATAATGTGGTCCCTATCTGACTTTCCCTATAGTACCCAACCTAGTTCAACTTATACCCCCAGTCAAGTACTGGCCCTGGGGTGGGGCATTCTATGGAATTATGTGTGTAATACTGCACATACCATTTCAACTGTATTTTCTTTGCTGCCTTTATTTACAATTTAAACCATCTCAAACCATGATAAAAAGCTGTTATCAACCGTGGAAAGCATTTAAATGACAACTCAGTCGAGAAAGGAAGCGTCTTGGGGATTGAGGGCACCTTTTCTGTCCTCGTGGTCTCCAAGCATGTGGGTGGTTGTGTATTTACATTTTTTCCTGGGGAAGGGTTTTTCTTTGAGCCAGCCCAAGCACACAAACCTCTCAGGCACGCATCAGGAAACCCAGCTTACCAGCGACTTTAGCAGGAATACTGGGGAGGACATTACTCATGAACACTCTGGCAGCCCCAGTCCCCAAATACTTTTCACTTAAGAAACATGAAACATTTTGAAACAGACTCTGGGAGAACAGCACAACAGCCTTTCTGGCAGCTTTCATGGTATTCCTCAATGGTTATTTTTGTTCCTCCGTCTAAAAACAACAGCACAGAGGGAGGAGGAGAACACCCAGCTCCGCAGGGGGCAGGACTCTTCTTTAAAGTTGCCAGAAGCTGCAGCAGCAGCTGGGCCCGCAGGAAGACAAGGTCAACTTGTGCCACCTGCCCAAGCTCATCAAATAATGAGGGGGTCAAGGGTAACCAGCCTCTCAAATGGGGATTTGGATTATTTTGTAAAAAAATCAGATGAGCCATCTTCCTCCCCCTCCCCCCTTCTCTGTAAAGCCAGGAGCCTTTGGGGAATAGATATATACACCTTTTATATCTATAGATCTAGATCTATATATATAGATCTATATATATACCTATATATACCTATATATAGATAGATATAGATATATATATATAGATATAGGTAGATATATATACCTATATATGCCTATATATAGATCTATATATATAGATCTATATATATATAGATCTATAGAATATATATAGATCTATATAGATCTATAGAATATATATAGATCTATAGAATATAGATCTATATCTATAGATATAATAGATGTATCTGAGCTAAGTCTTAGTTCTGAGAATTCTAGGGAAAAGAATTTGGAGGTACACCTTGAAAGCGATCCCACTGGAGGGGTCATGGATGACTTAGACAGCTAGAGTGTCACCTGCCCAGATGAGACGTGGCTAATGGGACTGGGACTGGAACAGAAATCAGGACGGCTACTTTGTGATTCTGCTCTGCACTCGCTGTGTAACTTAACGTAGGGCCATTCACGTCTCCACAGCCCCCATTTCCTCAACTGAACAACAGGACAATACTGACTTCACTTTCCTCATGGATGATCTCCAAGTACATTAGATGGCAAGTGAAAGAGCTTTAGGTATAGCACAAGTGCTTATATAAAGGGGATCCCTAAAAAGTTTTTGATACAATTTTTGAGATGGACGAAGGTTTATCTCTCGGACTAAGAAGAAGAGACCCCAGAATACACATTTGTTCATACAGTGCAAGGGGCAATCAGCATCTAGCCTCTACCACTCACAGCTGGCTGCCTCCCTACTCAAGCCTCTCAATTCCTGTAACTCAGGGCAAAACTGACCGCCCTCCCACCTCCCAGTCCCATCAGTAATGCAGCATCTGGTCCTTTATTCCCTTTCTTGTTAGTTACTAAAAAGCTTTCACAGGGAAAGGCCCCTTGTGTAGGATCAGAAGAGAAGGTCAAGGTGCTCTGAGGGGAAAGGTGACAGGAGACTAATACACCCTGGAGACCAAAGCAGGGATGGACATGCTGCTTAAAAAAAAAAAAAAAAAAAGTGTTTTTTAGGTAAGCCCAGTCCATGGCCTTCATCTCTTAACATCCTGGGTACTCTTTTTGAGGCCAAATGAAGCCTCACTCTCTCTGGGTGGAGAAAATTAAATTTGAATGCTGGAATTGCAATGGAACCATCATTATTCTGCTTGAGTGCATTGACCTTTATCAACCATTTCATCAGTTTCTGGAGCACGACACTGTGTGAGGCGTCCTCTGCAACTGTCCATCTGAAGGAGAAGCCATCTCTCCTGGCTCGAGCCCAGACCATCATTCTCCAGCATCCCGAGATGGCGAAGGCAGAATCCACTCCAAAGAACTCTGAAATCTCATTAGCGAATAGTTGTAGGAGACAACGAAAATCGCAGTCAGGCGGCAAAAATCCCTAGGGAATGCAGTTTTTCTTCCTGTGACTGATTGAAAAAACAATTACATTTCTCAATATTCCTCCAACGGAGGCTTGGATTTCAGTACTAGATCACATACAAACTGCCGGTTTGAGGCTCTTCTGTCAGTTCAACTAGATAATCAGAAAAGGATGGTTAGGCGCACACATCCGAAGTCATGCTCATCAGAAAAGCAAAATGCTTTTAAGACAAGATTACCAGGATTTTAAAGACTAGACAACGTGTTACTATTTAAGAAAAAATATTTTTATTCGCAAGAAATGGAAATACAAAAGCATAACAATTTCATTTTTTTTCCCCAAACTAACTACAAGTATCCTACAAAGCGTTTTTATTTGTGGTATTCACTTAGCTATGATGAAGAATAAAAAGCCATAAAAAAACCCAGCACAATATGACAGATAATAGACTCACAATATATTTAGACTTAAACACTGCTGGTCTATAGAACTATTACAAAAGAGAGGTGAAGTCCAGCCTATCAGCATAGACATTGAAGCTCATGGTTGATTATAGTCTAGGGTCTGCTCAGCGTTGTTTTGGTAGGGTCCCTCATGATTTGTCAAGGAGTGCTGGTGTTTTCCACAGACTCAGAATAACGTTTTATCGGCAAGGGAGAGGTTCTAGGAGTGTAGGCCCTGGGTCCATGCTGCAAAAAGTTCATGTTCTCACCTAGCTAGTGAGCAAAGGACAGGGCAGAGGAATGGAGCTAAAACCCCCGGGGATTTTCTTTCCCAGGATGCAGAGCCTGCTAGCTGGAATTCACAGAAGCCTGGATGAACAAGACAGCAGATACACATTTGGTGGATATCTCCAGCGTGAGGCAAAGAGCAGAACATCGCACAGTGGGTCCGGTGCAGGGAGCCGACACCGTGGTTCCTGCCCAGAGAACCTTCAATGTTCACAGAAAGGAGCCTGCCCCACTGAATCCACGGACTGTACTTCCTGTATCACTTAGCTGTTCATCTCTCTCATAGTTACTGGTTGCCCCATTTTCTCCATCTAGAAAATTAAAGCCAAAATTTGTTGAGCACAGTACTCAGCCAGTACTTAAAAAGTGCTCAAGAAATACTATTTCCCCTCGTTCTCAAAACGAAGACAAAAACAAAGCATTCCTGAATTATGTGGCCCCAAATGACAAAATAAGACAATACCTAGATTTTTCCCGTGCTAAGTGTGGGCTCTTTGGCCGCAGAGAGATGGAGCGTTCATCCTCCAATGGGCCAGGTTCCTTGGCCCTGAGAAAATGTTCTGCTGTGAGCATTTATAAGAAGTTTAATCCAGGCTGGCCGTTTTTTGATGTGATTGCAGCTCTACAAAATGGGATTTTCCTGACAGATAAAACCCCATTTCTTTTCTCCGGATGTGCGCATCCGATCATGGCGCACCTCTAGGAAACCATTTTTGAGCCTCTGGAAAAAGGTTTTCCCCCACACTCCCTTCACTCTAACACGATAAGGCTATCCGTAAGGTCTCCCAGGGACAAAGGAGTCCTCAGTCATCCTGGAGCCTATACGTAAGGCACATTTAAGGCACAAACCAGTGTTTGAGACCAGGCCGGAACCTGTGTGTGTGTCAGAAAGAGGGAGGGAGGGAGAGACCCGGTGCTTTTGTCTTTCGAGTAGCTACTGATTGAGTCAAGTGCCTTGGCGCCCTTCCTCCCCAACATTCCCCAGCTCCAGACGGCACTTGGCCTCAGTTAAGACTCCAAAGTCCTGGGAGTGACTGACTGACCGACTGAATGGGAAACCTGAACCGGGTCTCTGGCTCCTTCACAGCCTCCCACTCTCTCCGGTGACTGTCCTCCTGGAGGCGCTCCTGCCATCACGTGTCTCCTAGTTGTCTCAGCTGCAAAGCAGTCCAATGAAACGGCTCCCACTAGAGCACTACCTGCTAAAGGCTTCTCGGTCCTACCAGCACCACCCCAAGCGGGAAGAGCCGGCGTCTTTAACAAAGGGATTGCAAAGACCGGATTCAAGGGAACCAAAGGAATGACTCATGCAGACAAGGGGGTGGCTCACAGCCTTCTCCTCCATCTCCAGTCTCCCCATGTCACCAAGGCCGGCGAGGGTGGCCCCTTTCCTCAGCAAAGAGCGGGATGGCTCCATTTGTGCACTGCGTTCACGGACACACCCCATTTGATGATGTGTTTGTGCAAGAGAGCTGGCCCCAAGAGGCCTCGGACTCTCTCCCTGTGGTTTTGCCCGGTCTGGGGACATGGAAGAAAGGAGCCATGAAGTGCCGAAAAATTTTCACAGAACGCACGCGACCAAAATCCTGGACACGGCCTCAACGTCCGCGTAAAGATGAATCAATTCGACACGCCTGCTCTACCGGCACATGAGGGTCACCGCCCTCTTTTGGCATTCAGGCTAAGCTGAGAGATTTGGGAAGAAAAACACCATGGTAATTACAGGCGCTTTATAAGTAAGTTGAGCCAAAAGCTGCTTTCACAATCGACGAATGAGCTCTCCAAGTCAAAATCATCTCCATTAGCCAAAAAAGGTTATCTAATTTTGCCTACACCAGTGTCAAAGTTCACCCCCCCCCCCCCCCCCCCACGCAAAAGGAACAGCCTAGTTCAGCTATCAGATTTTTGACATAATACTCTCTTTTATGTGGCCGAGGCTCCAGGGTCCTGACACTTCATGGGAATTCCTTCTTAAACTGGCACTGAGGCCTTTCATTTCCAGCATCCGTTTCTGAGCACAAAGTCAAGAGCTGTGTGGAAAGGGCCAAGTGGGGGGGGGGGGGGGTTACTCAGGTCTCACCCAGTGAAAAACTGCTTGTTCTCTGAATGTTTGCAAGACATCTCCTTCACCAGGGTAATCAAAGAAAGGAAAGAGGAAACCCTGCTTTCACGATGAAGAGTAGAATTAATGTATTTATGAGTAACATATTTATTATTTATGGTTTATGATTACGCCAATAGTGTCACAGTGTTCAAAACTGAAGTTTGGAAGCCGACGTCTGCCACTGCTTGACATCGGCAGGCTAACCAGATATTACTGCCTGGACTAGTGGACCGCTGCATCTGGGGAAACAAATCCACTGAGGTCTGGGCTTAACCCTGGGACAGAAAACGAGCACACATCTGTGAATTCTTGGGTATCCTTCGGCCCTTCTGTGTCCTCTCCACGCCCTGGGATCCTCCCCAAGGGACGACTATTTTGTTCCCTTTAC
The DNA here is from genome assembly GCF_023721935.1 of Panthera uncia. NCBI lineage: Eukaryota > Metazoa > Chordata > Mammalia > Carnivora > Felidae > Panthera > Panthera uncia. The sequence goes on from NC_064816.1 coordinate 147,403,971, forward strand.
TTGCCCACATTGGGAGCGAAGGGCAGAGGCTTTTCTCAAAACAGCAGGAGGACGTGGAACCCCCTTACTATGGCCATTTGAGCTCCCAAGCTGATGTCTCAGGTCTCTAGATACAGACTCAGTTCTGGAAGAACAGCGTCCCAGAGAGAACACCCTGCTGTTTGGAGGTCTGGAGAAGGGGACAACAAGCAAAGGCAGGTAGGGGCCAAAATAAAATCCTCAAGGTACTAAGGGAGAGACTGGAAGTCTACCGGCCTTTCCCGGCTCCCGCCTCATTCAGAAGAACAGGGTTTTCTACCCTGGCTACCCCTGGAGCCTTCAAAACCTGGATCTGGTTCCATGGCAGCAGGTGAGTATGCTGACCCATTCTCACACTTCTGCCCTCAAATGCAAAAACCCCTCCTTTCTCATCGGCCAAATACTATTGGAGTTAATTCTTTTTGACCTCCTCAAGCCCCCACGGGCTACCTGTGCCTGATAATTACACGGCGTTTTAAAGGGATGAACCACAGCAGCCCGTGGCCCTACCCGACACCAGCCAGGCCCAGGAAAATCTAGAGCAGAAGGGAAGGAGGGAAGGGAGAGGAGAGAAGCAGGGGCAGGGGCATGTTAGCAGCCCCTCTCCCCGCACAACTCTGACGGCCTATGCTCTCTGGCCAACGTGAGGGGCCGTGAGACTGCAGACAGCAGCCCTGATCCGGCTTCCACACACAGCTGAAGAGACACAGTTGGCATCTCCCAGTCTGGAACTCTCTCCACCACAGCACAGAGAGAGGAATCACTCACGGGGAGCTCCAGATGTACCTCGGCAGACCAAGCAGGGATCTGCTCATGAGGTATGATGGCAAAAGCTAATGACACCAAATCCTGCATCTGACATGGAACGAAAGGCCCAGGTGTGGGCTTAATCCCTCGTAAGTGCAGGTTCCAGTGACAGTGTCGACAAAAGAGAGAGAGAGACCAGAGGTAAAGCTAAAGGCCCTGCAGCTAATACTAAAAATAAAATACAAAAGGTAAGCACATTCCTTATACGAAATCTTTCACAAGCTAGGGGAAAACACTTATGGGGAATCTTCTACATTATACAATAAAAAGGCAATTTCCATTTCTTATCTGTATGAAAGAGGAAAGAAAATTTTAAACTACAAAAGTTACTTTTAATCATTAAAAAAAAAAATAAAAATAAAAGTAGGTTGGGGGATTAGGTGGTATCTCTTTGGGTGAGCTGCAAAGTAGCCAAACCTGACTATAAAAGGTAAGACTGTGGATACTAAGGTCACGTACTCCAGCCCCAGGCCTCAGGCCCACCCTCTGTGTTGGGGCAGAAGGGAGGGTACAGCAGAAGTGTCAGGGCAGGTGGGGAGGAGGGGGCTGGGCACAGGTGCGGAGAGGCAAGCCAGCAAGGTTGTCCGCGACGCCTGATGTCGGGGACGGGGATTCCCTTCTGCCACAGGAACAGGGCAGGAAAAGCACGTGGCCACAGAGCCACCGACCCGAGCAAGGTGTTGCTCCGTCTTTCCCTGTGACTTCATTCCGTGGGACGACCCAAGCTTCCGGGGATTTCCCAAGTACAACGATAGGCCTCGGGTTGAAGAAGGAGGAGGACGAGGAGGAAGGGGAAGATGGGAGAGGAGGAGGAAGTGGAGGGGGTTGACGTAGAAGAAGAAGATGAAAACAAATAGAAGCCACCATCTGGGGGATCGGGATCGCAGAGCTTCGGGTACCCTCCGAGCTCCACGGGCCAACAGGAGACTTTGGCCATTTGGAGGGAGGCGTCGGATCTCTTCAGTGTGGTTGCCAGCGGGAAGCCTCAGTGAGCTAATAAATACTATTTACAAACGGGGAGGAGAAGCCGGGGAGGCAGACCTATGGGTATGTGGGGAAGTCCTACAAGCAACAAGATGGGGCAGGTTTGCCTGGAGTAGAGGAGCCTGATTCCTTCAGGCATTGCACTTGCGGCCTGAGAAGGGGGGTGGGGTGGGGGTGGGGGCATCCTCGCTCCGGCGCGGGGAGGACGATCTGCCAGGGCTCGGTCGGGGCAGAGTGGCAGGGGTGCTCACTGAAGGCCCCGGCACCTCTGAGGCTCTTGGGGGTGGACGCTCCGGCAGCCGAGGCTGAGGAAGGCAGGACATCAGTCAGTGCTTTGCCAGATCCCAACAGGCATCCTGGTATTTCTGTGGCTAGAGTGTGCGGTCTCAAAAGAACAAGCGTCATCTCTTCTTCACGCCCCACAGTGAGAAAGAGGCAGTCTCTTTTTGGCACTCTTGGTGGAAACAAGTCTGCTCGTCCCAGCCCCGGACCTAAAATAATTTCCTATGGCAGCAAGCAAGAGGGAGGGAGGGATGCCGGGCTCCGTTCTTCAAGGGGGAGGGAGAGGGAGGCGCTCTCTCACCGCAGGTGGAAATCCCAAGCTGTCCTCCCATCCAAAGCCACGACCGCTCGCCCGTGTCTTCATCCAGATCAAAAGCAAAAAGGAAAAGCTCCTGACAAGGGGGGTTGGGAGACGTAAAAGGAGAGCGAAGAGAAAGAGGGAGGTGGAGACGGCCTCTTCAGAAGGTGGCGTTCACTCTTCTGTCGAGTTCTACAACTTTTAGTGTCTCGTTCCCCTCCAGTTTGGTGCTGACCCTGTGAAGATACCGAAAGGAGAAAAGAGTCTGAGCCACCAACGGACAACTATGATTCTCATGCTTGGGAGGATCATACAGTCATTCCATGACTGACTTTGTGGGCTGGCCCAAGCGTGTTCTTACTCTTTTCCCACCTAATGACAATCCTCTGTTCCCAAACTTTCCAGCTACCAGCCCGTGCACTTGTTCCCATTCTTACCTTTATCACCGCCTAATAGGAGATGTCCCAACCCAAAGGATAAACACGGTGGTGTGATGCTGATTTGTCATAAATTGCTGTAAGGTCCTGTATTTATTGGGTGGTGTCCCCTATGCTAGACTCCGGAAAGAAGAGAATTAAAGGATAAAGTCTGACTCCTGGTCTACAATGCTAATAGTTGAGATAAATTCAAGAGAAAAAGCTACCTTGAAATAACACTCAACACATAATAGAAAATAAATGCTATTAAAGTGTAGAAAGTCTCTAGGCATTCAGAGGAGGGCTACGGAGGCTTTGGTATCAGGGAGAGATCCCAGAAGAAGTGAGGTTTCGGTGGGTCCCTGAACAGTTGAGCCAAGAGGGGAGAAGACTTGTGTCATGCATATGCACATGATCAAGCAGCTGAGTCCTCTACAGCTCCCAGTGGCTCCCCCACAAATGTCTCTGGAATGGAAATAATAATAATGCCTCGCCTCTTAAAGTATTTAAAAGGATTTATATATCACATTTGCATAGTACTTAAAATAGTAAGTGCTAGTAAATGTTAAATATGCATGTACAATGTAAACACATGAAAGTACACATAATTATGAACCTTGCCCCACTGCTTTAGGGTGAAAAAAAGCCGAGGAATTTGAAATAGAATCTTCAAGTGGGAGCATTAGCATTGGAAGAGCACACTTTCTGGGAAGCACAGGGGTCAGGGCAACAAGGTCACCACTCACACCAGGCAGGCCCAGGAGTGTGCACGCAGACCCTCCTTCCTGCACCGTCTGGCATTTTCAGGAGCCCACCCCAGCATAACAACATCTGGCCATCCTGTATGCCTTTGTGTTTCCAAAAAGGCTGTTCTCCACCACTATCGAAAAGAAACAACTCACGGAGAATTGGAGCCCCATACGTTATTTTCAATATGGAATCAGGTATATATGCTCAGTGCCTCTCAAACGATGTCCCTCGATATAAATATATAATTATAATTCATATATGCTTTTACTTACAAATCATAAAACTATATATTGACACACAGCCTGACATATGTGTCTGTAGCTGGAAGGTAGGGGAGGTGTCCTAAGGCTGCATTCGTGTGGCAAGCACGCTGCTAAGGGTGGGCTCTAAGTGTGTTTATGAGGCTTTGAGGGGAGGCAGAAGGAAGTCACCTCTGGGAGCCACCACCTCGGGTTCCCCAGTGACAGAGCAGACACAGGGGCGGCTCATCCTAGGCCGCATCCCCAGTCTCTGCGAAGGGCAGCTATTGACAAGTAGTAAACTCTCCAGAGTCCTGGGTCCTGGAAATAGGTCCCGAAGGAGCCCAGGGGCTGCGCCATGCCTACGCAATGTCTACACCCCACATTCCAGGTTGCTGACTCACAACCCATCATCCGTGCACCTGCGTGTGCTTGACTCACAAGTGCTGCTGTAACTCCAATAGCACGGATTTCTCCAGGCTGCTCTCATTTGACAGAATGAAATGGGGAAGATCCACTTCAGGCCTGGGATCCAACCCTGATGCCCTGAGCAGGGAGGAGCCTCTGTCCCAAGGCCCAAGTTCCCCAGCCGAGGCTGGGCCAGACGGCTCCTCCAGGGGAGAATGTTCCTCATAGATGAGCAGGTTCCTGGATCTCACTGAGGACAGAGCAAAGGAACAGGTGTTAGGGAAAGACTGCAGGGTTTACCACATCCCCTCACTCACTGCCCAGGGCTGGGAGCAGATTACAATTTGTGGGTTCTTGTTGCCCAGAACTGAGGGTGCCAGCTGGAGCTGGCTTTCCACAAAGGCTTCAGGGTTTCAGAGTTTTGCGCATTGAAAAATTATACCAATTATACAGTGCTGGAAGAACAAAAGGAAAGCAAATAAACATGAAGCAAACTTCCACCCCCACTGCTTTGAAAATAAAACTCCCCTCCTTGCCCACCCATAACCATCTGGGGGAAACAATTCATGAAGAATGGGAGTCAAATACTTGGGGATGTCCAGAGCAGCTAAAATAAGAAACATTTCCAATGAGTCGGTCTTGCACGGAGAGAAGGTACCAGGGCAGAAAGCTGCGTTTTCATTTAGAAACCGGAGAGGAGGCACAAAGCCAGAGTCATAAATCAAATCATGGAGACCGTTTCTTTGTTTTATAGGACGGCTGCCTTGCTAGAGGGCTCTGTAGCAATTCTCTGCAACACAGAAACTCTGCTCCCATTGGCTTCCATTTAAATTTACAGATACATTCCCTTAGGGAAAAAAGAACTTCCCAGGAGGTCACTGAAATTATCTGGTTGAAATGCCAGTGTTTCTGTCATACACCTGGCGGAGATACAACTACCTGGTGACGACCAGAGCCCTTTCAGAACTGCAGAACTGTGCCTCCCCCAAATCCAGCACCTCCAATTCCATCCACATTTGCTCTTATTAGTGTATATGCATGTGTATTGGTGTATATATCATGATCCCCAGAGACCGCTGTTATTTCCTACGTACTTAAAAGGGATCAGTGATCTGGGTGAGGTTACCACACACTCCTCTAACACCCAGGTCTCTAAATTCTCTCAGTCTTGGCCATGATGTTTTGTAAGACAGACTGATTCATTTCTGGGATTCTTACTGTGGTAACATACATTTCCCCTGAATGGAAGGAGAAACACAGGAGTTCCTTTAAAATGTCACGGGAAGCTTACTGCTCCCCCCAGTCTATTCCCCACCTACCCCCACCAAATCCACATCCCACCCCTTTCTCAGAGCGCGAAAAGGAGACCTCAAGAATTTGCCAGGGAACGTGGTCTATAGCAAAAGAGTTTGCAAACTGTGCTCTATCAGGCTCTAGAGAATCCCCAGCGGTGCCTCAGCCCAGTGGGTGAGGGACACGAGGGGAGACCCAGCGGCCCGGGCACCATACCCCCATGTCTCTCTTCCCTCCCTTCAATGGAGAAGCTACACTTCTGCCACTTTTTAAAAGTTAGACTTTCTCATAAGACTCGCTTCAGAAAGGCGAACTTTCAAAAAACCCCAGAGACATGAAACGAGATCCTTCACGAGTTGCTGAGTGCTGTCTTACCGACAGAGGCTGTATAGGGCTCCTGCACGGAGTGCTGGCTGGGCAAAGCCATCTTGGTGGCAGACGGATAGGGTCCGTAGCCCTGAAAGAAGCTCCCGAATGCAACAGCAAAGCAGAGCACAACCACCTGCAGGGGGAGAGGACGCAGGGCCTGTCAGCTCCAAGGTCCACAGGGCAAACCTTGAGCCCTGCACCACCTGGGAAGTCTGGGGAGACGGACTCCCCTTCATGAGGCCACCAGAATGCACCATCAGCTCACCCGCTGTCACATCGCGGCAAAGCAACTGCGTCTGAGCGAGCCGCGTGGTTCCTCCCACCGCACCTGGACTGGGCAAGCTGGGGGGACACTGGAGATGGGGGTGGGCTGGGGCGCCTAGGGCGCCGTCTCTTTGGGAAGCTCACCATGAGGCACGTGCCGGTCTGCGTGCCCGCCAACTTGCAGGTGCGCGAAACCTTGCCCATCACCAACGTCTGAAGCTTCTGTAGTTGCTGCAGGAGAGTTCTGCAAATGCAACAAATCAAAGCCATGAGGGGAGTCTGGGACAGAAGGGGGTGCTTTCAGGTGACCTCTTCCCCCATGCTCTGGGGAAGCTGCTGAAGCCTTGTGCCCGAATGTGCACCCAGCACCGAGGCAAAGTTTCATTCGGAGGAAGATGCGGACACCGGTGCCTTCCAGAACCAGTGCTGTAGAGCTTCCCAGGGCCGGGGAGGAGCCCGCTTGAACAGCCCATCCGGGTCTTGTGCTGCTCTGAGTCAGAGGTGAATTGCCCCAAGTTACCCCTGACATGCCAGGCCTTGTCTGTCAGCCACTGACAAAAAAATGAGCCAAAAGAACATTTTGCGGGGCGGGTGCTGGTGATACAAGGACAATTATTTACCCATGAGAGAAGAAACAGTGAGGAAGACGTAAGGAAGGAGAAAAGGCAAAGAGAAGAGGAAAATGCCCAACAGAGAACAACTGAAGGAGTGGCCGGGGGTGGTGGCCGCCATGGGAAATGGCAGCGGCATCAGCGAGCAGCGGTCACTTAGCATATTTGAGGAGAAAGAGGAAAACCAGGAATGGCAGGGAGGCAACGGCCAGAGGCACCTCAAGCCGTGGTTCTTGAAGGCTCATGGCACCTCTAGAGTCAGAAACGAAGCCAAAATACGACGGAGCAAAGAGGCCTGCTCAACTGGACCCACGCTCAGAGCCAGGGATCTCGGAAACCATCCTCCCATACAGACTCTGATCCTTCTGCAGGAGGAGACAGGCGGCAGGAGCAAAAAAAGAGTTCTCTCCCTAAAATTGGACAAGTGTGCACACCCTTAAAAGGGAAGGGTTTGGGATGAGAATACTGTATTCTGGTCTGTGTGACATCAGGTCACAGAAAGAGCAGATGGTGAAATTCTTCATGAATTTTGAACAGTGTGAGCCACAGAAAAGGATCTGACAGCACTGCCTCCTGAATCAGAGCCCCTGGGATGAGTGTGTGCGAGCAGCAGAGACCTTGAAGCCCCTCCTGGCCGCACCCCCTTCCCCAAGCCCAATGCATGTGGCCAAGTGCGAAGATTGTATAAGCAGATGCTTTTTCTTGAGCCTTAGAAATTTTCAAAAAAAAAAAAAAAAGAAAATGCAGGCCATGATATCACATCAGAAGGCCAGACAAGTTCACTGGGAAATGTCAGCAAATCTCTCATTTGCAGAATTCTGGGCTCTCCCAGAGAACTTGCTTCCCACCACGGTCTGTCTGTCTCCTGAATAGCTTTCAAGTACTCGAAGGACAAGCCGGGGTTCTAGAGTTTGCAACATTTACCCTGACAAGTGCCAAGGAAACGGGTTCTCCTGGGGTTTAAGCCAAGCAGGGACAGGTTGGCCATGGGATGATATGGCCTTCAGCAGCTAGATGGCTACGAATGGGGGCAGATTTGGGGTGCCTGGGTAGCTCAGCTGGTTAAGTGTCCGGCTTTGGCTCAGGTCATGATCTCTCGGCTCGTGGGTTTGAGCCCCACGTGAAGCTCTGTGCTGACAGCTCAGAGCCTGGAGCCTGCTTCGCATTCTGTGTCTCCCTCTCTCTCTGCCCCTCCCCTGCTCAGGCTCTGTCTCTCTGTCTCTCAAAAACAAATAAACATTAAAAAATAAAAAAAAATAATAAAAGTGTTCTGTATGTTACTCAAAGCTTATAAATACTGATAGTATGGTTATTTTAAATCCTACTTAAAGAGAGACTGTCATTTGTGACTGTATGGATGATGAACCTGGAGAACATTACACTAAGTGAAATAAACCAGAGAAAGAAAAATTCCACGTGGTATGACTTATACTTGGAAGCTTAAAAGAGAAAAAAAAATTTTTTTTTAAAGTTGAACTTAGAAACAGTAGAAAACTAGTTGCCAACAGCTGGAGGTTGGGGGAATTGGGGAGAGGCTGGTAAAAAAGGATACAAACTTTCAGCTCTAAGATGAAGAAGGTCTGAGAATCTAACCTATAACGTGATGACTATTGTCTATAACACTGTATTGGCTCATTGAAATTCATTAAGAGAGTTGAACTTAAATGCACTCAATAAAAAATTAAAAACAAAAAAAAGGTAAATATGTGAGGTGATGGATGTGTTAATTAACTTGATGTGAGGAATATTCCACAATGCGTGCATATATCTACTCATCATGTACACTTTAACTATCTAACGTTTTTGCCAATTATACCTCAACGAAGCTGAGAAAGAAAGGGGAAAAAAATAAGAATTTACAACTAAATGATCATATGATGCAACAAGTTTTTTTCCTTGTCAAATTTGTTCTCTTATCCCCGCACTCCCTAAGAGCACTCCATTCTTTTATTATTATTATTTTCATTTTTAAACTTATTTATTTTGAGAGACAGAAGGGTTGGGGAGGGGCAGAGATAGAGGGAGACAGAGAATCCCAAGCAGGTTCCACGCTGTCAGCGCAGAGCCCCATGCAGGGCTTGAACTCACAAACTACGAGACTGTGACCTGAACCGAACTCAAGTGTCAGATGCTTAACGGACTGAGCCACCCCGGCGCCCAGAGCACTCTACTCTTACCCACTAGCAAAGCTGCTGTTCCCAAGCTGGGCGCTAAGTGGACTGCTATGCACCAACTTGCTGGGTGAGCATTCATTCTCGCAGAGCTGACAGGTGGCTGGTGGGGGTTTACATTTTATTGGCCACCATCTGTGCTGCCGACCCCAAAGCCCTCACTGGGCTCTCCGTGCTGGATTTTGGGATTCCTGGGGCAGGATATATATAGGTGAGCCCACAAACAAGACCTGTATTTGCCCGGACAGCACAAACCCCTTTCTCTCATATTCTGGCCTCTTCCTGGGGTCCCGGATTAATGTTTCTGTTGCCTACTCAACTATGGAAAGGGGCCTCCTGGCTTCCTGGCTCGCTGCCCAAGAGCCACGTCTTAAAGTGGTGGCTGCCGCTCCGTGGGGGAGGGGGAGGGGGTATTTCAACTCCCATGGGGCCCATCTGCTGCCTGAGCTGGCAGCCGAAGGGGCTCACGTTCAGCTGTGCTCTGTGCCTTTGTCCATCCGGGCTTTAGACAGCAGCACTCTAGATGTCCCCAGACCCATTTCCCAAGTGTCGAGATGATTTTAAAGTGAAACCATTTCCATCTTTTCCCAACCATCCCTATTCACCCACAACCATCCCACACTCCCTTCCTGCCCATTTCCTGCTCTTTGCCCAGTCCTTGGAGCATGAAACACCAAGAAAACCAATGCAGCAAATTACTCGGAATCATTCCTCTCTTCAAATTTCTGGTTGAGATCGCTAGGCCTGGTACCATTTCCCTGGGATGAATGAAGAGCCTCCCAGGAGGCTCTGTTGCGCCCCCTAAAAACAGAGCTCTAACAGATCAGACATACCTAAACACCAATGGTAGAATGTCTTAGCCTCAAGCTAAGGGGCCCCCAGCTACAGGCAAAGTGCTACAAGTTTGGAAGAAGGGTCATTTAAGTCTGGCTGGGTGAGCAGGCAAGGCTTCAGGTTTTCCAGGTGTATATGGCATTTTCCTTGGCACTCAGCAGCAGATCGTCTCCAAACTCATGATAATTATATTGAGTCCATTGCAAATGAAAATAGTTGTTTGATGGTCCCTGACTTCTAACAGTTTATAATCTAACTCTTTAAGAGGAATAAACATGTAGTTTTGACATAGATTCTTTTTCCTTAGCTTGAAATTTTGGTGGAAAGCAACAGTGATTGATAATGTGCTCTTTGCTGCTGCTTCTCCTATGTGGATTAGTGGAGGTGAACTGAACCAAATGGTAGAAATGATCACACTCGGAAGCCCATCCATCAGCAACTCTGAGTGATTTCACCCAAGGAAAGAGATTTAACTAGCCCATCCATCCCCAAATCTAAACAGATTTCATGATCCAGTCAAGTCTGGGGAATTCATTTATATTTGACAGAAATACTCATTTTTGTTGTCATAAGGAAAGGAAATTAACAGTGACTGAGCACCCACTGATTGAGTTCTAGGAACTCCACATCCGGAGATACAAAATAATTGTCTGAAAGACATGTAACTTGTTAAGCTGAAGACCTAATATGTAAACTAAAACCTGGTGCTGTAGTTCAGGTACCTTCCAATGCACTGCAACATGGGTACCCTGGTTTATTACCTAACAAAATCTGTAACCAAAATACTTCTTGGTTAAGGAGATTTTTCTCACACCCAGTGACATTAACCTCATATCAACAACAGCCCAATGAAGAGATAATGTCCACCGTCCACTGTTAGATAAGAAAAGTTTACTATCAACCGGGGCCAAGCCACAGATGGAAGAGCCACAGGAAAAATCAGTCCAATGGCAATGAGATACATACTAACAAAGTTTCGTGATATTGCTACCAAAGAAACAATAAGGGCAAATCAACATTTCCTGGCACATCTCCACCAGATAGACCAAAGATAAAGTGCCAAGTGATAGATAAAAGGATGAAGGGTGATTTTTGCCCTACATCAGGTGTCTGGAAGTCATGTCTGGGCTTTGTTTAGGAAAACGGAAACTGCAAGACGTGTCCCTCTGTGAGACACTGAAAGAGCTGATGAGATGGCTTTAGGATTGCTCAGCTGGTACGTCTGCGCTCACACAGGGGATTGGCTGAGTTTAGATCTTGGTGCCACTGCTGCATACCTTTAACCAAGTTATTCCAGTCCTGGGTTTAGGCGGCTAATCAAAGTCAATGCCTTTGATGTAATCAGCTACCAAAATGACGAGAGAACCCCCACCTCCTGGAACACTCTGGATTTCTTGAAGCAAATACACCTTTACAGAGTGCTTGCTGTCCCTTTCCGCTGATGACAGATGAAGCCTGCCCTCTTTACAGGGAAGCGTGGTGTCTCCAAACTGAAATATTAGTCTGAGATGATGTGGGATTCTCCCTCATGCCACGGGGACAGATGCCACGGCCCATAGGACGGGGAGCGTGGATGACAGCTGTTAGCCTGCTTCGGCTGAAGAAAAGGCAGCCAGCAGATGAAACGGAAGAAATATTTTAAAGCTAAAGCTCTAAAAACCTAACCACAGGACAGACCCAACAGTGCATTCAAAGCTCAGCATAAACTTTTCCTTTATTACTGTATTTTAAATCATCAGTGACCGGGGCTAATTATGGCTTAATGAATTCTCAGGCTTTGGGGAGCAAGGTCTCAATTTAGAGAACAGAGTACTCTTAGCAAACATTTATCTGGGCCAAGAGATTTTTCACTTGTTAAATTGGGAGTGTCCAACTCTTGATTGAAAATGTGGATTCTGTCCTGTGGTGAGACGTAAAAAGAAACTGAGTGGCTGTCCTCATACAGTTCTTTGCAAGAGAGCAGTCGAAGGCAGCTGCCAGCCTTGCCCAAAATAAAGTATCACCCTGTATCTTGGGAGGCATATCAAGGGAAACTGGGCAAAACATTAAAAAATGGCCAGGAGTGCAAGACATAATCTTATAATAAGGGAAATACATCAATGGCCTCATGTGTTTTCTTTGTATTTCATTTAATTTTGTATTCTACAGTTTCCTTTATTTTTGAGCGACAGGGCAAGAAGGAGAGAGAGTACGGTCACACAGTTATTGCACGTGACGCTCTGAACATTCAGGGACCTAGTTTCTCACTGGCGTGAGAAGCCAGAACCCAGGAAAAACAATCAACTGGTGGCTCCCAAAACCTTCCTGGGCCAGAAGCTCCAAACCAGGACCTCTCGAGAGCAGACATACTTTCCATCGTATCTCATAACACGTCTTACTGAGGAATGGAACCAATTGGGCTATGGTGTGTGCGTGTGTGCACACATACGTGTGTGCATATACACTGCTCTCTGGATAAGCCTATAGAGATACAAGCAGTTTTTTCACATCCTTATAGAACTAACAGCGTAGTATTTTCCCAGTCCCAAATCATGAGCCATGAGTGGGTTGTGAAAACACTTGGGTTGCCACTGCCGCGTTTTTTAAGGAAACAGCCAAACAGAACACACGGTATTAGAGACATCACACAGAGTAAATACGCATTCCTTTGTGAAGCATTCCTATTAGTTATGCATGTGACGTATTATGTTCCTGTGGGGGGTCTGGGTCGCTACCTACAACGCACAATGGTCACAATTAAAAAGCAAGCCTAAGGGCAGTGATATAGCCACACGTATATAATTCACACACATCTATACTCAGCCACACATAATTATCTGTGTGTGCACAGACGCAAAATAATTATATATGGGGGAATATCAGAGGACTTCATGATGTCCTTCTGAACAAAAGTCTCACCTGAATCCCTCCCTGTCTCACCCCCACCCCAGTCTTTGAGAGCTAATGTCTCTAAATTTCGGAGGATTAGGAGGAAGGTGTCCAAAAGCTAAAACATTTACCTCAAAGTCCTGGGGTGAAGGTGGGAAGGTGGTGTATACAAGGAGACTCATGAAGCACCTCCAAGACTTTCACATACTGAAGTGTAACATGTATAAACCAATGACAGTCACAGGGTGCTAAAACCCTAAACTTTGAATACCTAGGTCTTTATGATCTCTTACTTAGGCTTTGAGAGTTGTTCATGGGGCTATGGCCTAAATAGGGGGACGGGGACAAGTATGAATTTCTCCTTCCTCTTTCTGTGCAACTGCTGTATCACAAAGCGTTTGTTTTGCAGGGATCAGAGGACATTTCTGAAATATTCTATTACCTACTTGCCCAGGAACAAGAACAAGAGAGCTCTAGAATGTTTTCTGGGGCTGCGGAATGGCTAATTTTACTACAAAATTGTACTAAAATGCCCTTCCAGTCTCTCTGGGGAACTCTGTCTAGTACCCAATGATCTGTTGAAGTTTGAAAGATTTTCACCTGAAAAGAAGGCTTATACTCTTCACAGCCAGAAGTTACAGACAACGGAGAAATGACAGGGAATTACAGCAAGATCAAGATCTGCAGAGGGTAAGTGGTGCCATTCACCAGTACTCCGCTAGCCTCTCTGTGTAGGGGAGTGGGCGGGATCTGCAGTCACGGTCCGTGGACAGAGAAAAGGCGAACCAGGGGAAGAGGGTAACAGCGTGTGGTGCAAACAGGTACGGCTGTGTGGGCTAAGTAAACACACGAGGAGAGGCAGAACACCAGGAAAGCCCAGTGTACTTAGCGGGAAAGACCTCTACCAGGAACTGTAGATAGTTCAAAGAATGAGAGGGGCACCTGGGCGGCTCAGTCAGTTAAGCGTCTGACTTTGGCTTAGGTCATGATCTCCCGGTTCATGGGTCTCCCTCTCTCTCTGCTCCTCCCTTGCTCACTCTCTCTCTCTCTCTCAAAAATAAATGACCATTAAAAAAAAAAAAAGAACAAGCCAAAGTGGAGTTGGATGGAGACGATGATAGCTAAGAGGACCTCACAGGCCATGGAGGATTTCAGGCAGACACCGGCCAAGGTTCAAACTCCTTACACACTCCATCAGCTGCGGGGGTGGCCCGGTCTACCCTTCAGAGAACAGACTTGGGGTAGAGACCCACACAGGCCCTGGAGATGGGCCAAGGCCCTTGGGCAGGGAATTCCAGAATCCTAGGTACCAGGGTAGGGTCTGAAGGGGCAGGGTGAGAGCTCTCCGTGGAAGCATCATCCTGGCCCTGCTGACTACTCTTCCAACGGAGAGACGTGTGGCTAGAGGTGAGCCAGAGTGGACTCCTCAAAACCACAGGTCCAAAGCAAGGCCCTCTTCTTTAGGTTGAAGGTAGCCCTGCACTAGGAAAGGCAGTGGTCCTGGAAAGGGGTGCAGCACAAGAAAAATCAAGGTGGGGACTAATCTAAAAATTAAATGGCTGAGGTCTAGTCCACCCGCCCCACCCCCTTCTACCTCTAGACGTTTGAATGACCTGAACCTCACTGGGCTTCAGTCTCCCTTTCTGTAAAATGACGTGACTACGAGTCACATTAGACGGTCTCCGCTAACGTGCAGTTCGACTCTAAGTTCTCACGGCCCCACACATGAAGGCAGAGGAGAGGGCCGGTGGCTCACAGCCCTCCAGAGGCAACAGAGCCAAATACAGAATTGAGAGGAGCAAACTGAACCGCCAACACCTAAAACTGCCGGGCTGGGCAGTATGCGTGTGTCACCGGCGCGGGATTTCTCTGGAATGGGACCCGGGCAGGGCCATCCAGAGAGCCTGCGGCTTAGAAGGGTGGATCGTGAGCACAGGACAGCCAGCACGATCCCCCGGCAGCCCCCCCACACGGGCTTCATCCGCGCTCTGCAAGTGAAAATGTATTTTCTGACTGAGCACAGGAAGACGGGCCCCCTGGGAAACCTCTCTCTCTCTCTCTCTCTCTCTCTCTCTCTCTCTCTCTCATCTCACACGTTTCCTGATGGCATGCAATTAGTGGATCACCTCAGCAGAGCAGGTGTGAAGGTGCTTTCACACTGCTTGGCTCTGCTCCGAGAGCCTCCCAGGTAAGGCTGCAGAAGCCTTAAGAGCACGTCTTCATTTTCTCTCCTGTCTTCATGCTCTTCGGGTTTCCCGAGCTCCGATAAAAGGGTCTCTACATCGAGAAACCAACAATATGCTAGGTGGCTGCGGCTGAGTCCAGTATAAAGGGAAAGATTCAGGACTGACTCCTGATCTGGGCACTCATTTTTATCTAGAGAGGTGGAAAAGTCCCTTGTGGGGTATAACACAGAAGTGGTAAAGTGTAAAGATAATCTTCCTTTAAGCTGGTCAAGGAGGAAACATCCCGTCACTTTTCCCGCCATGTCCTGCCGTATGAGACAATGGCGCCCAAGGCCTCCCGCCCGACTCTAGCGACCCAGGATCCTGTTCACGGAGAGCCGTTTCCCTCCGACCAGCACCCTCCAAAGGATAATAATGCAAGAAGCATGGCCAGGAACACAAACACAGGTGTGTGTTCATTAGGCCCAGCCCTGCTTAGTTCAAACACTGGGTCACTTAGGCAGTGTTACAGGAGCAAAGGGACCAAAAGTCTCCCCTTATCACATGCCCAAAACACCAGCGCCTTATGACTGGTGTAGGGCAGGAGATTGGCAGGGTTTACCTTATAGTCCATGTGATTGGTGCAGTGTCCTCTGAGCAAGGTCAGGCCCTTGGCAGGGAACAGAAAGAGAAGGGGGAAGAAGCTGGAGGGAATGCGGACCCACCTTCCCTGTCTCAACCAGGGCAACACTATCTTTATTTCTTGACCTCTCAGGCTAAAACCCGTAAGATAATCTGTGGGAAGGGGCACCTGGGTGGCCCAGTCGGTTAAGCATCTGACTTGGGGGCTCAGGTCATGATCTCATGGTTCGTGAGTTCCAGCCCCGCGTTGGGTTCTGTGCTGACAGCTCAGGGCCTGGAGCCTGCTTCAGATTCTGTGTCTCCCTCTCTCTGGGCCCCTTCACAGCTTGCGCTCTGTCTCTCTCAAAAATAAATAAATGTTTAAAAAAATTCTTTAAAAAGATGATCTGTGGGAAGACTATATATTAGTCAAGTGTCAGCCATGACCACCATAAAAGAAGGGTTGTCCACCAGGAGAAGTAAGTTTTGAAGAGGGAGAACACACATAGGGCAGTCGAGGGACGGAGAAGGGCACCAATATCATGAGGTAGGTTGCTTTTTTTCAGTGAGGATCCCAATAAATAACTGGAAAAAATTTCCACACAGTTAGTAAAGAAGAGGAAAATCATCACGGACTCTCATCACTTGAAGAACATGAGATATGTTGACCGTAAGCTCAAATATGCCATATGATCCCATAACCCATATTCTATAATAATACCAGATTACAATCGCCATTATTTAAAAAGATAAAAATAATTGAAAACACAGATTGTTGTTGCACAGAATCAGATGTGCCCTATGTCAATGTTCCTCATGTGACGGCTCTTTATCAAAATCTGACAGAAATAAGGATTCTATAGAAATATATTTCCTGATATGAAAATGTGTCCAGTGTATTCTGTTAAATGGGAAAAGTTTCTTAACAAGATAGGATGCATATAGGTATAAATACATAAATATAAACTATCACAAAATATAAACATATCTCTGGGTGAAATGATTGCAATTTTCTGCTTTTTTAACTGTAGTTTCTGATTTTTTCTACATTGGGAATATATCACCTGTGGGTGTGGGTTTTTTAAGTTTAAAAAATATGATACAGCAGGGTCAGCCTGGAGAGGGGAGGGGAGGCATTTCCCAGGAAAGGGGGGGCAATGAAGCCCTTCTCAGAAGCACCCTGCTCCCCAGCACAGCCCAGAGTGCACCTTTGCTGCCCCCTTGTGGTTGTGAGAAGACCTGGCACACGGAGCCCGTAGACCAGAAGGCACCTGGACAGAACTCCAAGGTGATCTTGGATCAGTTCCTCTTTCCCTTCTCACCAGTTCATGGCGTGGATTTGTCCCACTCATGAACACGGGGCTTCTGCAGCAGCAAGTGCTAGGGCGGGCATGGGAACATTATCTGTTCAGGATGCTAACAAGATAGATACGGACCCTGGTGGGGGTCCAGGACCCAGAGATCCGCTGTGGCAGGGGTGAAGGTGGAGATAAGGAGGGGTGGAGCCTCAGGAGACTAATGGCCAAAGGCAACCATGAAACCAGAATCCTAAAGGGGCACTGAAAACCCTATCCTTTGCCTCAAGGGAATCAAGACAATAGCACACGGAGCTGGTGACATTTACTTACTTCTGCCATCTGTCTACAGAGCATTTGAGGTGACCGCCCTTGATCTGCTATTTGAGCACACGTTCCCAGACTTGGAGAGGGCAGCCCAGTGGGGTTACAATGTCCAATGTTCCCAATGACGGTGGTTTTAACTTCCGAGCAAATAAGCCTGCTGTTCGCGCGTCAAACCATGAAGATGGGAGCCATATTTAATGTTATCATCCAATGACGTACTAATAGATATTCCATGATCCCTTAACAACCGCAAAATCGTTATCAGGCATTTATACTCAGCCTTAAAATGATTAAGTAATATTTTTCTCACCTCAAAGTCTACTTTTCTCTGCTTGGATTGTTTATAACAACCATAGGATCCCCTCACTAATGAACACTTTAATTTTTAAAGCCTGAATAGGCACTGTGCACACACGCAAACATGCATTCTGGATTAAACTCCCCAACCCTAACCCTAGCCCTCAACCCCTTTCTCTTGCATATGCTTCTCCTATATTGAGGCTCTAGAACCAGACGTACTGCAGTTAAATACAGCTCTCCCATTTACTGTGTGACCTTAGGCAAGTGACCTAACCATTCTGAGTCTCAGTGATCTCTATATAGTGGGGATATTAATAGGACCACCTCACAGGGCTGTTGGAAGATAAAATGAGTTAGTATCTGTGACGCACTGAAAAGAATACCTGGCAAGAGAGCGCTAGAAGAACACGTTAACTCATTCTGTCTACTACTTTTTTAAGTGGCTTTGAGGGGCACCTGGGTGGCTCAGTTGGTTGAGCCTCCAACTCGATTTTGGCTCAGGTCACAATCTCACGGTTCATGAGATGGAGCCCCAGGTCAGGCTCTGTGCTCTGTGCTGAGCCTGCTTGGGATTCTCTCTCTCCCTCTCTTTCTGCCCCTCCCCAGTGCATGCGTGTGTTCTCTCTCTCTCAAAATAAATTAGAAAACTTAAAAAAAAACAAAGCTACTCACTTTAAAAAAAAATAAGAATAAAATAAAATGGGTTTGAAATGTAATGAATGAATGAATTTTTATAAGCGGTAATTTAAAACACAAACTTGGTCTTCTCTCTTCTTTTCACTAATAAACACCATTTGTTACTAAGGCTGAGTGACGACGAAGCGGCCAGTCCCTCTCTGGCCACCTCTAACGTTTAGCGTCATTTCTAGAAGAATCAAACTTATCCAACTTTATTCTCCTCCAAGCCTCCTCCTTACGCCCCTCATCAGAACCCCTGTCAGAACTGGCATCTCCATCAATCCCGTATATGTTAGGAAAAGTAAAGAACGCGCGTGCGTGTGTATGTGAGTGTGCAATGCACGTGTGTGGCGGGAACAGGTGGGCGGAGTATGGCCGTCCCAGACACCTGGGCACGACTGTACCTTCAATGGGATCTCCTCCACTTCCTTCCTGCTCTGCCCCTCTTTCCGCCCCCCCCTGCCATTAGGCCATTTGAATAGCTCCTTACTTCAGCGACACTCACCTGTTGGTGTTCTCCAGAACCTCCACCTTCTTCCGAAGCTCCAAGTTCTCAGTGGAGCAAGACTCCACCCTACAGAGGAAAGAGAAAAAAGACAACTAGCTGTATCACTAGAGCAAATGCGAGGCCAGGAGCCAGGGTGGAGGCAGGTGGGGCTCAGAGAAGGAGGTGTGGGAATCAGCTACTCGAGAGAGGTGAGGGAGGGAGTCTGGCCAGCCTGAGTTGGGAAGAAGGGTAAGACTAAAGAGAAAAGAGAGACACACACACAGAGAAACAAGTGCCTCAGTAATGGAAAACAAACAGGATGGTACAAAATGTAAACTCCTTCTGGTGTGTTCTAGCCTTGGCTGCTCTCACCTCATCCCGATTACTCTTGACACCTGTTACACTTCTCTCTCATCCTACAAGGGCTGGATGCTGCTGGCTGTAACCTCGGCCGGGAGGACTGACGGGAAGCCAAGGCGTTCGGGACAGGGTGAGGGGAGAGGATGAAAACCCAGTGCCCCAATACAAGGAATCCAGGCGCAGGAGCATAGGCATCCCCCAAAGAGGCAATAAAGACCATCTTGACCCTGGATGCCTACAGAAAATACTGGACCAGAACGGGAACTGCTTAATGCCAAACTACCAATACTTAAACCAGGACGTAGAAACACTAACTTTCGGTAGGAACTTCAAGAACCAGCCAAGGATCCACTCCTTTCCCCAGACACAAGGGAAGATTCCTTTCTGGATCAGCGGCCTCATTTCCATCTTAAAATGATACCTGTTGGTCAGCTGGAGAACTGTTTTAAGGCTAATACAAAGTTGTGTTTCAAGCCTATATCTAAGCCTAATACAAAGTTGCCATTTTCCTAAGAGCCCTCCTGATATTTGGAGCCATTCGGAAGAACAAAAGACGCCTTCAGACGTTTTTGTGAGAAGTCACTAGCCCGTAGCATGAATTATAGTGGACGGAAAATAAAGAACGCCAGCCCGACCTACTGCACTGCCTGTGTGTTTCCCTAAGGTGTGAGGGAAGTGGCCAAAAGAACTGATTAATTAGCACTGCCCCTTCCTGCTGAAACAGTGCTTCTCCTCCATGGAGAGTTCCAGAAACGTGAGCGTATGTTAATATTTACACTTGTTGGCAAGGAAGCCTTCAAGGACTTAAGGAACTTTGGTTAGAACGGTGTAATACAAATGCCTACTAAGACTGAGGGTACTTTTTACTTCCAGCCAAACTTAAAAAGCTTGCCCTCTAAAAACCACTAGGTGGCAGGCAAACCATAGCTGATAAACCAGTGGGCTTTAATGGTGGCCAGGACGAACTTCGCTTCTCATGAAAAACCCGATGCTTTGCACACTCCCGGCTCCCCATGTATGTTACCCAATAAACACACCCAGTTTCACAGGAGGCTTACTTTTTCTCCAAGCTGTCCATGTATTCTTTCTTCTTTCTCCTACTTTCCTGGGCAGAAATCTGAGATATAAGGGGAGAAAAAAGGATTCACTTCCTGCTATACCGATAAATCAATTATGTGTAAATGGAAGAGAGAGATCTGTTAGTGCAGACATCACCGGAGTTAATCAGTTATGTGTAAATGGAAGACAGGAGTCTGTTAGTGCAGAAATCACCAGAGTCCTGCTCACTGTTGTAGCCACTCTTCATCTATTTAACCTGCTGGCTCATCTGTGAATCACCTCTTCTGACCACCCTGGTTTCAACCAGCCCGTGTTCTCCCCAAACTAGGTCCCGAGTGGGAAGCATGGCGGGCCTGAACAGAACACGTGGGTCACAGATCATCTGTAGGATCCTGGATAAATGATTTCAACGCCGTGAGCCTCAGCTGGCTTGGCTGTAACACCGAAACTAAGAGGGTGTGGCTTGCTCATACATAACCCCCTACTGGTTTTGCACATGGACCAAGAGCCATAACCAAACTTTCTTTCTTCCTTTCTTTGCCTCCTCCCTCCTGCCCTGCTTGTGCCCTAGTCATGCCCCTGGGCGTCACCAGCCCCGATTTGCACTATAGGGGGCAGAGGGATAGGAGACTGCAGAACAGTGGACTGCAGAATTTTTTTAATCAAAAACCGAGTAAAGAAAGAAAATAAACAAATACCCATAATGTATTTATGTTTAATATAAATTATATACATGCCTACGAGACCGAAATATTGTGCACATCATAAAACAGAAACTTGAAAGGCTGAGATAAAAAAAAATTAATGAGAGTTCTAGTATCTTCCTCTCACCCCTGAATGGATCACCCAGGGCACCCAGGAGTCCACACACCCAATTTCGGATCCACTGACCCAGAGGATGAGTGGAGGGGCTGGAAGAACACAGGGGTGAGTGGTGGCTGTGTTCCCGCTCCCCACCGAGGGGAAAGCCAAGCCGAGTCTTGTCCCCCTCCATGGGACGGGCCCTCGGTGGCCACTGGGAAGAGGGGAGTAGCGGCATGCAGGCTCACTTCTGGTCACAGTCTCTGCTCATAGAAGCACTTAGATTTGGGGCGCCTGGGTGGCTTAGTTGCTTAATCTTCCCACTCTTGATTTTGGCTCACGCCGTGATCTCGCGGTGTGTGGTTTGAGGGAGCGATTCTCTCTCCCTCTCTCTCTGCCTCCCCCCCCTCAAATAAATAAATACACTTAAAAAAGAAGCAGCACTTAGATTTGAAGGGCTCACCTTGTTCTTGATTTTCCTCCGGATTTTCTTCAGAGCCTTCTCCTCTGATTTTGTTAGAGGCAATTTGGTGGGGATGGGATAGCCCTCGGCGATCAGGGTCCTCTTCTCCTCTTCTGTCAGGACGAGTGGGCCTGATCCTTGAAGTTTCTGTGAAGTTCAAGGGGGGGCGGGCAGAAGAGGGTCAAAGCACAACAGCTGAGCACGCTGAAGAAACACGCAAACGTCTGAGAGAAAAAGATGTCCGTGTGCTTCGGGGGAGAGACGAGCATTTGTAGTGGGGGCAAAGATGCTGAAGGCACTGTAGTGTGACCTGTTGCAACCCAAGGGTTACCACTCAAAGGAGACCACCCATCCGTTCCCAGAAAGTACCCCACTGGGGAAGACGTCAGAAGGAAAATTACAGGGTTCGTTTCTCGCATCTCGCAAGATTTCGTGGCCTTGCGGTGATGGCGGATACACCTGGAGCTCTGTCTGTGAAAGAGTGTTGTTGTTCTCCTGAAAATGCAGTTTTGCAAGATGCTCTCCTTGCGCCGGGGGTCGCTTCCTGTCCCCCGCTGACAGCTAAGGGGCCAGAAACGCACCTGCAGCCACATCCCGCGGAAGTCTCTGGCTTCAGTGGAGCCCCAGATCGTCCACCATCAGTGAAGATGAGGACTGTCGCTCATCTCATTTAGCCCCTAAGAGGATGATGTGTTTCTGACCGGTCAAACGAGCTGAGTGCCGACTGCGTGTGAGCCCCACGTTCCATGTCATGGAACGCTCAACACAAACTGGGTCTCTCAAGCAGGAGCTTGTGCTCGAGACTGAGACTGAATTGATCCAAGAAAGGGTGAGGGCAATTAAATGTTACGCTGTGATAGCAGCTCAAGGTGCACGCAAAACCCGGGGAGAGAGACGCTTCTATGAGTTTGTGTGATGGGGAAAGCCTCTGGGTACGACACGAGACTTGAATCGTGCCTTCTGAAAGGAAGGGGATGATTTACACAGAGAGGGGAGGGCATTCCAAGCAAAAGGCAGTATTTTGAAAAGTGATTGAAGATGCTATTCTGGAATGGATCAGAAGTTCTTGAAGCAGCAAAGGGTCAAGGCACCTAGTACAGAGTAGACATATTAGGGCCTGATACCAAGAGCTAACACAAGAAACACAACAGGCTATGGGGGTGTGACCCCAGGAGGATTTCCTCCAAAAATGTGCAGACTGGATTGATTGGACGAGGGCGAACAGGTATACAGGATGAAAACCATTCTAGTTCCAAAGGGGTGAGGAGTTTACTTAGAGCTGGTAAAGACAGAGTGGGGAAAGTTAATTCCCCTGTCCTTGGTAATGGTGAGAGAAATGAATGTGGCCACAGATCCAGAACTTTCTGGGACACACTGAACTTAAATTTTCAAAATTATGTTAATTGATAGATGGTTCTTACAGAATCTCGAATATCTCATCCCATTCAAATTTGCTCTGTGATATAAATTCAATGCGATATAAATTTCATAAGGTTGATTGTAAGTTTATAATTTTTCAGATTTCATAGACATCAGTGCACTCTTCAGAATAGTAAAAAGTTAATACCTAGCCCTATTTTTATTGGGGAAAAGGTGCCCTTATATACTTCAGGGATGAATGATGAATCACGCTTTCTAACCTGAGTCTCTGGAGTAAGAACTGTGCCACACAGGGGTGCCTGGTGTGTGTGCCACATAGTGGCTCAGTCTGTTGAGCCTCCGACTCTTGATTTTGGCTCAGGTCGTGATCTCACAGTTCATGGGTTCAAGCCCTGCGTCGGGCTCCATGCCAAGCATGGAGTCTGCTTGGGATTCTTTCTCTCCCTCTCTCTCTCTCTAACCCCCTCCCTCCCTCTCTCTTTCTGCCCCTCCCCAGCTCATGCACACACACTCTCTCTCTCAAAATGAAAAAATAAACATTAAAAAAAGAGAGAGACTTGTACCGCACACAAAAAGCGTTAAGCTCTGTTTTTGAGCTTTAGATGTTAACACGTTTGATCGCCGACAAACTTTTAAGTTCATCAAACATGGTTTATTTGAAAAATATGTTCTCTCGCAGGCCGCAGGATCATCTAAAGTGATGGTAAATATCTGCGACATGATTTGGAGGAGGAAGGCAACACCACGTTTTTATCCCCTGTGCTTGTAGCTGCGTAAACTAAGCACATGAGTGGTAACTGGATACGCACAGGGAGAGGAAGAGAATTTGTGTTAGCGTGGCCGGGTGACGGGCAGGTCTTCAGAAAGGGCTGTACGACGGTTATCGCCCTGTTTTAGCGAATTAAACTAACAACTTCCTTCCAAGAACAAAAATCAAGCGGCCTTCAAGGGCACCCCCTCCCAGTGAAGCTCCAAGTGACCGCGGGGGAAGCGTTCGCGTCCAGTGACGCCAGAGTACTCACGTGAGGCGCTGTGAGGAGAGGAGAGCTGGACAGGGCGGAGGGGGCCCGGGCCGTGGCTCTGGCGGGGCTGTGGGTCTGGGGCAGGCCGAAGGGGTGCAGGCGGGGGTTGGGGCTCAGGCTGCCCTCAGAGTCACTGCTGTGGCTGCTGGGGGGCGTGGGAGGTAAGTGCAGGTGTTCCACGGAGGCTGAAGAAAAGAAAGCGATTGCATCCATCAGACAGCAAAGAAGCAGGACCTGGGGGTGGTTCCACGTCTGTACATCCATTCAGCCCGACTCGGGGCAGCTGGACCGAAGGCTGAGGATTCTGCAGGTGCTGATGTGGAAAGATCTCCAACATATACTGCTAGGGGGGAGGGGGGAAATCAAGCAGCCCTCCTTTTGTGTGAAAAAGGAGAGAAGGGGAGTACATCATATTTGCTTGTCTCTGCATCGAGAAACTGGAAAACATATAAGAAACTAATAAAATTATGACCTCGGCGGGGGGGCGGGGGGGCAGTGGGAAATTAGGGTAGACAGAGCGCTGGCATAACTTGTCACTGTATCACTTCCTATCATGTATATAGCTTGATGTGTAAACCACGTTAATGTATCAGGTACTTAAAAAAGAATCTTTAAAAAAAAATTAGCAAAACTTGGGGCCCCGGAGGGTTTCCAGTGGCTGCTTTGATTGATAAAAGCTCATGTTTCTGAAGGAATGTGCCAGGCAGGGCCAGCCATTCTTCCTTCAGAGAATTTGAAATCCATCCGTCGACAGATAGATAGGTGGGAGCTGGAAAATAAACTTGTGGTGGGGATCTTTCTGCCCCACAGTCCCCTAGCATCTGAAAATCCACCCCTCGCCTCTCCTCAGGGTGTCACAGACACGCTGGCTGCGGGAGCCTGGGAGCCTCAGTCGGTGTTATCACGCACACACCTGCAGGGCAGCAGCGAGGGGCTCCGGAGGGAACAATCCGCTCTGAGTGCAACCTTTTTGACAAAGGAACTCTCCTTTTTCCGACCCGTGGACATTGTCACTATGCTGAAATCCCTTGAGAGCCAGCCACTGTTATCAAGCCGAGGGGCATAACCCTGGGTAAGCCTTTCACCCCGTGCCCCTCCGAGGCCCCCAGGACAACAGAGCCCTTAGCACCTCAGCTGGGCCAGAGAACAGCTTGGGGCCGCGGAAAGGCCTTAGCCTCTTCTCTCCCATAACTAGAGACTGCCGAGGTGCTATCAGTGGGAAGGGCCTTGTAAGGCACAACTGAGATAAGAAAATCAATTCCACCCACAGCTGCCTTTGGAGGTGACAAGCAAGGACCAGGTGGCTCTCTCTCTGAAAACACCTGAATATCCCAGGTAACAGGGAGTGTCCCTCTCGGCCACCCCGCCTGCCACCCTCCCTGCTCCTCGCGTCACGCATTTCTCTCTTCTCTGTCTTAGTCTCTATTTTTAAAATTTATTTTTAATTATTTATTTATGTTTTGGTAAATGTTTATTTATTTCTGAGAGAAAGAGCAGGAGTGCGAGCAGGGGAGGAGCAGAAAGAGACGGAGAGAAAGAGAGAGAGACAGAGTCCTACGCAGGATGCACACCATCAGCACTGAGCCCGTTGGGGAACTCGAACCCATGAACTGGGAGATCATGACCTGAGCCGAAGTTGGATGCTTAGCCAACTGAGCCACCCAGGCACCCCTCTCTCTCTCTAACTATGACCTTGTTTTTCTCTTTTTCTAACGTACTACCTTTCACTAGCTGCTTCCCTTTTTCTCTGCCAAAGTCTTGCCAAAGAACTCCATGGGTTTTTAATGTCTATGGGTATTCTTAAAGCTAAAGAATATTCTTTTTTTAAAAATTTTTTTTCAATGTTTATTTTTGAGAGAGACAAAGACAGAGCATGAGCAGGGGTGGGGCAGAGAGAGAGAGGGGGGAGACACAGAATTGAAAGCAGTTCCCTATGTGGGGTTTGAATTCACTGACCGCAAGATCATGACCCGAGCCGAAGTCGGATGTTTAACTGACTGAGCCACCCACGCGCCCCAAGCTAAAGAATGTTCTAAAGTAATCCAGATATCTCTAATGCCAACACCCCTGCCAACAGTTGCAGGTGTCTGAAATGTGTGCCCACCTAGGAAAGAGTCCTGAGAGAGTTAACCAACGTGTCGGATGACTTAAACAAGGAGGCCATTAGACTGAGATGGCTTTAACGCTGTGGCCTAGGTGAGCAAACCTAAAGTCTGTGCTTGTAGATGCATCAAGGTTACCAAATTGAAACCTAAGGACAAGCAATTCACAAACAGCCAACCAGGCTTCAGACTACAGCCAATCAATAATTTCTTTGCTTTGCTTCTGCAAATTATAAAAGTCTCTCCCTGAGTTCCCATTGGTGGAACTCTCCTAACCACTTCTGGTTGGGCACTGCCGATTTGAATACGTTTTTGTCCAAATAAACTCCTAAATTTTTTTTTAATATGCCTCAGTTTATCTTTCAGCAATGTTAAAAAAAAATCCCCAAACCCAGGAGCAAAACCCATTAGGGGTTCCCACTGTCTGCCACCCTGTGCTGTTACATTCTGGAGAACTCGCCAAGTTCTCGTCCTTTTCACTTAAGCACAGTCCAAATTATTCTAATCCTTTTCTCCTTTCCAAGCAGAAGGTACCCCACACAAAAGGGAAACGGCATGACATGGAAAGTGAAGGAAATGTGAATCCCCTCTTTCTTACTTATTAAGAGCCACTGACCTGGCTATCGGGGCCCTGATATCAGATTTCTAAATATCATTTGAAATGCCGGTCTCAGATTACTTGCAAGGTCTGGGGACAGCAAGCTACTTTGCCTCGAAACTCCACTGCATACAAGGATATCGAATTTCCCTCTCTCTGTTTAATCTAGGATAATGAGGAAGGACTGCCTGCCACTTACTTTACTCTTGAAACCTTTCTCCTCCAGTGATCTCAGATTCTGAAGTCACTCCAGGATTCATTGTTATAGTGAGGACACTTTCTGAAGCATATTGCAACATAAACTAAAAGAGCAAGATGCATTTGCTAGCTTTCGTGAGAATGAAAAGAAATACTTTAGAACAGGATATAAAGCTGAATGGTGCTAATGGAAACACCCAGTGGAAAGAAACAGTGTCTCTATAGGGATTCTAGTCGATATTACGAATTTTAAGAATGCAATCATTTCTTACTGACAATAAAGGCAAATGCCAACCCTGATTAAACTGTCGCAGATAAAACCCTGAGTTAGTCTCCAGTGCAATGAAATGCTGGTGCCTTTATGAGAAATGTTCACATGTAACACCCACACGTTAAGTACACACTGTAACACAGAGGCCTTTTCTATGGCAAATGCAGATAAGAATTTCTTATTTGTGGATCACACTAATGATCTGTCCTTCTAACTATGTGCCGAAGATATAAATAAGAAGGAAGATGACGGCAGGTCCGAAGGCACAGATGGAAGAAACGTGGGACCCATGCAGGAGTAGCTCAATAAAAAAGGCAAAAAAGCTTCCTTCTACTCTATGACACCTGTGGGTCAGTGTTTGGAATTCCTCACTATGGGCTTCAGATGAGAACAAGACAGAGAAGTCAGAAAGAAACTGACACAGAGAAAGAAAAACTGAAAAGTATGACAACTTCAAGTCTGACCTTATTCTGTTCCAAATGGATGGCAAGACGCCCAGTGAGATGCAGGAACTAATTTAGAAATAGGGAAGAGGCTCTTTGCAACTATTGTCACTTAAAGTCAACATTTATTTTTTATTAAAAAAATGTTTTTAATTGTATTTATTTTGAGAGAGAGAGCGAGCAGGGTAGGGGCAGAGAGAAGGGGAAGAGAGAATCCCAAGCAGGCTCCATACTGTCAGTGCAGAGCCTGATGCAGGGCTTGAACCCATGAACCAATCATGACCTGAGCAGAAATCAAGAGTCGGACGTTTAACCTACTGAGCCACTCAGGTGCCCCTAAAGTCAACATTTGAAAACACTGAATGATCAGACAAATTGTGAATTCACTTTACAAAGGGTTTAAACTCAAGTTGTTGTAAACAGGCAAGGTGCCTTTGCAGATATTTGTTTATTTGCCTCTACTGATCACTGAGGCAGCACAGAGAATTGGGTTTGATTCACACGCTCACACCCAAAAGGGCAGCAATTGCGTTGGTCATCAGCATCCCAAGTTCATAGCTGACTATAAAGGTTTTGAAAAAACACCCTTGCTAGGAGTGAAACTAAATGAAAAGATTCAGCATAAAAGATTCAAGCATATACACACAGGTAAAAGGTTCAAGTACATACATATATGGGAAATTGTAGCTTTCCAAGTTTGTATTTAGAATCAATGTTTTATATATATGTATATAAATATACACACATATATATAATATATATACATATATATACACATATATATAAATATATGTAAATATATTTGTAAATATATATGTAAATATATATAAATATAATATATAAATATAAATATGTAAATATATATGCATATATATATTTAATGTTTATTTATTTCTGAGGCAGAAAGAGACAGAGCATGAGTGGGGGAGGGGCAGAGAGAGAGGGAGATACAGAATCCGAAGCAGGCTCCAGGCTCTGAGCTGTCAGCACAGAGCCCGACGTGGGGCTCAAACTCACAAACTGTGAGATCATGACCTGAGCCGAAGTCGGTCGCTCAACCGACTGAGCCACCCAGGTGCCCCGAGAATCAGGGTTTTAAAGCACAGAGCTGTTTCAGAAACCAAGCTATCCCTGCGGTACAAATTAATCCCAGCACTTTCTCCCACATTCCCTTTCTCTTTCGACTGTGCTCTGACGTCTAGTAGCCCCGAAGGGAGGCAGGGAGGGTAGACAGACCTTCTTTAGGAGAGAAGTTGAGGAACTGATCCACTTCATGAGGCTCCAGCTTAATCTTAGGGATAATGGTCTGGCAGGAGGAATCAACCTGAAGGGAGAATTTCAAACAGTTTTTAAAAACCGGCAACAACCTCGTAGGATCACCAGGGAAGCTAGCTATTTGTCATCTGTGTGTCGCCCTCCAGGCAGCCCTGCTTCTCGGAGCTGGCAGCAACCTGGCTGAGCACAGGCTCCTTCTTTGACAGGGAGGAGGCTTTGTTCTTAACCTTTCTCTCACTGCCAAATCTGGCACTACAGCTCACGGAACACTCAGAATTCCAAAATTAAAAAACCAGGGCGAATTCATCAATGCTTCCTTCTATTGTTTTTATGGTAACATAAAGGCATTTTATCATGCAACAGTCTGGAGAATTTGTAAAGGGCCACAGGCCTCCACCAGTTTGTCCTATGGCAGGAAGTACATGAACCAAGCTGCATCCATTCCCCTCCAGGCTTCCTCATGGTTGACGACATCTAACCATGAAACAGTACGGAAAAGAGAAAAGGTCTCTGGCCCATGAGTGGAGCAGGGCCATGACCCTGACCTTTCTGAGTTACATACTAAAACATCAACTGAACCAACATCTCGAGGAGCAGGGAGACTTGGACACGCTCTAGAAGCCCAGTGCAATGAACAGATCCAGGCAGCGAGTGAGAAAGGAATTCTAGAGGACATTGTAGAGGTGTCCTGTTCACAGTCCCTCATCTTTTCCACGATGGGTTGTCAAGAACACTAAGAACAAATATGGCGCCTCTACTCTTCTGTGTGACCTCTTCCTGAACAGGTATAGGTAGATATTACACCTTGCTCAGAGGACATCTGACTTAAAGAACATCAGTGGAGTCACTGTTTATAACCCTTGGCTTTGAACTTTAGGAAAGGTAGGGCTGGCTTCCAACATCTGGAAGAAGATGTGTGAGTATGATTCTGGTCTATTACTAGATACCAGAAATATCTGGAGAGAAGGTAGAGCAAACTAAATTCTACTTCCTGTAGGCATGGAATTGAACCAGGAAGAAATTCCCAATTTTTTATGTTTTCCGTGGGTAATACGATAAACGTTGGTAGGTTGGAGATCCCTGAACTGGGTCAGGGCAACTCTGCATTGCACTAGGAAAGTAAAATGTTACACAGGAACCAACATTCCAGTTAGCCACCACATGCAAGCATGCATCATCATTTAACCCCTCTCTTTCCCCTGGCTTAAAACTGAAGAGTTTTGTTTTTTTTTTTTACTATAGATATCCATCTATTTTTTTTTTTAATTTTGTAACAGCAATCATCGGAAAAATGAAATCAGACTCGCTACCACTTTTTCTGAACAATGTCTTCAAAGGAAGTGGTATAACAAACGCTGACCCCAATAGGTATTGATATATACATACGTACATACACAATTATATATCCTTAAGCATATACAGCCACTAGCTCTAAAAAGGTTAAATGCCTTATTGGAGAATGAGCATCCGTATCTTTTGATCCAGTGTGTGTGTATAAAAGAAAATTGAGTATACCCCGGTATTCGGTTCCAGGAGGGGTTCCTCCTTTTCAAAAGGGGTGGAGATGGCCGTGATGGTCAGAGTGACAGAGGGAACAAGTCCCGGGGGCGGCTCCTCTGTAATCGGCTCTGTCTTGATGGTTGTGGATGGAAAATCTGTAGACAGATACCATTTCTCACTTTCCACTTCATCTATGGGAAAAAGATAAGCACATGTATGAATTTGTCCAGGGTATCATACATAAGTAAAACAAACGACTACTGAGCTTGCTCCTCAAAACACAGTTCCAACAATAAAGGGCAGAATAGGAGGAAATAAAGTGAGGATGTGAGAGGGGAGAGAAATGGATAAAGAAATGAATGGCAAAGTAAGAATCTATACCTGCATTCGCTTGAGTGTAAGTTTGCCGAAATAAACGACAAGGATACACGGAAAAGAAAGACACCCACCTTCCTGGTCAGGGCAGCAAGGAGACTGGATGGATGGGGAACAAGATGGGAGGAAGAATCTCCACGTGTGATGTTTTACACTATTTGTTTTCTCAAACTAAGTGAATGTGTCATATATTCAAAAATATAGAAGTACATTTAAAATTAAACGAATGGTTTGAAACCAGAGTCTCAGGAGAGACGTCTGGGGACCACGGACAGGTGGGCTCTATTCTGCTCTCAGTGAACAGTGATTTTTCCTTTCTTTTCTTCTCACTCCCTGTTTTTGTCCTTCTGTTTCCCTATGACCCCACTCATACCTTAAGCCCGACCTAGAATTCCAGAACTTTACTTAGCCCTCTGCAAAACTTCAGGGTTTATAATAAACATCTGCCTTTGCTGCAGTGGATCAAATATCTAGAGAAAAGGGCTGGATCTTGGCTTGCTACTGGCTTTCATGGTTATCACAGGCCTGGGGATTGCAACAAAGCATTAAGAACAGACAGAAGCACCTTGTCCCTTAATGCCCATTCTTCTAGACACTTAATGTCCACCTATTCTTTACCAAATTACTTCAGCACTACTAACTGAGCACAGTCATGGAAAAGGAGGGAATAGTTAGGAAGAGAAAAGACAAGGAGACTGCAAACAGGTTCAGAACAAGAAAAAACAAGTCAGAGATTCCCAAAGTCAGCATTCCTTAGCTGATACAATTTTTATTAAAATGAGGCTAAAATGAAGCAAAGATACATTCCTTGCTTTATGAAAAGGTTTAAACACACACACACACACACACACACACACACACACCACATGCTGAGTGAACCATTACTATACCAAAGAGCAAAGTTGTTCCCATTAGGACTCAAGTTTTCTTAAGAGAAGGTACGCGAAGATCATTCAGAACTGGTAGAGGCGGGGAAAGAGCAGGCATAGAAGCAAAAACTAAAGGTTATAATTATTAAAACTGTATTCCATAAGCAACTTCCTTGAAACTCAAGAAAAAGTTAGGTTCACATTTACAAAGGAAAATGATCTCCCCCTCTGCAATCCAATTTATAATTGACTTCATTGACTAGCTCAGCCCTGATTTATTTCCTGAGGCAAAGGAAAGATGGGCAAGACTTCTGTTGGTTGAAGACATTTTGCTTTTGGAACTAGTTCTATAAAGCTGTTGAGTGCGATGGTGTGATGGGAGAATTTCCATCATTCACAGGGTATGCACCACATCCTGGCTGAAGGGGGAGGGGCAGGAAACAAAGGGCCTTTTGATGGCGGCCAGAGGAGAGAGACCACACTGTACTTGACACAGAATTCTGCTGGCCAGATGGGCGCCCGGCTCAACTTAGAGAAGCAACTGGATGAAGAGCCAAAAGAAGATTCTAATGCCTCTCCCAAAATGAGCTTAAGAACTAGAAACTTCTGTCACCAGCAAGGAAGACACACTCAGGACAGATTTGGGGAAGAGTTGGAGAGACAGAGTGCACAGATCACACTTTCTCTATTCAGGAATGGCATATGGCTGCCTTTGCTTTGTGAAGTCAACACTTACAGCCTGTCCACACTAAGCAGTATTTATCCCTGGCAGAGAGACTGGAAGAGAGATAGTAAGATAAAATACAGCCTCAGTGTATGTTAAAATTAACAGTAAGGAGACATCCCTGAGAAAAGGTCGCACAGGGAATTGTAAGATAAGACCAGACCCACCCCCATGCACTTACGACCACTATGTGGTGAAGCGTAATTCACAAGGCAAAAAAAGAAAAGGCAAAAGTAAAAACAAAACTATAAGACAAACTGAAGACAGGTAACACAATCGGTTCTTCCAGTGTAACTAAGCCATCCTCAAAGCACATGCATTCATAACATAGGTCAGGGTAGTTGATATTCTTTTTAAAATATTTTTATTTTATTTTATATTATTTTTGAGAGAGAGAGTGAGAGAGAGTGTGAGCAGGGGAGAGAGGCAGAGGGAGAAAGAGAATCTTAAGCAGGGTCCATACTCAGTGCAGAGTCTGATGCAGGGCTCAATCTCATGATCCTGGGATCATGACCTGAGCTGAAATCAAGAGTTGGACGCTCAACCGAATGAGCCATCCAGGCAACCCAAGAGAGTTGATATATTTTTTAAAATGTTTGTTTATTTATTTTGAGAGAGAGAGAGTGTACACAAGTAGGGGAAGGCAGAGCGAGAGGGAAAGACAGAATCCCAAGAAGGCTCTGCACAGAGCCCAACGTGGGTCTAGAATTCATGAAATGAGAGATCATGGCCTGAGATGAAATCAGGAGTTGGACAGTCAGCCGCCTGAGCCACCAAGGCACCCCAGTTGATGTTGATATTTTTAACGCTCAGTGTCCTACACCCCTTTTTAAAAATTTTGTCTATCTATCTATCTATCTATCTATCTATCTATCTATCTATCTAAAATCATTGCTGTGTCAGGAATAGAGACTGCAGGATGAACAATGATACTTGAACTAGGAAGCAAAACCTCCTCTCTCAAAGACACTCTTTCAAGTGAGAAGCCCAAGGAAGCTGCCTCTCTTCCCACGAGCTTTGTTGAGGACAAAACACTGGCGTTGCCTTCATGCTTCCACTTCAATAAAGAAATTTATTGGGGCGCCTGGGTGGCTCAGTCGGTTGAGCGTCTGACTTCAGCTCAGGTCACGATCTCGCGGTCTGTGGGTTCGAGCCCCACTCTGGGCTGTGGGCTTGGAGCCTGGAGCCTGCTTCCGATTCTGTGTCTCCCTCTCTCTCTGCCCCTCCCCCGTTCATGCTCTGTCTCTCTCTGTCTCAAAAATAAATAAATGTAAAAAAAAATTGAAAAAAAAAGAAATTTATTATTCTTTTTTCCCCAAAATTATTTATTTTTTAATTTTACTTTTTAAAATTTACATCCAAATTAGTTAGCATATAGTGCAACTAAGATTTCAGGAGTAGATTCCTTAGTGCCTCTGACCCATTAAGCCCATGTGTGTGTGTGTATATATATATGTATACATGTATATATGTGTGTGTGTGTGTGTGTGTGTGTATACACATACACACACAATGGAATATTACTCGGCAATCAAAAAGAATGAAAACTTGCCATTTGCAACCACATGGATGGAACTGGAGGGTATTATGCTAAGTGAAAGTAGTCAGAGAAAGACAAAAATCTTATGACTTCACTCATATGAGGACTTTAAGAGACAAAACAGATGAACGTAAGGGAAGGGAAACAAAAACAATATAAAACCAGGGAGGGGAACAAAACAGAAGAGACTCATAAATATGGAGAACAAACTGAGGGTTACTGGAGGGGGTATATACACACATACATATACATATATATACACATAAACACATATATATACACATCGTATATATACATATACATCATATATATGTGTGTGTGTGTGTATATATATACATATACACACACACACATATATATACATATATACATACACATATATATACATATATATGTGTATGTATACATATATATACATATACATATATATGTGTATATATACATCGTATATATACATATACATCATATATATGTGTGTGTATATATATACACATATATATACACACATGTATACATATATACATATACATATATATACACACACATATATATGTATATGTATACATATATACATATATATACACATATATATGTATATGTATATATATGTATACATATACATATATATGTGTATATATATGTATATACATATGTGTATATATATATATGTATATATATATATATACACACACACCACATCTTCTTTATCCATTCATCCATCGATGAACATTTGGGCTCTTTCCGTACTTTGGCTATTGTTGATAGTGCTGCTATAAACATGGGAGTGAATGTGTCCCTTCGAAACGGCACACCTGTATCCCATGGATAAATGCCTAGTAGTGCAATTGCTGGGTCCTAGGGTAGTTCTATCTTTAGTTTTTTGAGGAAACGCCATACTGTTTTCCAGAGTGGCTGCACCAGCTTGCATTCCCACCAACAAGGCAAAAGAGATCCTCTCTCTGCATCCTCACCGACATCTGTCGTTGCCTGAGTTGTTAATGTTAGCCATTCTGACAGGTGTGAGGTGGTATCTCTCATTGTGGTTTTGATTTGTATTTCCCTGATGATGAGTGATGTTGAGCATTTTTTCATGTGTCGGTTGGCCATCTGGATGTCTTCCTTGGAGAAGTGTCTATTCATGTCTTTTGCCTATTTCTTCACTGGATTATTTGTTTTTTGAGTTTTATTTGTTAAGTTTGATAAGTTCTTTATAGACTTTGGATACTAACCCTTTATTCTGATATGTCGTCTGCAAATATCTTCTCCCGTTCTGTCGGTTACCTTTTAGTTTTGCTGATTGTTTCCTTCGCTGTGCAGAAGCTTTTTATTTTGATGAGGTTCCAATAGTTCATTTTTGCTTTTGTTTCCCTTGCCTCTGGAGATGTGTTGAGTAAGAAGTTGCTGCGGCCAAGATCAAAGAGGTTTTTGCCTGCTTTCTCCTCGAGGATTTTGATGTCTTCCTGTCTTACATTGAGGTCTTTCATCCATTTTGAGTTTATTTTTGTGTGTGGTGTAAGAAAGTGGTCCAGGTTCATTCTTCTGCATGTCGCTGTCCAGTTTTCCCAGCACCACTTGCTGAAAAGACTGTCTTTATTCCATTGGATATTCTTTCTTGCTTTGTCAAAGATTAGTTGGCCATATGTTTGTGGGTCCATTTCTGGGTTCTCTATTCTGTTCCATTGATCTGAGTGTCTGTTCTTGTGCCAGTACCATACTGTCTTGATGATTACAGCTTTGTAGTATAGCTTGAAGTCCGGGATTGTGATACCTCCTGCTTTGGTTTTCTTTTTCAAGATTCCAATAGCTTTGGCTATTTGGGGTCTTTTGTGGTTCCATACAAATTTTAGGATTATTTGTTCTAGCTCTGTGAAGAATGCTGGTGTTATTTTGATAGGGATTGCATTGAATATGTAGGTTGCTTTGGGTAGTATTGACAAGAAATTTATTATTCTTTTTTTTTTTTTTTTTTTTTTTCAACGTTTTTTATTTATTTTTGGGACAGAGAGAGACAGAGCATGAACGGGGGAGGGGCAGAGAGAGAGGGAGACACAGAATCGGAAACAGGCTCCAGGCTCCGAGCCATCAGCCCAGAGCCTGACGCGGGGCTCGAACTCACGGACCGCGAGATCGTGACCTGGCTGAA
The DNA here is from genome assembly GCF_023721935.1 of Panthera uncia. Classification (NCBI taxonomy): domain Eukaryota; kingdom Metazoa; phylum Chordata; class Mammalia; order Carnivora; family Felidae; genus Panthera; species Panthera uncia. The sequence continues at coordinate 147,439,579 of NC_064816.1, forward strand.
GTCGGACGCTTAACCGACTGCGCCACCCAGGCGCCCCAGAAATTTATTATTCTAACTTACGGATGGTTTTTGAGTTGGAAAGAAGTTTAAGGCCATCAAGCTCAGATATATCATTTTATAATGAGGAAACTGACACACAGGTCTAGATCACACAGCAAATCAGTGGCAGAACCTGGTCTCTGCATCCTGACCTGGAGTCTTTCCATTAAAGAAACAACTAAAAATGTAAATAAAGTCCTGTGCACAGATCTGATTATTGTAGCATTATTTATAATCACAGAACACTGAAAATAACCAAAACAGTAAAGAACAAGGGCAAGGTGAACGAATTATGATGCAACTATACGTGGAACATTTATGTGGCCAGTAATATTACACATATAAACTTTTTAATGACAAGGCAAAGAAAGACTTATTATAGAATATTTTTAAAAATCTGTATACAAATTTATATACTATTAATGAAGAAATTGACAGAAAAAAAAAGACTGAAAGGAAATGTGTCAAAATAGTAAAATTCTCTCTGGAGAATAATTCAGAACATGAATGGATGTTTTATTTCTTTAGATTATATACTATTTCTAAATTTTCTGTACTGGAATATCCTGTGCCTGGATAATCATGCATTGACATGGCCTGTTTCTACATGTTCAACTTTATGCCTTGCGATGATAACTATTAGATAGAAGCCCAAGTGGCTCAAGGGGCCTATTCAGAGTCCCTTGACTCAACAAGGGTCAAAGAGTACTTTCATATATGTTATAAATTGCATAATTGGCTTCAACTCTTCACTCACCCCTCCACTGCCATGTAATTTTGCAGTACCTTCCCACTGTGGACTAATCCCTACCTTGGACTGGCCATATGACTTGCTTTGGCCAAAGGGATGTTAGCTTCCTAATGTGAGTAGAGTCTTGAAATGCACTTGCACAACTGTATTTACACACTGTACTACTGCCATCTTAATGAAAAGGATGTGCCAGAACAATCTACTGACCCCAGAAGAAGGGGGGCAGACATGTGAAACAGAGTTTGCCCCCCAAATGAGACTGACCAAGATCAGCCAACACTCAGCCTTAAATATGTGAGTGAATCTGGCTGAAACTAGCAAAATCACTCAACTGTCCCCCACCCAAAGTACCCAGCCTCCAGCCAAGGCATAGACATATGAGCTATAATAAGTGACTGTTCTTAAAGCTAATGGTTCTTGTTATGCAGCAGTATAGCTGGCTGATACGATATAGCTGAATGTATATGCAAGAAATTAAATCCATTATATCAGAACCTATTGCAACAAAATAGCTGCACCTACTTGCCATAATAAATCCTCTAAACCATCACTTGTGACCATATCAATACGTTTGTAGATTGACTGATTAGATCTACCGGTTACATCATAAAATAAATGACTTCATATGAAGAAAGTCAGCCAGTAAGAAGTGTGGTGAGAATAGCAGTCCAGTGGTAGTTGACATCAGAGAAAAGAGTTTTCATCCTAAACTACCAAGTTTGGGCTTATACTCTGTTCCTCATCGGAAATAAGTATCAAATCAGAGAAAACAAAATGACAAATGTAACCTATGAGGTAGAAGGTTAATAAAGGATAGAGTGAAAGGGCGTGAATAGAACATGTATTACAATTTTCCACATTACCTTATTTTTATGGTTTTATTTTCTGGTCAAAAATATCAGTAGAGCCACCATGGCTGAGAACTGGAATTATCCTTAGATGTTTGAGTTATTGGCTAAACTACAAAAACAAAAGTTAGTACACTTGACACCCTTTAATTTCTAAAACCTGAAGCTCAGATATTGAGGGAAAATTTTTTTTTTCCTAAATGGTGTTTACACACCTTTTAAGTTTCATTTCACAAGGAAAAATCACTCAATAAGGTCAGTAGTGCATACTGTGGGGAATAAGACCATTGGCCCCCATATCATCTGACTTTATTTAAATGGCTTCCTGTCAAAGGTCAAACTCAACTGGCATGATTCCTCAGCATCACCACTTAGCTATCAGCCAGAAAATAAAAATAAGCCACTGTCTGCTGGTGGTGAGCAAGTCCTTCCCATCCAAGGACAAAACGGAACTGCCATGGGAAATGGGGCCAGACTCTATGAGTACCCACAGCAGGGTACATGGAGGGGCCAGAAAAGACACTACATCAGAGCCAACACAGAGGCAACACTACAATGTACATCCTCAATCACTTCCATATATACTGCAGAAATTACAGTATTGATTAGATGTTGATTCCTTGGGGAGGGGGAGAAAAAAGATATACACATATGTATATATAATACGTATGCATATATATTCTTTTTTTTTTTAATTTTTTTTCAACGTTTATTTATTTTTGAGACAGAGAGAGACAGAGCATGAACAGGAGAGGGGCAGAGAGAGAGGGAGACACAGAATCTGAAACAGGCTGCAGGCTCTGAGCGGTCAGCACAGAGCCCGACGCGGGGCTCGAACTCATGGGCCGTGAGATCATGACCTGAGCCGAAGTCGGACGCTTAACTGACCAAGCCACCCAGGCGCCCCGCATATATATTCTTAAAAAGAGAAATCACGTGGGGCAAATCCCACTTATATGATACATGCACATATATATCCATTTGCTATTGATATGACATGACTAACATTGAAAAGGAAATTTTTGTAAATTAAAGTACACCTCATCTAAATCTTTCGGCATTTGATAACTGTGCTTGCTCTTCAAAATTTTTCAAAGGAGCTGGCAAATCTTGACTGCTTTTTGATGTAAAAATCTCTTAAAGGAGAAAATGCTAAGGCTGGGTTCTGGAGGCTGGGAGAAAGGCAAGAATTGAGTCAAGTGTGTCAGAATCATGTTAATGGTTGTTTATTTTTGAGAAAGACCCAGAGCGTGAGTGGGAGAGGGGCAGAGAGAGAGAGAGAGAGAGAGAGATAGAGAGAGAGAGGGAGACACAGAATTGGAAGCAGGCTCCAGGCTCTAAGCTGTCAGCACAGAGCCCGACACGGGGCTGGAACTCATGATGGTGAGATCATGACTTGAGCCGAAGTCGGACGCTTAACCGACTGAGCCACCCAGGTGCCTTCAGAATCACGTGAAACTATATACAGCCTGCCACATGTTTGAATGAAAGTTGGTGGCCTGTCTGCCCACGGTCCCCTCCGTGACAGCCTTAACCCTGAAATAACCGTCAGTCATGAGTGACATGATGAGGTGTTGAAAAGAGTAAAAATAGCAAACACTTAACTGTGGGTGTTTACTATATGCTAATGTTGTTGTAAGAGCTTTACACATGTTAATCTTAAGAGTAACCAGGTAAGGCATGCACTACTTACTACTACCCACATTTTATAGACAAGGAAGCTAAGGGATCAAATAACTCACCTAAAGTTACCTAGCAGGTGTGCATCAGACCTGGGATTCACAGGCTGCTCTCCTTGCAACTCTAGGATATTGCTTTACAACAGATCAATGATTAAATGGGTCTCTAGCCAAAAGTGATTATTATTCCCTTAACGTGTTTTGAGCCCATAATTAGCTACTGCAAAAGGTGCAACACTGGTTCTTGCTATATTCTCACCTGGGTTTATATAAAATTTGAATCCAGTGTTCCTGAGGTAAAGATTCCCAGTTTAAGACCAACGAACAATAGCCAAAACGTGCCAGGCACTGTTCTAAATGTTTTCATGTATTAGAAGGACCTCTGTGGGGTGCCTGGACGCCTTAGTTGGTTGAGGGTTGGCCTTCGGCTCAGGTCATGATCTCACAGTTTGCAAGTTTGAGCCCCGCATCGGGTTCTGTGCCAACACCTCGGAGCCTGGAGCCTGCTTTGGATTCTGTGTCTCCTTCTCTCTGCCTCTCCCCTGCTCATGCTCTCTCTCTCTCTCTCTCTCTGTCTCTGTCTCTTCTCTATCTGTCTCTCAAAAATAGTAAATAAATATTCAAAAAAAAATTTAAAGGTTGCGGGGGGCATCATTGTCCTCCTTGCCTGTTAGACAAAGAAAGTAAAGGCAATACCCAAAAAGGTGACGAATAGCCAAAGGACATATACCATGAGCTCAGGCATCAGACTCAGAGAGAGCAGCCCCACCACCTCTGAGTCTCCAGCCCACCCACATCAGAGGACCCAGTTACTCTCTGTGGGGAGATGAGCGACAAGTCTTCCTTTTCTACCCTTGAATCTACACCCTCTATGATGGTGGCTCTGACTGACTGACGCTCTTGTTTCTAGCTCAAAGTAAATGTGATGAAGATACAGCTGTTCGTGGTCTTTCTGTGACTTTCAGGTCTCACCTCCTCGGAGCATTTCAACATCAAGATATCTGCAACACTGCCGACTGGAAACCCAAGTCACCTATGACTCCTCTCTCCCCTCTACTTCACCTACTGGACCGTGTGTCAATCCTGCTCTGGGCTTCATCTAATTATTTCAAAATCCATGATTTCTTTGCCATGCATGTTATATGCCTTTCCTTCTCTCCCTGCATTAATGATCCATGTCTAGGCCCGCTGTCCGTGCTCTGGCATCATCAGCCATGAGACATTAGTTTCGTCTTCAAACCTTCCCCCAAACACCACCCCACTTTCCTAAATATCTGTTTCTCCCCAAACCCTGAGTCTTGGCTTCCACCAGGCTTCCCATTTACCAGCAGCACTGCTCATCTTTAGCTCGCAGACTATTGTTTTCATTCCCACCTGGGAAAACAGCGCCGTAAATTTAGGGTATCCGTACTAAGCCGGCTTACCTAGCCATCCTTCGCCTCTGCTAGCACTAAAAGCCCAGCTGGCTTAATCGGAAGGAAGATAATTATTATTTATGTTCCTAGTCCCAGCCCCTGTAGAACCTGGAACGGCCACAGTTGCAATCCCTTATTCCACCCAAAATAAAGTTACCTTGGCTTGTGCGTGGTGTAAATATTGTATTAGATCACTCCTATACTAGTGTATTTTATGCTGAATCTGTTGATATTTTACGTAGGTTCTAATTTTGTTCCTCTATCGTCTGGAAGGGTAGTGCCCTTGTCTAGATTGCCCTGAACAGCTTTACTCCGGCTCTACTAAGCTTCTTCTTCAGGAAGAAGACTGAAATTAAAGAACAAAGCAAATGAATACATAGCTTCCCGAGTTAATTACAAAGGAACATGACTAAAATAGAATAACTCGTGAAGATACCTTCCATGTGGTGAGGCACAGGACTTGGTCATTCAAATATAAGCTTTTTTCCCTCAATCCCCGTATAGAAATATCCACAGACATTTTACTTGGATGTTTCTGCTTATCTTTTTATAACCTTCTCTTTCTCTCTCTCTCTCTCTCTCTCTCTCTCTCTCTCTCTCTCTCTGTTTTTGTAGAACAGAAAACCCTGCCTGGCATCTGGTTAACAGCCTTAATCATGGGGAGAAATGAATGAGCTGGGGGCAGAATATCTTTCTGGTGGTTTTGAAGGCCGAGCCCACACTCTGACGTCTGGATCCTGTGGTTGCTGAGGCCACATGAGTTTTTTAGCTCTAGTGTTTCAGAGAAAGAAGTCTACAGTCATATTCAGTCCTGAAGATAGATGACTCCTATGTAATCTTAGACCAGTGTTTCTCAACCTCTCTTTGCGGGGGGCGGGGGGGGGGAATGGGGAGGGGGAGGAGGGGTGCTGCGAGGGTGGCAGTCACAGACTCTTGAGGATCTAAAAAAAAGTTATAGATGTTCTCAGCAGAAAAAAATGACAAATGTGGACAGCCCAAAATGTTGTATATCATTTTAGGGGTCTACAGTCCATCCAGGTCCATGAAAAGTTAAGAGGATAAGAGCACCTAATATGCCCTATGTCACTGGTCTGGGGTTTAAGGAGGGAGTGTGGGGGAGAAGAAACAGCAGGGAGAGAACAAGGAAGGACAAAGGAAAAGAAAGAAGTGGGAGAGAGAGGAAGAGAGGATAGACAGAGAAAAATCCTAATAAAGTAGGAGATGGTCTACTCCAATTGTTCATCTTCTTTTAGGCTTAGCAGCAACTACAGAGGAATTCCACTTAATCTAAGTAAAATTGGACAAGGAGATCTGAATCACTGGCTTTCCCAAGTATAATGAAACAACTGGCTATCCATCACTAGAAACAAGGACTCCTACTTTTGCTTAAGCTGTTTTCCCAAAGCGAGAGAAAAAGAATATTAAATTTAATGTGAACAGCAATTTTTAAATGCCGCCTTCTTACACACTTCCTAAAGAACTACCACCCTTTTCCAACAGGAAGGGGCTCTGTTGGGCAGAACACGTGCTGCAAGAAGGATCCTTGGGGCTGATCCCCCCTCAAGGTGGATGCAAACGGGGTTTCAAATGAATAAAATAATTCTGTTCCCAAACATCTGTCTGTCTACACCAAACTCAGAAAAATATTGGATGCTAAGATGTAGACAAAGCTTTCCGGGGAAAGTGCCCCATCTACTCATGTATGCTAACTTTGATTTCACACCGCCCAAATGGTTACCCTCCTTGTTCATTACCCCCTACTTGTACAAGTGCTTTTGCTGGCATAGGAAGGTGGGTTTAACTCAGAGAAATCCCGATATTTGAACATGAACGGTGGATCAGAAGCCCTTTGCAAGCTATATCTGACCCACTACACCTGTTCTCAGCAAATTACTAGCAAAGCCTATAGCAGCACAGGATCTATACATAGAGGAAGGCACGAGGTGAGGGAACTGAATGGAGTGTGCTTTGGTCTAATGATAAGAAAGCCTTCCCAGAAGAGATTCATTGCTTCTTTTTCCCTAACACTCAACTATTAGCATCAATGGCACCCCTGAGTTCCCCTGGGTTGCATTTATATTGATTGCAATTAAAATACAAAGAAATCGTTTCATCATGGAAGAGAAAGAGACAGCACCTTTGGAAACGTACTTATTTGCAACCATTTCACTAGAGACCTTGTTTTAGAAGAATCAATGTCCCAGCCCTCGGGCCTCCGTCTGCTTCCCTCCAGCCACTGTTCCAACTCTACTCAATGCTTCAAGGCCTAAATAAACTCTGTCTCATTCATGGTACATTTCCTATGATCTTCTCTGGGTGTGCCCTCTCTGCTCTGAACTTCTACAGTTTAATTTCCTCTTGGGACATTTCCATTCTGCCTGGTCAAGTATTGGGGTACATGGCATTTTCACTAGAGTCTGAGCTACTTGTAGGCGGGATCTAAGTTTCACTCTTGTGTATTGCAATTATCGAGGACAGCGTCTGACCCACAGCAGGTGTTCCGCAAACATACGTGGAATTGAAGGGGCAAGTGGGTCCGCCTAGATTATTTAGGCCTTCTCTAATCTGCATGTTCTAGAACAGCAAGGCTGCAGAATGGCTGACCACTCCACAATTATATAATCATCTAAATATAATACAAGGTGGCCCTATTGTTATCACTCCAGCCACACAGCCTCTGCCCTCTGTACTTGATGTTTCCTCTGCCTAGAAGCATCTTCCTGAGACAGCTAGTTCTTTTCCTCATCTGCTGACCTTTACTCAAAATTTACCTTCAAATTTGGTCCTTCTTGGTCTATCCTATTTAGGATTTCAATTCCTCATCCCCCGTTATGGTGGGAATGCTTGTGTCCCCCCAAATTCTCATGTTGAAATCCTAATGCCCAATGTGATGTTATCAGGAGAGGGGCCTTAGGGAAGTGCTTATGTCATATGAGGGTGGAGCCCTTGTGAATGGAAACAGGGCCCTTATTAATAAGAGACCCGTCAGTGCTCCCTCGTCCCTTCTGTCATGTAAGCATACAACAGGAAGTCGGCAACTGGAGAGGACTCTCATCCACCCATGCCGGCACCCTAATCTGGGACTTCCAGGCTCTAGAACCATAAGAAAGTATTTTCTGTTGTTTATAAGCCATGTAATATTTTTGTTACAGCAGCCTGAATAGACTAAGATGCCCGCCCACGTCCTTCAGCAAGTCCCTATCCATTTTTCTGATTTCTTTTTCTGTATATCACTGATCACCATCGAATAAGCCATATATTTTACTTTTTTCTTTTTCTTATTTTCCGTCACCCCTACCTCCTAGAATGTAAACTCCATGAAGGCAGAGACCTTTGTAATTGTGTTTACTTTTTACCCTCAATGCTTAAAACAGTGCCTCGCAGGTTAAGTACAAGGTAGGTACTCAATAAATCGCTATGAAGTGAATTTTAAGAGTGAATCATAAAGCATTTATAAAATATCTACTCCTACTTGGCACTGTGTTTGCCCCTGTACAAGACAGCTGCGAAAGGCCAAGAAACACCACCTGATCAAATGCATGCAGCCCAGTGTATGTGCATAGTCAGAGAGCAAGCAGTGTAGGGGACAGCAGAGCAGGTGTCTTCCCTGATGCTGTCACCAGAGGTTAGGAATGTGCTTCAGTCTTTTCTATACCTTCTCCCTTAACCACTTACTGTACAATTAACTCAGTGAAATAACTGTTTATCATATACCATCAAAGTGCCAAGCACAGTGCTAGGTACCAGGAACACACAATCATACTTGCTCACAAACCAGCTCAAAACAGAGAAGAGAATAGAAAAATAAATAATGGCTGGAATATAAGGACACATGTAATAGTCTCTAGACAAACGGCAAAACCAAAACAAATAAACACACAGAAGCAGTGCTGTGAAAACATAATGGGCGACAGCTTCCAGATGGGAGAGTCTGGCACCGGATGACACTGAGTTGGGTCTTGATGGGTAGGTGGGAATTTGACTGGTGGGGCTGACAAAGGTAATGGGAACCCAGAATAAAGAAAACAGTGTAAGAAAAGTTGTGGAGTGGAAAAGTCAGTGCCAGAGGCACACAGACAGGGAGAGATGGGACAAGGTGGGGAAAGGAGGTAGGATCAGCCCACAAAGGGCTTTGAAAGCTATGCTGTGAGGTCAGCTTCATTCTATAGAACAATGGAGGACTATCTGAGATTTTGCAATAGGGAATGAATATGAACAAAAGTGAATACTGATGGCTAGAAACCCAATATCACATTTCATTGTAGGTCATAGCTTGGGAAGTTAAGAAATCCTCCCCCAAACTTTCCTGATCACCTAAAGCCCTGCCATCCTCTTACAGTTCCTGGTTTGAAATAAGAATGATTGCAACAGCGGCTGAGAACAATATCCTTAGTATCAGCAGCTAAGAACGATATCCTGGGTTAGGCACTGGCGTATATTCTGATGTTTAATCTTTACAAGGCATGAAATAGATGCTGTTTTTATCCTACTTTTACACATGAGGAAGTTAAGTAGTTGGCCCACAAGTAGTCACTGAAATAGAACTTAAACTGAGGTCTGACTGCGGAGGACATAACCTTAACCACCACCCTTAGCATATATTCTCCATTTTTATAGTCAGTTGTATACATTTCTAATGTTCCCCACGTGGTAGGTTCTATGAGAACAATGTGTTCATTTTTTATGTCTATTTCCTCCAGTGTCTAGCATGTGAACTCAAGAACTGCCAGGTGAATCAATAGCTACAATTTAAGGCACTGATAATATGTAATAAAGGAATTCAGATCTGGAAGAAAGTCACTTTACAGACACATGGTCAAACAGCTTAACATTCTAAAGCCAAGAAAACTAGATCTTCAACAAATACCATACTGTTGGCATTGATGATGGGCATGAAAGGGTCACCAGGAATGCTAGGTGACCTAGGAATGCTCGCCAAGATCTCGTATACAAGTGGTCAAGGGAACATGCTGAATATGGGTTAAGAGGAGGCCCAAGAAGCTTGTGTGGAGAAGAGCGGTCATAAAAATTCTTTCTCAGAAAAAAATGACACGATCCCTTAAGCCATTGGAGTTACCGGAATTACCAACCAAACAGGCCAACCTTGATTTGCAAAAGGATGTTCTGCTGCCCAGTCCCCGGGGTCAAAGAAAGCAACTACTGGCATTCCTTATAGCAAGTTCCCAGAGCACACGGCCGGGGGTGGGGAAAGCATCCCGTGACTCTGCATTTCCCCACAGCCCAAGCCCCAGGCTTTCTGTGGAGTAGGTATGCGGTTAACGTGAGTGCTGACAATAGCGTAACGCACACTCCACACCCCCAAGGAGCTCCGAGTCAAAGGTCCCGTGGTCCCAGTATTTCCCCTGCCCTGAGTTTACCGTCATTGAAGCTGTCACCGGTGGCAACGTGGGTGAACGGTGACTGGGCCCGAGGCTCCTCACACAGGGAGTAGCTGTGCTCAGCCTGGATGAGAGGCGCCGGGGATGTTGGGGACGGTTCCACCTCCATCGACACACTCTTCTCGGAGAGGAAAGGGTCATTAAGGAGCTGACCCAAGACGTTCTGGGAAAACTCATCCAGAAGTTCTGAGAAGTGCTACGAGACACAAAGGAGGAAGAACTCAGTTTCTCTGAACCGTGATCTGACAGGTACACAACATCTTAAGGCAAATCTATCATCTGCTGCTTCAAATGAAGCCATTTATATACAGTGTCCAGTTATCTCTTGCTGTGTAGCAAACTAGCCCAAAGTTCAGTGGCTTAACATAAGTACACTTTATTATTCCTCACTATTCCATGGGTTGGCTGGGCAGACAAGCTGGTTTCATCTGAGTCCACTGTGCTGGAAGGTTGGCTGGGAGCGACGCAGGGCCAGGCCAGTCGAATGGCCGGACCCTTTCCTCAGTGACTGTGTCAGGCCGAGATCCCTCCCATGAGGGCAGTGGTGTCCTAACGGGGAGAAAACCAAACCTGAATGGCCTCAGCAGTCACACATCATCACTCCCTCCACATTCTTTTGGTCAAGGCAAGTGTTGAGGCCAGCTCAGACACATGGGATGGAAAAACAGACTCCACCTCTCGACAAGAGGAATGGCAAAATCACAACAGAAACAAGTGTGGGCAAAGGACAGCACCACTCACTGGGGGCTAACACCGTAACTACCTACCTCATTTTTCATGGAAAATATTTTAAAATACACTATATCCTCTATTTCTATAGCACGAGGGTGCTATTTATAGCAAGGTGCCAAGTTCAAAGACATCAGAGGCAGCTTCCTTCTGCTCTCTCCAACCACCCGGACTCTGTGTTCCTCTCCAGTTTTTCCTTAACCTCTTCTCATCCTCCATGTTCAACACCACTGACTCCCTAACCCACAGCATGCCGTGAAGATGATACAGGAATGGTCTATACACATACTCACAGGGACTCCTATGTCCCTTGTTCCACGGTCCCCACTCTAACGGAGCTGCAGCCCCAGCCACTCTCCCTCATTGATAGGGGATATTCCGGGGTTTTTTTCAATCTTGGCACTACTGACATTTTGGACTGGATAATTCTTTATTATGGGGGTGGGGCTTTTCTGTGCATTACTGGGTGTTTAGCAGCATCCCTAGCCTCTACCCAATGAATGGTAGTAGTGCCCCCCTAGTTTCAAAAACTGGAAAGGTCTTCAGACACTGTCAAATGTCCCTGTCAGGAGTGGGGAGAACCATCCTTGGTTCTTGGTACCACTACAGACTACATTAAAAATAATAATAACAAAATTGGGGGTGCCTGGGTGGCTCAGTCAGTTAAGTGTCTGACTGTTGGATTTTGGCTCAGGTCATGATCTCACAGTTGTGGGATCGAGTCCTGCGTCGGAATCCGCCGAGCTGACAGCACGGAGCCTACTTGGGCTTCTCTCTCTTCCTCTCTCCCTGCCTCTCTCTCTCTCTCTCTCTCTCTCAAAATAAACCAAATAGATTTGGGACACCTGGGTGGCTCAGTCGTTGAGCATCAGACTTCAGCTCAGGTCACGATCTCACAGTTTATGGGTTAGAGCCCTACACTGGGCTTTGCGCTGACAGCACAGAGCCTGCTTCAGATTCTGTCTCCCTCTCTTTCTGCCCCTCCCCTGCTCACGTGCGGGTATGCTCTCTCTCTCTTTCTCTCTCTCTCTCTCAAAAATAAACGTTAAAAAAGAAAATCTTTAAAATAAACTTTAAAAATAATAACAAAATTAAGTTAAATTTCAAAGTTCATCATAGCACCTGCTGCTAGAGCCACTTCTCCCTTCTTCACATTCCCTGAGCCACTTACTGATTAAATTTTAGGGACGCTTCTGGTATAGAAAGGAAGTTACAAAAGCAGATACAACAATAGGAGAACTGATTGCAAATGGCGATGCTTAGGGTAGGCAATGAAAACTCTTGGGATCCCCACGGATACTAAATTCTACCACTGAATTGTCAGTAAAGGTGTTCTGAAATGAATGCAGCTTGGGGACAGGAAGGCAGGAGGTTAGAGCTCTAAGATTATGGAGCTTGTAGGACAGAACATCTCCTTTAATAAAGGTGAGAAAGAGACAACAGGGAAGAGGCCCTTGTAGGCTAGGTCCTCAAAGTAGAGTTAGGTTGGTGGATTTCACCAACACCATCAACAGGAGAAATGGCTGCATCTCATCAGGACTTTGGGCACAGGCGGATCGGCATCGGTCATCTATAAGAATAAGAGAAGTGCTTGGGGGAGAGTTCTCTGCACACAAACACATTTAGAACGAGTAGTTCTTAGAAGCATCTAGGCAAGAATTCCCAAAGGCCGACTGCCTGCATCCCAATTACCAGGAGAGTTTTGTTTTTGTCATTTTATAATGAAATATTTTAAACACTCGGAAAAATTATAGAAAATAGTACCATGAATGATTATGTATTCATTCTTATGGGAAAAAAATCTTAACTTTTCCATGTTTGCTGCTACAACCTGTTTTTCTTAACTCTTTTTTTTTTGACTCTTTCTTTTTAAACAAATATACATGAAGGGACTTACTGAAGCCCCCAACCATTTCTCTTCATCCCTCCTAAAGTTACTGCTACCCTGAACTTGCTTATCATCCCTATTCAGGTCTTTACATTCTTACTACATATATATGCTTCGATTATGTACAAATGAACCTTTTAAACTTTAAATAAATAGTGCCATACCTCATACGTCTTTCTGCAACTTTATTGTCTCCAAGAATATTTTTCAGATTTATTAATATTTATACAGGTAGCGCTGATGCATTCACCTGCACTTCCGGATTGTGAATCCCATTGCATTTATCTATTTCTTCTTGAGAAGAAGATATGTAAAGATTTTATTTATTTATTTTGAGAGAGAGCACACGTGCCCAAGCAGGGTGGAGGGAGGAGCAGGAGGACAGGGAAAGAGAACTCTTTTTTTTTTTTCCTGTGAGGACTAAATATTTTATTCCTGACAATTGGTTCTATACACTTTTGTATTGCATTTCGCTTTTCAGTAACTGTATATAAGCTGTTCTTGAATTATGTATTATATAAACTTGCTTTTCTTCATGGTATTTTTTTTTTAATTTATTGATTTATTTCACATAATTTACTTATTTAAATTAAAGTTAGTATTTGTTTCAGGAGTAGAAGCCAGTGATTTATCACTTGCATACAACACCCAGTGCTCATTCTAACAAGTGTCCTCCTTAACCCCCATCACCCATGTAGCCCATCCCCCCCACCCAACATCATTCCAGTAACCCTGTTTGTTCTCTGTATTTAAGAGTCTCTTATGGTCTGTCTCCTTCTCTGTTTTTATCTTATTTTTCCTTCCTTTCCCCTATGTTCATCTGTTTTGTTTCTTGGCAAATGGCAAGATTTCATTCATTTTGACCGCTGAGTAATAATTCACTGTATATTTATATATACACCACATCTTCTTTATCGTAAGTCAATGGACATTTCTTAATCCCTATCACCTATTTCACCAATTGCCCCTGCCCACCTCCCATCTGTAACCATCAGTTTGTTCTCTATAGTTAAGAGTCTCTTTCTTGGTTTGCCTCTCTTTCTCTCTCTTTTGCTTTTTGCTCATTTGTTTTGTTAAATTCCATATATGAGTGAAATCATATGGCACTTTTGTTTTTCTCTGACTTATTTCGCTTAAGCATAATACTCCATCCATGTTGTTACAAATGGCAAGATTTAATTCTTTTTTATGGCTGAGTAATATTCCATTATATATATATATATATATATATATATATATATATATATATATACACAAAATATATTTTTTCACTCATCAGTCAATGGACATTTGAGCTCTTTCCATGATTCAGCTATTGTTGATAGCACTGCTATAAACATTGGGGTGCATAGGCCCCTTCGAATCAGCATTTTCATATCCTTTGGATAAATACCTAGAAGTGCAATTGCTGGCTCCTAGAGTAGCTCCATTTGTAATTTTTTGAGGCACCTCCATACTGTTCTCCAGAGGGGCTGCACCAGTTTCCATTCCCACCAACAGTGCAAAAGTGTTCCCCTTCCCCCGCATTCTTGCCAACATCTGTTGTTTCCCGAGTTGTTAATTTTAGCTATTCTGACAGGTGTGAGGTGGTAAGTTATTGTGGTTTATTTAGTATTTCTCTGATGATGAGTGATGTTGAGCATCTTTTCATGTGTTGGTTAACCATCTGGATGTCTTCTTTAGAAAAATGTCTATTCATGTCTTCTGCTCATTTCTTCACTGGATTATTTGTTTTTTGGGTGTTGAGTCTGATAAGTTCTTTATAGATTTTGGATAATAACCCTTGATTAGATATGTCATTTGCAAATACGTCTCCCATTCCATAGGATGCCTTTTAGTTTTGCTGATTGTTTCATTTGCTATGCAGAAGCTTTTTGTCTTGATGAGCTCACAATAGTTCATTTTTGCTTTTATTTCCCTTGCCTTCGGAGGTGTGTCAGGTAAGAAATTGCTGTGGCCGAGATCAAAGAGGTTGTTGCCTGTTTTCTCCTCTAGGATTTTGATGGCTTCTTGTCTTACATTTAGTCTTTCATCCATTTTGAGTTTATTTTTGTGTATGGTGTAAGAAAGTGGTCCAGTTTCATTCTTCTGCATGTTGCTGTCCAGTTCTCCCAGTACCATTTGCTAAAGAAACTGTCTTTTTTCCATTGGATACTCTTTCCTTTATCCAAGATTAATTGACCATACGTTTGCAGGTCCATTTCTGGGTTCTCTATTCTGTTCCATTGATCTAAGTGTCTGTTTTTGTGTCAGTACCATACTGTCTTGATGATTACAGCTTTGTAATATAGCTTGAAGTCCTGAATTGTGATGCCTCTAGCTTTGGTTTTCTTTTTCAACATTACTTTGGCTATTTAGGGTCTTTTCTGGTTCCATACAAATTATAGAATTGTTTGCTCTAGCTCTGTGAGGGACACAGAGAATCTGAAGCAGGTTCCACACCCAGCATGGAGCCTACACGGGGTTCGATCTCATGACCCTGAGATCGTGACCTGAGTCAAAATCAAGAGTTGGATGCTTAACCAACTGAGACACCTAGGCACTCCTAAATATTTTATTTTTATATGAGATACTGTAATAAACATTCTTCAACATGACAGGAAATTTAAAAAAAAATACAAATCCTGTGACCCACCTTTAGAGATTTTGAGTTGTTCAAAAGCATCCATATTAAATCCACCACCACTGCCTGTGCTTCTAATGCTTTAGTTTTTCAACTCCTGAAGGTCGACCTCATCTGCACTCATCTCCCCCACCCCCCTCCCACAAGCTCCACTTTACAATTAGTTCCCTAGAAGCTTACAATGTCCCTAGAGGTTGAGATATGCCCAAGTTAGAGGAAGATTCATGGATTTTGCAGCTACCATGTGTTAAACCTTAAATAGATAGTGGGGATACAAAATAGTAAATAAGAAAATACCAAAGGCCTGGGCCTTTCCTGACCACGCTTTGCATACAAGGAGCACAACACCTGCAAAACTAAGATTAGGACCCAGGTTTCCAGACTATAAGATAACCTGAAGTCAGGGTCTGCCTCCCTGAGCAGGTCTCCAAGGACAAATTTACTGGTTGCCTGCTGGTGAATATTCTTCACATATCTGACAGAGTTCCTTTCAAGACCAAAATTAAGGTAACAAAAAGAGAAATAAATAACACAAACTTAAACGGCAAACACAAGAGCTGGACTCACAGTCCCTGCATTTCCAAGCCACATTTCTGTCCCCTGAGCGGCAATGTCTACTCTGGCCAGCTGTGCTGACCCTGCTGACCTTCTGTAATCCTGCTCTACCCTGAGGCAAGGCTCTTTTTGATTGCAGGGCTTTCCCAGGGAAGCTGCCAGGTTGGGCTACTCGGCTGCCACCGTTTTCTTTCTCCTGAGCAGCACTAATGAATGTTTTCATGAACATCCCCCAGATAACCAATAATAAACCTTCTCTAACTCTGCCAACCATCCCCCAACTCCCTCTACTTTGGGTTTCATAGTAATTATCACGTTGCCAAACAACGTAGCTCTAAATGACAGGCAGTCCCGAAGAACTCGCAGTTGTTCCCAAATGTGTTATGATCACCTCCTCTCTGGAAAAAGAACCCCCTCAGAAGGAGAGACCGACTGTACCTAAGCTCCACCCACACCTAGGAACTTGGCAAGGCGGTGAGCACTGAGTAAGTCCCAGGGTGGACACTTGTGATGGAGAAAGATACCGTCCCGACTGGTCTCAACCAGATGCTGTGAGTCAGCCCAGCAAATCAGCTCCAGCTGTGGGCAGCTGTGGGCTCAGGCACTCAGCAGACAGGCTGACATCCCAGTGCCAGTGCAAGAAAAAGGCCAGAATCAGCCCACCATTAATGGCAGCCAGTAAGAGAGGGTCTCAGAGACCAAAAACCAAAGAGGCAAAGTGACCCTCCTCAAAGAGGGAGCCTTCTTGGATCTTGCTAATACTTTAGCAAAGGACTATGCATGTGAATCCAAGAGTTTTAAAATTTTGAGTTGAATTTTTTTCAAAGACAAGGCATAATAGCATTTCACTATTCTAATAGTCCAGTCAAGCTTTCTGGGGTTACAAGTCACTTTCATAGCATTCCAATCAATCAATGCTCACAAGACCTCAGTCATCTGCTTGAGCTAGACCTTGAACTAAGGTCCTTTTTTAAAAAAAAAAAATGTTTATTTCTTCATTTTGAGACAGTGTCTGTACATGAGTGGAGTAGGGGCAGAGGGAGAGGGAGAGAAAATCCCAAGCAGGCTCTGTACTCAGCACAGAGCCC
This sequence comes from Panthera uncia, assembly GCF_023721935.1. Lineage (NCBI taxonomy): Eukaryota > Metazoa > Chordata > Mammalia > Carnivora > Felidae > Panthera > Panthera uncia. The sequence goes on from NC_064816.1 coordinate 147,456,593, forward strand.
GACATAGGGCTTGATCTCATGACCGTGAGATCATGACCTGAGTCAAATTCAAGGGTTTGCCGCTTAACCAATGGAGCCACGAAAGGGGGCCCCCTCTTATTTCAAACTGATGGAACTTTCCCCATAGTGTTTCTTCCAGGAAAGAAGTGTTTGAGGTTCAGATCCAACTGCATGGACAAGTTCCATCAAGTATGAAACCATGACCCTGCTGACGATCACTGATGGTGCAGCTGACAGGACCAGCAGGTGCCAGGTCATCTGGTGGTGAAGCCCTTCACATATTAGACTTTCGGAAAGTGAGTAAGGTGTTGTCCTATAAGGCAGACATGTGCTCTTTCACAAATGAGAAAATGGGGACTCAGGGCAGTTAGGTACATTGCCCAGGGTTGGGGTTGCGGGTTCTGAAGCGCGTGCACTTCGACTATAGAATGCTGCCGCATTTAAGTCTGCCTCCAAAGCTAACATGTAGTGGGGGCTGGAGTTGAAAAAACATTGACATAGATTTCACCAACAGCCCATCCACTCCTCCACCACAAACACAGTCTTCCACATTCAGTGTGGAAACATGCCATGGGGTTGTTAGATGGGGTGGCTCCTGGCATCACTTCCGTGGGACACTAGCAGTAACGATGATGAAGGCATGTACTTACCCTTAGGGCCCAGTCCTGCCAGAGGGTTCCTGGTCCCATCACAGAATCTCTGACTTGGAAGAAACCTCCTTGAAAGGGTTGAACCCCTGCCTCAGGACAGGAATGTTCCTCACCCACTTCAGTGAAGACCCTTGGCAGCTTACTTTAAGAACCTGGGTCAAGGTTTCATCTCCTCATTATCTAAGACCCGGCACTAAATGTCCTCCAGCCTGGCCCCAGCCATCCCGTAGTCTTGTCTGCCTTCATTCTGACCCGTGATGCCTTCATTCCAACTCTCATCGTTTCCTTATGGCATTGGGCAATATGGCTTTAGAGCCAGCTCTGGATTTGAATTCTGGCTCCCAGACGTATGGGCCTGAGCAAGATGACTTCAGTTCTCTAAATTTCAGTTTGCAACCCCTGTAAAGTAAGTATAACAACAGTACCAGCTTCCTGTCATGAGGATTGAGTTAAATAATGCATGTGATACACCCAACACTTCCCTGGCATAGCAGTCAATTTTTTAAAAAGCTCTTTAGGAAAAAAAAAATTATCAAAATTAAAACAATAAAATGTTGGCATTTTGTACTTGTACACTGGCTTCCCACAGTGCTCTTTCTAGAATATCTTTTCATCTTCCTATGCATTAGGAAACTACCTTTTAAAAAAGAACACATCTGTTTCTTCTACAGTCATCCTAGACAGACATAGCTTCAATAGACTTTTTTGCTTCTCTGACCAACTTCAGCCTTTTGGAATAAGTATCTCTTAATTTGACACATTTTTACCCTTCTTTGATGTTTCTCTCATTGCCAAGTGACTTAAATCCTTTACCTTTTAGGCCTTATAAACTTCATAACCAAGATGGAAACATTTTTACCCAGCCCCCCGAGCCTAGTACAGACCACAGGTCATATGCACTCAACAACTGTCTCTTGTCTCAATTTATTGTCATTCTACAATATCCCAGCCAAACAGTAAACACATCTCAATGAAAACCTAGGCCTCCCTATAATTATAAATAATTGCTATCAAAATTTTTAAAACATTATCCATGTTTACAAATCAGATAAATTAAGAGAAATTTTTAACCTTACATAAATTACTTACTTTATTAAAAAAAAAATCACCACATTGCTGAAGCACCGACATTGTATTTGTAGATCATTGGCCAGTTGTCAAAGGGACATGCAAGGAAAGAGTGGTTTACAATCTGGGCTGCCTCCCGCTGCTAACAACCGCCCCAAGAACTGAGGTCATGGGGGTGAGGAAAAGGGAGTAGGAGAATAATGGATTCATAATTCTTTTTTTCAAGTTCATTTTTTATTTATTTTGAGAGAGAGAGAGACATAGCAAACAGGGGAGGGACAGAAAGAGAGGGAGGCAGAATCCTAAGCAGGTTTCATGCTGCCCGTGCAGAGCCTGACGTGGAGCTTCAACTCATGAGCTGCGAGATCATGACCTGAACTGAAATCAACTGAGCCACCCAGGGGCCCCAGGACTCCTAATTCTTGAGCTTGAATAACTGGTCACATAAAGCTACTGAGCTGACTTCCTTGTATAGCTCACCACTAGGTTTTCTCTCTTTCAACAGATATAGTGAGTGTTTACTCTGAGCAACGCGCTGCATTGGCCGAGATGTACAGAAAGATGAGTCAGGGTCATCTTATAGAGAGATGACGGTCCTGAGGGACAATAGGAGCTACCTGAAGTGGATGTCCTGTGCCCTTACCGAAAGATGTGCTCAGAGAGCATGTTCAAAGCAGTTTTGCCCTCCAGAGGTGGGGCCGACAGGCATCTCCTGTGCTCAGGCTGAGGAATGCCAGCCCCAGCCCTGGACTTCTCTGGCTGGCATATCATCTCTTCTAGATTCAGTTTCCTTGTTTCACTCTGTGTGTGTGTGTGTGTGTGTGTGTGTGCCTGTGTGTGTGTCTGTCTGTGCGTGTGTGCGTGTCTGTGTGTTGGGGGTGGGGAGAGCAAATAACTAGATTTTGGACTGAATCAGTAGTTTCCCACCTTTTCCGATCTTTGGACTCTTTTGGGAATCTAATGAAAGCTTCCTACAGAAACATGCCCACAAGCACAGACTCCTGGTGGTTCCCCACCTCCTTGAGCCTGTCCAAGAACAGGAGAGGAGGATTCCACGGATTTCCAGTTAAAAACCACCAGCAGAGATAATACTACATACAACACACAAATAGTTACAGGTCATTGCTATCAACCTATTCAACTCTAATACCCTATAATTTTCTAAAGTGCTGCAGGCAATACAAAAGGCAAAAGCTTTTCAACTTAAGAAAAGGCCCTCTTTCTGCTTCTTGGGTCTGCCCCTGTTACCCTGCCGTTACCCTGCCTAGGGCAGTGAAGCTGGGGAGGTATAGGAGGTAACCATGGGATAGCAGCACCCGCTAGCTCCCTGCCAAGAGGCAGGGGCCCAAGGCCTGCCCTGGGCTCCAGTATATGCCCCTAACAAAGATGCTATTTTCCAAGCCTACTGCCTGGAATGGGGCTGCCTTTGCTGCCCGCATCTGGCTGAAGGCTGGCTCTCAGGCAGGGGAAGGAGGGTTTTTAGTGAAAAAATTGTAGCTAGAAGCCTTGCCCAGAGCACAGAATGCTTCAAAGACTTGGAGCCCCACATGTATGGGACGTGGTAGGGGAAGGCTGACAACTCCCAAAACCTCAAAGAAATGCAAAGAAATAATTTTGAGGGCACGCCTCAAATTTACCTTAGAAACCAAGGTTTCCCTCTAGCAAAACACATAGTTGGCCAGTATAGTTGGCCAGTATTGGACAGGAAGAGAGGGAGGGAGGAGGGAGGAGGCAGAGGGAGGAGGGAGGTGGGGGAGAGGTGGGAGGGGAAGGAAGAGGTGTCCTCCCCTCTCCACTCTCCCAGGGGCCATCTTCAAGGAGGCTGCTCCTTAGACCTGAGTGGATCTTGCCCTGCAAATGTGCCCTGGGCACAAACCACCCAGAAAATGGCCTAGCAGGAGAGGAAAAGACTATTCTGTCAAAAATCACAAGGAAAAACAAAATGGCTCATAAGTCAAACCCTAATACAGTGAAATTTCAAGGTCTCTCAATTTTTTCCAGTACCAATTTTAGGTACGATAAAGAAATCTGGAGTTGAGCTTTAGAATTCCCCATTAAACAAGCAGTTTGGGGGGACGGGGGTTGGTGGGGAGAGGGTTGTATTTTTGGTAGATGCTTTACTGAAATTTTACAAGCAGTAGCAGAAATTGTTTCTCAAGAGCCCTATTCCTGCAAACAATCATTGGTTTGTAGTATCCGGATGTGCCTTTCTCTGTAAAAAAATAAAAGCATGTGAAATAGGGTTAGTCAAATTGTAAAGGCTTTGGGGATGCTTGTATAAAGGAAGCCTATTATAAATTCATTGGTAGGGTATATTCTATTTTTTCTAAAAAGAGTCACCCCTAATTTATTTATTATGTAAACATGAATTTTTATGTGATATTTGTTTCCAGGGAGATGCACCAAATACTAATCCCTTTTAAACTGCATGATTTTTCACCATTAAAGCAAGTAATGGTGCATTTTCTCCAAATGCAATCCAATCTTGAATGGTCTACAGCGGGGCTTCTTGCTTAACATTGGAGGTGAAAAAAATCATTATTTCATTTTACGCAAACAAATCAATTAATGAGATAAAGGGAGAAACACCCTGTGGGTGGCTCCTGCTGGCACAGGGGAGCTCAGAGACTCAGAGTTAAATGACACAAAGAAATCCAATCTGCCTACTTCTTGGTTCATTCATATATATAGTAGCAAATGCCCCAAAATGTATTTCTTAGAACATCCAGAGACTACAAACCCAAACTAGCCTTAGCCTGGAGGAAGGCCTCTCTTCTATGGCTTAACAGGATCGGATGAGTTCCTACAGGAATAAAACTAAGAAAACATAATAATAATAAAAATAAGCCATGTTGAACGCTTAGTGCTTTACGCATGACAAAACACTTCCACATCATCATTGTATCTGATCTGGACAAGATCAAGAATAATGTAGAAGGTTGGCCTGGGGACTATGGAGGAAAGGGTGGGATTCCTGGTTTCCAGTTCCATTCCCGTTTACTTTCAGCGTCTCATGCTGCGTCCCTGTCACCAATACAGAGAACCCAGCAACAAGATTCCTAATTCTCAGATACTTTTTGAATTGTGATTTGAGTTTGAGATTAGGATATCTCCTCATGTTGTGAGAGGAAATTCTTAGGGTCCTTCTAGAGCAGTCAGAGCTATCCCAGAAATTACATATAATCCATATCACATGGAGTAGTCCTCTTTGATTAAGAAACTCAAACCATCCCCTGGAGTCCTTCTCTTGTATCTTCCTTCCGCTACAACAGACAGGTGAATCTCCCCCACAAATAAAAGCTCTTCAAAATCATGGTCAAGCCAACCATCCCAGGTGGAGGCAGTCCAGAACTTGCCATTCTGTTCTCTCCATCAGCGCTGGAGCCACAGAGTCCACGGGTGGTCTTGACTTGCCCAGTCCCGCAGTCCAGACTCTGCCTCCATGTCGCCCGTGGGAGCACTAGAGACCCAGCAGGGCTTTCTTTCTTTCTTTTTTAAATGTTTTTATTTATTTTTGAGACAGAGCATGAGCAGGGGAGGGGCAGAGAGAGAGGGAGACACAGAATGTTAAGCAGGCTCCAGGCTGTGAGCAGTCAGCACAGAGCCTGACGTGGGGCTCGAACTCACAGAGTGTGAGATCATAACCTGAGCTGAAGTCGGACGCCTAACCGACCGAGCCACTCAGGCGCCCCATAAACCCAGCAGGGCTTTCTGCCAGATGTATACCACATGCCAAAGCCAACAGGTGTGCTTTTAACCGGCCCACACTTAAAATCCCCAACATAATTCAATCCGAGTCTAAATTCCCCACAGAGGCAAAGTAAATGTAAATTTCTTATTCACCATCCCCCAAACTGCCTGAAGAGTTTCCTCCTAACTGGTGTTTTATAACCCTTGTTGATACCCCTCCTTCTGTGCTTGACTTTTAATTTGTAGTTTTACCCTTTTATGCTCTTATGATATAAGCCAGCTGGGAGGCTTGTTTTGGCCAGTCTCTTCTGACTGTGCCTCCCGCCTCCTCTACACATAAAACCTCCTTCTCTTCTCAGGTGCTTTCCACTCTAAACAGAAAACGAATGGGGCGCCTGGGTGGCTCAGTCAGTTAGGCGTCCGACTTCAGCTCAGGTCATGATCTAGCAGTCCGTGAGTTCGAGCCCTGCGTCAGGCTCTGGGCTGATGGCTCAGAGCCTGGAGCCTGCTTCCGATTCTGTCTCCCTCTCTCTCTGCCCCTCCCCCGTTCATGCTCTGTCTCTCTCTGTCTCAAAAATAAATAAAAACATTAAAAAAATAAACAGAAAACGACTTTATCTCTCTCCCCATCACACACCTTCCAGTCTTTACCAGGAAACACCCAGGGCATTCCCTCGGGGCCTCTAACTTCAAAGAAGGCATAAACTAGGATATTCATTGTTTGTATTTTTTTTAATGTTTATTTATTTTTCAGAGAAAGAGAGAGAGAGAGTGTGTGTGTAAGCAGGAGAGGGGCAGAGAGGGAGACACAGAATCCGAAGCAGGCTCCAGGCTCCGAGCTGTCAGCACAGAGCCCGACGCAGGGCTCGAACCCACGAACCACGAGATCATGACCTGAGCTGAAGTCGGATGCTTAACCAACTGAGCCACTCAGGTGCCCCTTTTGTTTGTATTCTCTTGAGTCCTACCTTAAAACAACCAAACTCTGGTATTTTTGCCATTCTAGAAAAGCTTCTGACTGTGGTAACAGGCTCCAGATCATAGACTGATGATGCTTGAAGAAATACCTGGTCATTTTAATTTGAGAAAACTGAGATTTGGGACAATATATGAAATCTTTACACCATTGATTCTGTGACCAGAGAGATGGAGACTGTCATAGGATCACCAAACGAATGACTGAAGAGTCCCACAGACTTCCTTCATGGAATTCTTTGAAGAGGACCTATGTTTCACAATGGGACAATTCTATCTCAAGAGCCAATGTCAAGGATGTCAGGTGTGAAAAATTAAAGGAGCCATAAAAGTTTCAGGGAAAAAAAAATTGGCATACTCCCTTGAGCCCTATTTATTTATGAGCCAGATATGCCGTCAGATTACCAAGATCATCTCATCTCTAAAGTGCTATGCTAGGGAAAAGAGAAAGGGCTTCAAGAGTACAAGGTACTATCTGCCTTGTTGTCCAAATGCACAGGGAGTGACTCACTGCCAGCTGGTACCCCTTCACCCCCAGATAAGAGCAACAAGAATTCCATAGGTTGCCAAACTGAGAGATCCAGGCAGGTTCTGGCTTAAAGCCACTTAGACTTTTGCTCTGTCAGATCTCACATGTATGTTTCACCTCCCTGGCATGCTGGCCTGCTGAAATGTACCGGAGGCTCCTAACCCTCTGAAGGAGTGTTCCATTCACTGACATCATGAGTCTGAACACGTATGTTCTAGATCGGCTCTGTAATTTTTAGCAGTAACCTTGAGCAAATCACTCATGCTTTCTACCCCATCTGAAACTAGGAAAACTGCAATCTGCCTTTCACACTTGTCAGAAGATAAAATGAATTCATAGAGAGCCTGATCTGGATATAATATCGTAAATAAAAACTGGGCGAGAACCATTAATGGGCTATGAACATGAAAGTCACCCACATAGATAGTTATTTCTTCCCTCCTCTTGACCTGCCAGTTAACAACTGCAAATATTGGGAGCATGGCACCTGCTGGATGTCTGCCCTTCCATGACCCTTCCTCTTTATGAAACTCAACCAGCTGAGGTCATGAACCCCCTTCTATCTCCGAATGCTGTTAAATCCAGGAGCTTGACAGATTGGTCAGGACAGAAATCTTGGCACAGTGAGGAGTGAAGAACCACCAGTTACCTCTCTGCTAACTGGTGAGACCAGAGAGAGATTGGAAAGGCAAACTCCATTATTTTAAATGAAGAAGCTAAAGCGAAGAGATGCTCAGGTACACCCTCCAAAGAAGCAAAACATGACGTTTATTCACTTAGAGCAGTTTCTGTCACTAATAAGGGCTCAATAAATGCTAGCTGTTTTATTGTTATCGTTGCTACAAACTTTGCTGAAAGGGGGACAAATTATTAAGCATTTCTCTGATCTATCAGCCTATTAACACGATAAAAGATTGTGAGGCTCACTGATTCCTTGTGATCTCATACTAGACTCTAGTTTGTTCATTCGCTTACCAAGAGGCTCAGTGTTTAGTTCGTCAATTCCTAATTGATAAATCTTCCTCTTCCCCTTTTGAAAACCAGGCCCATATCTCCAATCTAAAACCCTGATATTCCTCCATAGGTCATCACTCTGATTACATCCATGTTTTTTCGAGCCTTTTCATTTTATCCAGCAATTATAATTTTCATGGAAACTCCTCAAACTTTTGAAAGAGAACTGGTCACAGCCAAACTGGATTATCTAGGGCTCACTTGGTGGCACACCTGACAAAAAAGACCCAGAAAACCCAAAATAAGCCAGTGAGAAGAAAGAGATCATCCCCAGTGGGCAACTGAGAATCCATGACAGAGCTAGCAGAAAGTGAGAAGACTAGGGCAACTTGGTTGTGAAAAATTGTCCTGGAGAGGCTCAAAGATACCTGGCCTGATTGTAAACAGCAGCCAGCCAAAGATTCCCCAAGATGGATATTTACAGGTTTTCAAGTCTTCTTCTAGAAGTAGAGTCCAGGTGCTTCAAAAGGCATCCGTCTAGTGCTGTGGCCACCAGACTGATATTCCCTGTCATATAGCTACGACCCTGCCCTTTCTTTTCATTTGACCTTGGGAGACTTGGAGAATGTCTAATGAAGGTGAAAAAAAGACAGCTAGCATTCTCTTTCTAAGAAAGACCGTGAATGGAATGTGGTGATCTTGGAGTTGTTAGGAGAGTAAGCAAACTAAAGATATTTTGCAGTCCCTCTGGGAAACGACGTGCAAACCTCACATGTAAAAGCTTAAACAGCTTAATTGAGCATTTTTCTCCCAAGAGAGAATGTAGAGCAATGCTTCTCCAGTGTTTTTCATTATTCAACAGCGGTGGATACTTGCTTACTGAGTCACAAGTAGGGAACATTTGCTCTCTGGTCATTAGCGGTGCTTTTTCGCTCCGCACTGTAGCCAATGGTCTCAGAAATGACAACAGGTTTGAATGCAATAGTGATGCAATGCTTTAATGAGGGTGGGGAATGTTTTGGAAAGAAAGTCAGCAAAGTTTCATTAATAAATAAAATAAGAAGTCAAAAGGGCAGCTGCTGGTGTAGTAGGAGGAATGCTCTATTTGGAATTAAATAGGTCTTTTTTTTTTAATGTTTTATTTATTTTTGAGACAGAGAGAGACAGAGCATGAACGGGGGAGGGTCAGAGAGAGAGGGAGACACAGAATCTGAAGCAGGCTCCAGGCTCTGAGCTGTCAGCACAGAGCCCGACGTGGGGCTCAAACTCACGGACCGTGAGATCATGACCTGAGCTGAAGTCGGACGCGTAACCGACTGAGCCACCCAGGCGCCCCTGGAATTAAATAGGTCTTGATGTAGATGTAGCTCTCTCACAATCCAGCTCCGTGACTTCAGGCAAGTCATTTAACCTCTCTGGGTCTCTTTTCTTAGAATACAAAATAAAAGAGTAGAACCAGCTGGTCTCCCGGGCCCCCTGCAGCTCTAACATTCTGAGAACAGTTATGATGTAGGCGGCCTCCATTTCTCCTCACCAAGGGGAATAAAATAGCCTGAAAACAAATCTTAAGCCTGAGTCACTGTTCCCTGCAACTCCTTCCCTTTGGCCTTTCCTGAGGCTCTCTTGGCAAAGAATTCGTACCCCTAAGGATGACTGAGCTAACAGCTGGACGGCACTTGGCTAATTTCTGCCTTTCAACAGCTGGCCCAGGACACAAACAACCAGACAGGATTCTACCAGAAAAAATGACTCAACTTTTGCAGGCCAAGTATAGACGGAGAGAAATACCCAACCTAAAAAGTGTTGTACTGTTCTCTCCTGGCCCCTAGACCAATATCCTTGCAGCCTAGCTGTACTGAACCACTACAGGAAATGAGGAAGAAAGAAAGGAATAGACAATTTCTAGGAAGCCCCAGAAAAATCCATGGCCAGAGTATCATGTTTTCTGCTCTGCTCCTTAGAAGAAACCAAACATTCTGAAGTGGTGAGAAGTTCTCAACCAGACCATGTTGGTATTCCAGGTAAAAAGATTCTTCAGAGATTGAAATTGTCCTGCATATTACAGGGCCCCCGGATGCTAAATACTAGTAGGTTCTCACTCCCCAGCATGAGGACAACCAAAAATCTACCATGTATTTCTAAAAACCAAAGAAGGGAACTTCTGATGTAGACCCAGCTGGATGACAAAGAATGTTTATGTTACTTCTGGTTCTTCCATGGGTCTGTTTTCATGATTCATGGGAAATGCAGCCCTATGTCAAAACGTTCCCTTGATGGCTGTCTGGGTCATTGGATTGTTCTCCCTCCATGGCCTCACTACCCACTAATATCTGAGGGCCCCTTTCCCCATGAATCCTAACACTCTCAACATTTGCAAAGCTCAGTTTTTCTAATAGGCTAAATCTCTAACCTTTGAAGTCTGATCCTTTCCTCACCTTTGTTTAAACAGATTTTTTGCCACCAGCAGCCCGTTTATAAGGGAAAGGGAAAGGGAAAGAAAAACAGCCGCTCACAAAGCTGCACACAGAGTCTGTGTGTGGAACGAAGGTGCCACTGGGGCACCTCACGGACTCGTGATGTCTGCAACGTGCAGTAAAATTAGTAAATCGTGCCAGGGCTAATACGCCAGTCTCAACAAAGTGGTTTGTTTATGAGGGCTTCTCGCTCACAAAAGAGGTATTTAAAAACTTTACAAGTAACCGTGGGGATGGACTAGGGGAAAAGTAAACATAAAGCACAAGTTTTGCCTTTGCAAGCAGCAGGCACTCTATCAATGACAGGACAGCACCTAACACACAGATAAGTGAAGCAAGCACTGGGAAACACAGCAGGATTGCGACCACTAAGAAGGAATTACTGGGGCACCTGGGTGGCTCAGTTAAGTGTCCGACTTCTGCTCAGGTCATGATCTGAGTGCATGAGTTCGTGAGTTTGAGCCCCATGTGGGGCTCTGTGCTGACAGCTCAGAGCCTGGAGCCTGCTTCGGATTCTGTGCCTCCTTCTCTCTCTGCCCCTCCCCTGCTCGTACTCTGTCTGTCTGTCTCTCTGTCTCAAAAGTAAAAATAAAACATTAAAACAAATTTTTTTTAAATACTAAGAAAGATTTATTGATCAAAGGTGGATAACCCTGACTTGGTATTTATCATCCATCCAAAATGTAAAACAGTCCACATGAGGTTATTTCAATATACTAAGGTAAGCAGGGATATAAGTAAGTAGATATTTAAAATGTTATTGTAAAAATAAATAAATAAATAAATAAATAAATAAATAAATAAATAAAATGCTATTGTAGAAAGCTGTTTGTGAATACATTAAAATGAGGAAAATACATATCAAAAAGAAAACACATTACCAAAACTGAATTCCCTTTATTTTTCAATTATGGAGAATTATCTACAAATGCTATAATGTATGGAGAGAGATCTGACAAAATGTTGACAAATTTCTGCTTGGTAACAGATGTGTAACTAGTCACATAGTATAACAGATGTGTTTTTTAATTCCTATTTATATTTTCTATGCTGAAAATCTAGGAGTTTATTTTATTTTTTATTTTTTTATTTGAGAAAGAGCACACACGAGGGGGATGAGGGGGGCAGAAGGAGAGAGAGAGAGAATCCCAAGCAGGCTCCAGGCTCAGTGCAAGAGCCTGACATGGGGCTCAATCCCACGACCCTGGGATCATGACCTGAGGTGAAACCAAGAGTCAGATGTTCAACCAACTGAGCCACCCAGGTGCCCCCAAACCCAAGGGTTTATAATGGGGAGAAAGCATTTGTTTTTCAAAAACAGACTCCATTTAATTGAATTAAGCGAGACCTAGATTAAATAGCCCTCAGGGAACAAAGAACAGTGAGGAGAGCTGACTAGAGGACAGCATTTTCTGCCCAGAAGGCAGATTTTCTATATTTCATTCCTGATATATATAAAAAAAAATAACCCATTGGGAGACCCGGGCTTAACAGGCTCTGTAGGACAACAATACCCCAACTCACAGCATTGGGTGTTTTCCCCACTGGCACTTTATTTAATTTTTTGAATGTTTATTTTTGAAGGAGAGAGTGAGAGACAAAGCGCTAGTGGGAAGAGGGGCAGAGAGAGAGGGAGACACAGAATCCGAAGCAGGCTCCAGGCTCTGAGCTGTAGCACAGGGCCCAACGCGGGGCTGGAACTCATGAGCCACGAGATCACAACCGGAGCTGAAATGGGACGCTTAACCAACTGAGCCACCCAGGTACCCCTCCCCGCTGGCACTTTAAATGTTAAATGCACAGAAATCTCTTCAATTTTGTCCTCCACAGTGAGGGCAATCAGGCCCCACAACTGGGCCTTTCTCCAACAAGCACAGCTACCTGCAAGTGAACGTGAGGGGTTTGTTTTCAAAAACAGCTTCAAGGGGGTAGTCTGTGTGCAACTGAAATGCAAACGCTGGAAATGAGTTCCTTTTTTCACCACCAGGGTGGGCCCTGGAACGTCTCCCAACCATGGCCCCAACAATAACACCATTATAAATCAGAATTTCAGAATTTCCACCCTGAGCCACTGTAATTAAGCTCTTATCCTTAGATTGTATTTAGTGGTAGTTTCTGTTCTCTCATGAATTAGGGCCACCAGCCAAAAATACCCAAAGACCTTCGATCCTTGCTCTCCAACCCCATTCCCCCTTCCCAAATTATGGTCTGCTACATGGAGAGAACAGACTAACAATGGCCACTCACTCTCTCTCACCCACCGTGGGTGGCTGAATTCTAAGACGATCCCAAGATTCCTGCTCCCTGGTGTATGCACCCTGTAAGAACACCTTCCCTTGAGTGTGGCCTGTATGACCTGGGAATATGATGGCACTCCTATGAGAGCCAGGCTACGTCATGATGAAAAGCAATTTTGCAGATATAACTAAGGTCCCAATTCAACTGATTTTAAGTTCATCAAAAGAGAGATTATCCTGAATGGGTCTGGCCTAATCAGGGAAGCCCTTTCAAAGAAGTTCTAGAAGTCAGGAAAAGATTCTCCTGCTGGTCTGGGAGAAGCAGGCAGTCAAGAGGCCTGCCCACAGATGCAAGAAACTGAATTTTGCCAACAACCACATAAGCCCAAAAAAAGATCCCATGCTCAGAGGAAACTGCAGCCCCAATTCACACTGGACTATAGGTTGGTAAGACCCTGAGGGGACGCAGCTAAATTGGGCCCAGACTCCAACTTAAGGAAACCATATGCAAAATACGTGTTGGTGTAAGCCAGTAAGTTGGTAGTAATTTGTTACCTAGCAAAAGAAAACTACTACACCCACTGATTGGCCTTGTGTCTGTCCACTCCGTCACCCATGCTCTTCTTGTACACATTTTTGAAGATGATTGTGTGCAGGAAAAGTGAATCCTAAGGACAAATGTGGGGCCTGGAGAATCTGTGAGCCTTCTAGTCAGCCTCAAACTGAAGAGTGTGGCCTTGCCCCTTACTTGTCCAAACTGCTCCACTCCTAGCTCTTGAACCTGATGCTTTGCCTCCTTTTGGAAACTCAGGCCAAGATGGCCGCTATGACTTCATACCTAGCCTGTCAGACCACAGATCTGGGTTTGGATAAGTCTCTTTTTCCTGGCCAAGATGAAGCTGACTTTTTTCTTTTAGAGAAACTTTTACAAGAAAACCATGAGGAAGAAAGAGAAGGGATTTTTGAAATAAAAGAAGTAGACACATTTACTTAGGACTTATTTCTTGCTCTAAGTTAACTGAAGGCTAGTTACATCCTGGGCTGGCTGGTGTAGCTTCTGGAATATTCATCTCCACAGCTGCTTCCCTCCCTGGCCCTGTCTTAGCAGGAGGTTTACAACTGTGCCAGTTTCCCTCTGGCCCGACTTGCACTTAAGTTGGCACCTTAACCAGCCCTGGGGCCCTTCCACTCTGCAGCACCCCTCCCAGGTTGTCCCCTTCTGGTTTCTGGCTCCATGGATGAACCAGGCACCTCCCCATATGACTTCAACAATTCCTCTCCTAAGCCTCATACTGGGGATCTCACAAGATAACACTTCTGGGTCAATCATCATCTTTAGGTCTCTTTGTTCCTATGTCTCACCCTTTTCTCTGACCTCTTCAGCTTTAACTCAGCTACGACATATTAAGAGTTCATTGTATCAGGCAACTGTGCTGAATTCTGGAGATACAGAAATAATGTCATGCAGCTCAAGGCCCACTAGGACTGCCTAAAACATGCTCAGTAGTCCACGACTGAGCCTGGTACTACATTATGCCAAAACTTGATTCACGGTTAATCTATTTTTCTTGGCTAATGCCTAAGCTTCATCTTGTTAGTAGCCAGAAAAGCAGCACAGTTGTGACCAAACCTTACCTGCAGCTTGTCTCATATAAATATACACTATAAAATTAGAAAAAAACAAATGTAATAGGATTTCAGGGTCTACAAGTGCTACTTATAGATGCCCATGGCCAATAACAGAAGAAAACAGAATACCGAATTGCCTTGGGCCAACATGAATCAGTAGAGGTAAATATTACCTCTAAGAGGGTTCTCTTGACTATTCAAATGTGCGCTGGGCTCAACACAAGAATTCCTTAGCTTGAATTTTCCTATTGAATCCACAGGCATCAATATTAGCATATTATTGAAAAATAACTTCATGAAAATAAGCCGACCACTTACCATCAATGTATTTGTCTTAGATTGCCAGCTCCTAGAAGGTGTATCAAATGTATTTTGTCTTTGTTTTGTGACCTGCACAACAGGATGAGGAAATGGCCATTCACATGACTTCTAGTGATGATAATGAAAACCAGCATGATCCCTGGAAATTGCCCGTGTCAGCTTTGTTACTCTGTCCCAGGATTACCCATGGCCGTGTATGAGTCATCAGAAATGTAGTGGGACATTCACAGAAGAATGGGAAAATTCCTAAACACGTTATACATGAAGGCACCCCTCTATGTAGTTGAGAAATGAGTCAATAGCTCACATCAGGGTCCAAAGATCACTGGTTTCAGGGTAATCTCAAAGGCTAAGCCAGCAAAAACAAATGTTTTCTCTCAGGGAGATACCTGCTATCAAAGTTCAGAAAGAAAGAGCCACTTGGACCTGGAGTTTCACATTCAGATTGCTGACCCAATCAGCCCCACCATTGTGAGCTTTACGGTGACCCTATGAGAGTACTCGAGCAGTTGGGGTTCCTCTTCTGCTAATGTCATACAGAAGTTAAAACAATAATGCCAGAAACATACACCTGTACTGTATCAGTGTAAACTAGGTCTCAAAACATTTTCTTAAGGACCCACATATTCTCACGTAAGTATAAAATTATCAGAACAAAGGGAATCTCTTTATACGTGCCCCGCCCCCCCACCCCAGCCCTAGTAAAGTTGACTCAAAGGTTGGCTGCTTGGGAACGCTTTATCTAGTTTGGGGATCTTACTGTGCAAGTCACTTCTGTATATTTCACTCTTCCCATCAATGGAATGGGTGCCTGTGTTGCACTAACCTCTTCCCACACCATTTATTTGGTCTGGGTGTGAGATATTAGCAAGCCCCTTCCATCACTTCATTCAAAAGCCAACACATACATCAAGCTTGTCAATATCCCCGTCAAGATTAGGGCAAAAAACCTAAGGTAGACTTCATTAATGTTTACTCTGAAACATTTATATTTCTTATAGTAGGGGAAAGTAATGTGTTACAGAAGGTTAAAACTAAATAATGATGTGAGCTCAGACATTTACTGATGCAGAAGCCAATGTACGCTGTTTATTTAATAATGGTGCTGTTGAAGGTGGTAATCTCCATCCAGGCAGAGATGCCAGGAAGGAAAGGTCACTGTCAAGATTACTTACTGATCTTCTCTCAGGATCTATTTCCTTGTCAACATAATTCTCATCATCAGAGGAATAATGAGGAAACTGGCTAAATGTATTATTTCATTAAAGCTTCACAACAAACATATGAGTTAAGTGGTATCATTATCCCCATTTTACCAATGAAAAAATGCAAGCTCAGAGGGGTTCTGCAACTTGGCCAGAGTTGCACAGCTGAGGAAGGGGCAGAGCCAGGAAATCAAAATCAGTTCCTCTGACTGTGAAAACCATATTCTTTCTATCACGCCCCTTGACTCCCCTATGGTAAAAACGTGGGTGGATGTTGTCACGCATTTGGGAGCCATATGACAGGCACTGTGTTTTCCATTGGGGAGATCTACTCTCACCAGGAAAGAAGTGGTCACAGAAAAGACCAAGACTCGCTCTCTGGACCTCTGCTAAGGGTGAAACACTGATAGTCATTTCAAAAAGATAGGTAAGGCCAGGTATGCTTACCATCAACTCACATTTGCCTTTTTTGGGAAAATGAAAGGAACAATTCCATCTCCCTCACTGGGTCATTGTAAAGATCAAATTACATAGGTCACATCAAAGAACTTTGCAAATGGCGACAGCCCTCATAAATGGAAGGTAGAATGATTTCCCTTATCCCCTACTGAGGCTTGGAGGGCTGTTTCCCACCCCAAGCTTCTGAGCGTACTCCCTAGTAGTGCTTTTTCCAGGATTTGGTTTGTTTGGGGTGAGGGGTGAGGAAGGATTATAAAGGCTTCACAAACACCAGAGCAGTGTGTTGGGACCTTCCACAGTGAGTCATTTATGGCTCAGTTATTCATGGCACAGCCAATCAGCACAATAGCATACACAGCCAATCCTCATTCTAGGCAGATTCCCTATTTGTTGACTCGCCTACTTGCCAAAATTTATTTGTAACCCCAAATCCATACTTGTGGTGCTTTCAGTCATTCCCAGATACACTCAGAGTAGCAACATTTTGAGTATCCTCAGTGCACAGTCTCAGCAGGGCTTCAAGCTCTGCCTTCTTGTTCCAGATCTCATACTGTAAGCAAGTGTCCTTTACATGGTCTATTTAGTGGCACATTTTTCACATTTTTGTGCTCTGGGTGAGTGATTTTGCTGTTTCAAATGGCACCCAAGGGCGGGGCTGAGTGCTGGCTAGTGTTTCTAAGCGCAAGAAAGCCGTGAAGTGCCTTATGAAAAAAATGTGTGTTAGGTAAGCTTCGTTGTTCAGGGATGAGTTACAGGGCTGCCAGCATGAGTTCAATGCTAATGAATTTTAAAAATATATTAAATAAGGTGTCTTTATACAGAAACACACAAAAAACAAGGTTATGTATTAACAGAGAAATGAAAATATTGTGACCAGAGGCTCATAGGAACCTAATCCTATATTTCCCCTAGGAGCAGTGATTTAACACTTGTTGATTCAGTGTTCACAGCAACTTTACAGGACATAACTACCCCCCAAACGAGAAGGGACTATATTTATTCATTAAAATTTGTAAGCACAGAATATAAATTTGAGGAAGTATGGGAAAATGTGTGCTATGCATTTAAAGAGCTACATATTAACTCTCTAAAATCACATATTCTATCAAAATCATGAAAAAGACTGGGAGGGAATATACAAAGTAGATAATAGTGCCTCCAGGTTAGCAGAATTACAGATTTGTTTTTATTTCTCCAACTTTACTAATG
Organism: Panthera uncia; assembly: GCF_023721935.1. Classification (NCBI taxonomy): domain Eukaryota; kingdom Metazoa; phylum Chordata; class Mammalia; order Carnivora; family Felidae; genus Panthera; species Panthera uncia. Next base: position 147,473,993 of record NC_064816.1, read on the forward strand.
CTATCTCCATAGATTAAAAATTAAAATTTAGGGGCACCTGGGTGGCTCAGTCAGCTAAGCATCAGACTTTGGTTCAGGTCATGATCTCACGATTTGTGAATTCAAGCCCCACATTGGGCTCTGTGCTGACAGCGCAGAGCCTGGAGCCTCCTTCACATTCTGTCTTCTTCTCTCTCTCTGACCCTCCCTCGCTTGCACTCTGTCTCTCCTCTCTCAAAAATAAATAAACTTTAAAAAATTTTTTTAATTAAAAAAAAATGAAAGTTTAAATGCAAAATGATTCCCACCATTAATATCAGTGAGAAAAGTACAAAAGTCCTTCCTGTCAATTCTATGACTAATCCAACATTGGGCAACACTTGCAAACGTAATTAAAACCATCTGGAGAACTGGTGATGTTAATCTGATTCACTCTTCTGAGAAATTTGAAAATGATCTTCCTAATACAGATAGGACTTACCGTCCAACAACGTTGAAGGTTCTCTTCATGTTTTGATTTCTATCCCTACCGTATACTCAGCCTCCTGCCCTACTTCCCCATTGCTGATATGACATTGTTCCAAGGCCCTCAGAGTCTCAGTCCTTCACCTCAAATGTCAGTCCATAAAGGCAGGGCCTGTGCCTCCAACCCCATAGTCCCCCTATTTTATCATCTTCATGGTATTTCCCATTATGTTCGATTATCTTATTTATTTATCTGTTCCAGCTTTTATTGCCCGACCCCTGCCCCCTCCCTAGAATATATCATCTGTGTGGCTCATTGTTCACAGCCACCTCACCCCACCCCACCCCCACCACACCTAGAAGGGCCAACTGGCAGATAGGAGGAGCTCAATAAATATTTGCTAACTTACTGACTCTTGGGTTTTCTTGATTCCTTTTTCTCCTTTGACCCCAAGCCAGCAGTCATCATTTACCTATCTATCTTTTTCCAGGAGTTTGGGAATATGTCAATTACTTAATAAGTCTTTTCAGTAGACATTCCTCTGTGTCCCTTGACCCCATCCCAACTAATTTCCTGAGACACAGGAGGGTCCAGGGTTAGAGATTTAGTTCTCACTCACTGCAGTCAATTTTAAAGTGGGATTATCCCTTCATGGTGTTCTGGTAAAAACGTGCTTATCACTTAGCTGATTCATTGCTACCCAACACAACACATTCCTTCTTCATAACTAAATTACTGCAAAGCCTTCTGACTTCTCTATACACACGCCAGCCTGGCTGAGGTTGAGGGACTGATGGAAGAATAATAGTGTCTCAGACTTGCTGTTGGTTTATGTTAATGTTCTTCTAACAGGGCCAAGGATCCCCAACACGTGACCCTCCTGAAAGGGAGGGGCGAGTGGGGTTGCGGAGGAGAGGAGATTGGGGTTGGTGGTGAGCACCTTGAAATGTGACTATGGAAAAATCATTTTGTCTCTGTTGAAAAATTCTTTTTTCACTTATATGTGTTTTAAGGCTGTAAAGGGGTATACATACTGAGCTATTTGTAACATCATGTCTTAATCAGAAAGCAGCTGTAATATAGAAAAAATGCTTTACCTAATCCTGTTTTCATGTTGGTTTCTAGGCAACTGCCTGACGCCCAGGATGATCCTGGATTTTCACGCAGCCCGGTAACATCACACAGGCATGTAACTTCACCAGGACGGAAAAAGAAGGAGGGGTTTGTGAGCAGCAGCAAACATGGAAGGATAAATGGAACTTTCTTGATGAATCACAGGAAGAAAAAATCCAGTCACTCTTAATGGAAAGAAGATCAAAATCTCAAGAGGCCCCCTGCACGGGCTTCTGTCTGGGATTCTGAAGTTCCAGGAGCATAATCAGAATTCTGCCCTTTGATCTTGGGATACAGGTTTGTATGCGTTCTGCTCACGCACGAGGGATGCCTAAAATGACAACCCAAACTGGGAAATGGTCTGTAGCCTTGGACAACTTCTGGGGACAAAGGTAGAGGATTTCAGTGTTTACTTAATTTGCTTGAATTGTATATCATTTTCCTGAAGAAAAAAAAGAAAAAAGACTAGCAAGCTAATCCCAGGGACCCCATCCACCACTCACAACTGCACCTGCTCTCCAGGTGGGGACAACCAGTAGCACCCAGGGGAAGTAGGAGTGGAACGGGGAGGGGTCACCTCAGAGGTGCCTGTATGCTCCCCGTGCGTGGGGCCTGCAGTGGCCCCACGCTTCAATTTTCAAAAACGCTCAGCCAAAGGAAAAGCAATGCAAAGAAATCATCAGGACACTGCAGGGTGGTGTCACCCACTATACAGACAGTCAGTCATCCTTAAGTCTGAACTACTTAAGGAGCACTTCTATTTAAAAAACAGGTCGTTCTGTGTTGCCCAGTTCCCTAGGTCGGTCACATGTAAAGTTCATCTGGAATGCTGCGCAAAGTGTTAGGGCTGCTCGCTGTTTTGTGTAGCAGTGAGAGGAAGCAAAACAGAGAGAGACCGGCAGGGGGGCCGGAGGGAGAGCGACCAACTGCCCCAGTCTGCCCCAGACTTCCCTGATTTTAGCGCTGCAAATCCTGAGTCTTGGAAAACTCTTCAGTCCCAGGCAAACCCGGACCATTGCTCAACCTTCAGAGGGGTAGAAAGAAAACTGCAGACATTGCCTAAGCACAGGCATACTTAGTCATTCAACAACCTGAGTCACAAAGAACCCAGACTCAGGAAACCCTGCTCTGTGTGTCCCTGCTTTAAAACTGCACTGAGCCACCGTCTGCAGGAGATTCTCCACCCTGATAGTCACATGGAGAGCCTGGGTTCTTCTTGGATACCAAATAAACTCTACAGTAACAGCATTCCTCTGACAGCCACTGACAGAGACCCCAGTCCCCTACCTCTTCACCCTACATTCAGAGGTAAATAAAGGAAGGCCATGGTAAACCAGTTACTTTCTTGACCTGTAATTCTTTTTTTTTTTTTTTTTTTTACATTTATTTATTTTTGAGAGACAGAGAGAGACAGAGCACAAGTGGGGGAGGGACAGAGAGAGAAGGAGACACAGAATCCAAAGCAGGATGCAGGCTCCCAGCTGACAGCACAGAGCCCGATGCGGGGCTCGAACTCACAAACCGTGAGATCATGACCTGAGCCGAAGTCGGAGGCTCAACCAACCGAGCCACCCAGGCGCCCCTTGACCTGTAATCCTTACCAGATGAGCCTTTTGTAAGTGGTTAGTACATACACAACCACTCCATCATTAGAAACCCTTGCTCACTTTCCATTTTCGTTGAGGAGGAAGCCATCAAACAGGAAAAGCAGGGTTCCAGGGGCGCCTGGGTGACTCAGTCGGTTGAGCGTCTGACTTCAGCTCAGGTCATGATCTCGCAGTTCACGAGTTTGAGCCTGTGTCGGGCTCTGTGCTGACAGTTCGGAGCCTGGAGCCTGCTTCAGATTCTGTGTCTCCCTCTCTCTCTGCCCCTCCCCTGCTCATGTTCCATCTCTCTCTCTCTCTCTCAAAAATAAATAAAAACATTAAATAAATAAATAAATAAATAAATAAAAAAGGAGGTGTTTCAGACATTTCCTTTAGGAAGCAAGCAGCAAGATCCTTATGTATAGAAGCAAGTCACATGCTAGTTTGCTAAGAGCCACAGGATAAGTGTGACAGTGGCAATTTTAGGATTCCTTTCTCTGGACTGTCACCTCAAGCCAACATGAACATCAGGGTCCAAAATTCTTACAGAACCTAAAAATATGTGAGAGCACCTGGGTACTTTCTCTTATAATTTGTGATTAAAATTTTGTTCTAATTAGGAAATCATTTGAAAAAGAAAAGAGAGAAATCCAGAAAATAATGTAGGAGACACCCCTGAAACCCAGACTTTTAAAATGTAAATGTGCGATGTCAGACTCCGATTTTCAGAAAACGAACTGGGGACACCTGGGTGGGTCGATTGAGCATCCAACTCTCTTTTCTTTTTTAAGAAAAAGAGTTATTTATTTTGAGAAAGAGAGAGAGAGAGCACAAACAAGGGAGGGGCAGAGAGAGAGGGAGAGAGAGAATCTGGAGCAGGCTCCACACTGTCAGCACAGAGCCTGATGTGGGGTTCGAACTCACAAACAGTGAGGTCATGACCTGAGCCAAAGGCAAGAGTTGGACCCTTAATCGACTGAGACACCCAGGTGCCCCAGCGCACCCAAACCTTGATTTCAGCTTAGGTCATAATTCCAGGGTTGTGGGATCAAACCCTGCATCAGGCTCTATGCTGAGCATAGAGCCTGCTTAAGATTCTCTCTCTCTCCCTCCCTCTCTCTCTCTCTCTCTCTCCCTCTCCCCCTCTTGTGTGCGCTCTCTCTAGAAGAAAAAAAAAGAACTGAAATGTTACAGACAAAACTCAAAGAGACACATACCACAAGGAAATGACAATTGAAGCTCAGACAGATGAAACCATTTCTCAAAGCCCCACAGGGAGCTTCTGTGAGACCGCTCGAGTCTTAGTCTTTCTTATTCCAAGTAAAATTTATCTTCTCTCATTGGGTACCTTTCAGTCTGCTGAAAATCATTCTTAATCCGGTGCTTCAAAAACACACTAACTCAAGCACTTGATTCCAGGACTCAGATTTTGCTGTCACCAAGTGCTGGTAGATGCCACATGTTTGGAGAACAGTGAATTCTCCCCAGGAATGTAAAACTTCAAGTCAGGAAAAAAAAATTTTTTTTTAATTAAAAAAACCTAAAAAGGCTTAAAATCATTTAGAAACAGTTGCTTCCTCCTTGGAAGTAAGTGGAAATGAAATAAAAAAGCAGTAATTGTGTGACGTGAAGAAGATATAACTAGAAGCACACAATTTTGATATAATTGAACACTTTCAATTGTAAAACATCAAATCAAAACTAGGTTCCCCCATATTCACAAAAGCTCTCCAGCCTGTCTCAGCCCCTTTCCGACTGTCATTTCACTCTGTGCTTGCCATCTTTGGGGCCTGACAATCCATTAGCATGCCATGCTGAGTAGTTTTCGAGAAGCCAGAGCCCAGAAATGCCATACTGAAACAGCACCAAATAACAATGACCAAAGTTATTTTAATTTGTATTTCACCGTCCAGGTTCTAAATGTTATGATCAGTACATACAGCACAATGCTTCGCTTGACCGTTCAAGCAGGTGAAACATGACCCGGGGCTAGATGAACCTAGTCACCCTTTTCTAGGAAAAGGGATCTGCCACTTGCAGGAAAAGTGGCAAAATTCAATTAACCAAGCTGTTGAAGAGCTGCTTTTAGAGAAGAACCGGTTTCATTTTGTAAAATAGAGGCCTTTCTAAAACCAGCTGTGTGTGAATTTCATCCAATTTCCCCCTGATGGGCATTAAAATTCTCAGAATGTTTGTCTTCCCTTTCTCCCTGCCTGTGCACTCACAGGGCCCCTGCTCTGATCCAGCCAAACACAAGGACATAGATTTCCCCAAACATGCAAGGACCGTTACTCCTCCCTGCCTTTGCGCACCAGGTGTGGCAGCCAGAATTCCACCTCCCCCCCCCCCTTCCCGACACATAACCCAGCCTCTTCCTACTCACCCAGGGAGTCAGGTCGCTGTGCACCCAATGTGCACCCAGAGCCCTTATGTGTGCTCCTTCTACTGAATTTATCACTTACTCTGTGCATTTTTTTTACACCTATCTCCTGCTCTTCAAGGAAGTTACCCCAGGATCTAACCCAGTGCCTCATCATGGCAGAAGCCAAATAAATGTTTGATAAACTGATGAAAGCCACAGCCCTTTGCTTTCTCTGCCCTTCTGCACCACATCCTGACTGTCACTCTACAGTCAACCACTCTATAGTCACCCTTCCCACCAAAATTTCAGTTCAGCCCTGACTACCTCCTGCCAGGCAGGTAAACAACCAGGCCATTCCCTCAACTAATCAAGAAGCCTTAAACTCAAGAGAAGACAGTTCATTTTTCTTTATTTTTAGAAAGTGAAGAATATGCTGATAACCTAAAGAATTCCTACTCCCTCCGTTCAGTTTACCTGCTTCCTGAGTTCTCCTGAACATGCCTGGAGAAAGACGGCTGGGTATAAAAGAAGAATGGCAAATGCAATGACCTTTACCTCTTTCCCTTGTCAAGGTAATAACTGATTCACAAGTAAAAACATTTCAGATGAGCTCTTACTAATTTTTGCTCTAATATAGGGTAGAATAATGATCATCATACAGCATCTCCTCGTGGAAGGTGAAAGCATCATGTCTGGCATGCTCTGCAGCAGGCCTGACCCACTGACATCTTAAGGAGCTATAAACCGAACCAATCACTTCCCAGTTTTCTCCTAAATACAGGTCATCACTGTGCCAAACTTCCAAGGTCACTGAGAAGCAGGCAGCTCCTGGGCCCTTCTTTCTTCCTTGATTGTGCAATTCCCTGGAGTCAGTGGCAATATAGTTGAGTTTAGAATTTATAGACCAGAAGACAATTCAGAAAATTTACGTTACCCAAGGCATACAGGCCAAGGCTACGACTAACAGACTTTATAGTCTAAAACAAGTTAGAAGAACATTCATATTTTTAAAACAAAGATCCCATTAAGTTTCGGATTTAGAGACAAACCACTAAGATCTCTGGGGTCTGTGGAAGATGATTAGAATTTCTACTCCCTCAAAATAATCAGAAAATAAATCTTTAGCTACTTAAAACAAACCTAGCCACTTGAGATCATCTGATGGATTAAAAAGAGTTCAAAACAACTTTATTTAAGGAACTACCTTATTTGCCTAGCCTTTGCTACAATGCAATGTCTAAATGCTCCAAGAGATCCAACCAATTAAGTGGGGAGGCTCTTGCTCCTTTTCGCATGTCAGACCTTCTGCAACAGAGGACAATGAAGAAACTGCTCTTGAGCCAGGGCCCCTTGAGCAGCGTCCAGCCAGGTCATCCAGCTGACCTGTCCCTACTCTGCCTGCCCACTGCCTAGATCTGGGTGAGGGGATCTGGTCAGGGAGGAAATCCAAGGAAGGGCCTATGGGGCCAGGGTCAATCTCAGGTGCCAGCACTTTACAAACCTGAGCTCTGGCCGAAATAGAAGGGAAGTGATAACGTAAGCATCTCTTTTCAGTCTTGAAAGTATCAAATGACAAAAACAAAACAAAAAAAGGATGGAAATTAAAGCAGAAGAGAAAGAATCTGTTGACTCCAAGGAACCAGAACTGCCAATGAGGATCATAGAGCATAGAGTCCTCATCTGGGAGGGTTGCAAAAATGTTTTCCATATTGTGTGGTTCCTCTCATTAAGAGGTGGTCTCTGTTTCTCTGCTCATTGATTCTGGAATGGCCTTTTTAAAAAAATGTTTTATTTATTTTTGAGAGAGAGAGAGTGGGATGGGGGGAAGGACAGGGTGGGGGGTGGGGAAAAGAGGAGCTGAAGCAGGCTTTGCACTGACAGCAGCGAGCCCAATGCAGGGCTTGGATGCACAAACCACGAGATCATACCTGAACCAAAGTCGGACACGCAACAGACTAAGCCACCCAGGTGCCCCTGTAATGACGTTTTGAGTCGTTTTGGCCAATAGATTGTGGTGGAAGTGACACTGTCCAAGTTCTGAAGCTGGGCACAACTTGCCCTAAGAGTGTCTGACCCTCCCAATCTACCTCATGTAAATGGGCTGCCATGTGAATACACCAGGGCTGGCCTATTGGAGGATGAGAGAACCAAGACCCCATATCCCCACCATTCCCTTCCTCTTTTGCTCTAGCTGATCTCCAGCCACCCTCAGAAGCAGCTAGCTGACCAGCAACAGACCACAGATTCATGAGTGAGCCCAGCTGAGATCATCAGAGGAACAACCTACATGAGCCAAGTCTAAATTGTTGGTCCACAGAACCCTGAGCTAAATAAATGGGTGTATGCTTGAAGTCACTAATACGTAATTCAGCAAAAACTCATACACCATTCCCAAAAACTTTCTGAAAGAGATACTCACGTGTTCAAATGGCATTCAACTCCTTGAAGATGAGAAACCAGACCAATGATTTCCCAAATATTCCACAAATGAGGTGAGTGTAAATCATGGTGTAAAATAAAGTTTCAAGACCAAATAAAACTATCCTAGATAAACTTCATCCTTTACCACTCCACGAGGGAAGTGAGAACTGTATTTAGAAAATTTAAAGTAACTTTATTACTGGGCTTACCAATGCAGCAGAAAATGGGATGATAAAATACCTCAGTAACTCACTTCCATTCCCTTGCCCTTCTCAAAAGTCAACCCGTCCGTGTTCCAGGTCCTAATTTTCATAATTCCCATTACTTTGAATCCCCATTGTAGTCCTCTAACAAAACAACACAACAGCAGTAACTTCTGCTTATACGTGAATGGTCACAACCACCCCATTAGGAGAGTATGTAGACCCATTTTATAGAGCAGTAAACCAAGGCTCAGAGAAGTTAAGTAACTTGCCACGGTCACAGGGTGTGACTGGGCTGGAGCTAGGATTTAAGCTACCAGCTGTGTGATTTCACAGCTCATGAATTTTCCATTATGTAACACAACCTCTATGAAATAGTAAGTGCTGAGCTCATAACGTAGACATGACAATGCAGGCTTAAAACAGAGTGACTATAAATAAATGCAAAAATAAAAATATTTATATATAGACACACACACACACACACACACACACACACATATAGGGGGAGAGAGAGAAAAAGGTGTAGCTGTGACATGCAATACTGCCAAATTTTATGGACTTTGACCAAAGCCTTTCTGCGACTTACAGAGAGATAGAAAGCAGCAAAAATATAAGATCATTAGAATTAGCTTATTATCCAATTACCTAATAAAAGACATCACTGGACCAATTATCTCTGAACCCAAAGCATACACCAAGACATCAGGAAGGGGAACCATCTGAAATTCACAGGAACACAACCGGCTAAGTGTGCATATTTGTGAGCAGTTTTGCCATAACACAACCACTACTAAAGTCAAACATGGGTTTTATTTAAACTAACAAAGAAATATAATCTTATTCATCAATTATTTTGAACTTAAAAGTAAACTATTATTTGACTTTTATTTAAAGGAGAAAAGTAGCCTTAAAAAGTAAACCTGTTTCTGTAAGAAACTTACATTTTCTTTTTTATTTTTAATGTTTATTCATTTTTGAGAGAAAGAGAAAGAGCGTGAGCAGGAGAGGGGCAGCGAGAGAGGGAGTCACAGAATCTGAAGCAGACTCCAGGCTCTGAGCTGCTTAACCATTTGAGCCACCCAGGCACCCCGAAACTTACATTTTCAAATGTAAGCTTTATGCTCTTCATGAAATTCATTTCCTTCTTCCAAATTATTTATAAACCAGAACAGAGAGAAGAGAATTTAAAAATTTCAACTGCCCTTAATTGTCTTCATTTAAATTAATCTGCCCAGTGTCCCTGAGATCTGGCCAGCATATAATTATGGGGGGAAGTACGTTAAGTCCGGTGAATCAAAACTGGGGAAAGAACGCCACCATTTTTTGGTCAAAGCAAAGCGGAGTCGGATTCTGTCTGATTGGGTCAGTTGTCACTCCCTACATCCAAGGGTCCTAGAGCTGGGGGTCTCTCGGCCTTTTCCAATTTTGCCCTCTCTGGAAGAGGTCCTTCCTTTCCACCTTTGTGGTACCAGGACATCCAGATACTTCTGTGAACCCGGCTGCTAGGCCTCAACTGTGGCTGTGGTGTTTCAGTCACTCCTTCCCCTCCCCATTTCTACACCAGGGGTCTAGACTTTTTCTCTAGTAAGTTGGTCCCTGGAGAAGGAAAGCTTTTTCTTATCTTGCCCAGGGGCACACCTCAGAGATTTTGGATTGTCACCTTGATTGCTATCTCTACCTGATGTCCCTGGAAATTCTCGTCCTTCACCATTTCCTGAAAGATCCCCCAGGGCTGACCCGCCAGCACAATGTCCAGATCTCTGTTGCTTGATCTTAGGATGACACCCTCCTGAGGCCCCCAAGGCCAGCTGCCCATCCCCCGAGGCCAGACTCCCTTACTTTTCTGGGCACATTCCTATGGACTCCAACTGCTC